>NC_085874.1:10737434-10817434 GCF_034702125.1 Engraulis encrasicolus
CCGTGTAATCGTCTGTGCACCTCAGGTCATGTGCACAGCGGACACACACACACGCACCTAAATGACACAACCTCACTATGTAGCTGACATTCTTTAATGTGTCAAGATTCTCACTATTGTCATTTCAACACACACACTCAAACACACACACACACACACACACACACACACACACACACACACACACACTAACAGACAGTGAGAATTTTGACACTCTGTGTCAAGGGTAGCAGGGTGTGCCAATGTGTGTGTGTGTGTGTGTGGTGTGTGTGTGTGTGTGTGTGTGTGTGTGTGTGTGCGTGGGGTGGGTGTTTCGATGAGGTGTGTGTGCTCATGTACATGTGCGTGTGTGTATTCCCATGCTGACACACTCATGAGCTGTATTGAACTCTGACCTCTAAATCCAAAAAGGTCACATATGAAACGATGCAATAGGCCTTCGCACAGAGAACAGTTTAAAATGTTCATCTGTGTTTAGGTGGTTAAAAGCATTTCCAAACAGCATATTTTCAGAGAGGTAGCGGTTCAGTAGTTCAGTGGTTCTTACTGAAGGAGTAAGTCACACAAGAACAACACTTACCCTATAACAACAATTCAGCTTTACCTGAAAACTGAAACATCCAGAGGTGACACAAATCACATTTACTTGGGGGTAGAGCTGATTAAATTTTGTTTAAAATGTCTCGATTGCTAAAGCTTATTTTTTGTAACTTAAGGTGTTTTTGCAAAACTCTTCACACGAAACCACCTCAAACCAAATCAGCAAAACTGTGTAGAAACATAACAAAACCCAACACAGCTGTAAAATTGGCAATGTTTTTGTAGGCCTACCAAATAAACACACCCATCACACTAAACACATCCAGCGAAAATTAAAAACACTTTGATTTTTTTTTCTTTTTTCTATAGGTTATAGAAGTCTAGGAGTGTGTTCATAATTTTTCAAACTGTGTGTAAATTGTGTGAGTTGTGCAAATGAGAGTTGTGCAATATTTTTGTTACATTTTCAAAGCGAATTGCAAGCTAGTGCAATCAGTTTCTGATCTATTATTTTGGCTATGTTTGCGCGTGAAGAGTTCCGTAAACGCACCCAAAGTTGCAACACAAATGTGCTATAGCAAAAAGAAAAAGAAAAAATGTAAATGTTTCCTTTCTAATGTTTAAAATACTTCGAGTTAACACTTCAAACTGTAACACCCCAGTTTTGTTTTCTGTCTTAAGTTAGCACAGTGAATTGGCGTGTGGCCATATGCGCACTTGACACCTCACCACACACACCCCCGTTTGTGGCGCATGCATGGTGTAGCACGCGTCGCCAACCGCTGTGAAGGTGTCAAGGCACAATTTGGCACGAGCTGAGTTTTCCGTATAAAGCGGCAAGCTGGCCTAACGAATTGGACATTCTTCCTCGCAGAGTTTGGAGAGAGAAAGTAAACTCACACGAACAATGGAACATTACTGCAAAAGCGGAGATTCGGAGGCTACCACTAGAAGCTCCTGTGTAGGACTGGCGAGAAGCCCTTTTTGGAGACCATGGTCAAGGGAACAGCATAGGCCTATGCGAAAGAAGGGACCGTTTTCAGTAAGTTAAATTATTTTAAGGCTATACTGTAGCTTAATCTTATTACTAAAGTCTACAAACTAAGCAAAAGGCACATCTCTAATTTAATTTGTGTAGTTGGAAATCGTGTAGACCTCGGATAAAACTGAATGGAATTAACCAAAACTTCGTTTGGTGTGTTGCCTACTTTGCGTTTTGTACAGCTTACTTATTTTCCCTCCATGTTTTGCTATTTGCTTTTTTAGATGGACAGCAAGATGCTTTCTAAATTCAACAAGAAACCCAGCGGACTCGTCCATCCTGTTAAGTAAGTAGTCAATAGCTGAATTTTGAAGTTATCCTGCCGCATTACGACTGTCAAAACAGATATACTTTTAGACATCCTAAAACCGTACTAAAATATCAATTCCTCATGTACAACATGTGTTAATCTTTTAATCTCTTTATTTTTTAGGTTGTTCTGGCCAAAGTCACGTTGCTTCGACTATCTGTATCAGGATGCCGAGGCGCTGCTGCGTAACTACCCCGTCCAGGCCACCATCTGCCCTTACGCAGACTCCAGTGACGAGGACGAGCCAGATGACACAGACGAGGAGGACGACAAGGAAGCGAACTGATGATAAAGGATCAGCATATGATCATAACGTGATCATACACTGACCACAACTGCAGAATGCAACGCAGATTGCAGAGCTACTATATTTATTTTTCTAATTTATTTCTCTGTACAAAGTGTATATAGGAATCGCCATATTGAAAGGTGGCCACATTTCGTTTAATAGCTGTATTATTTATTTTATTTTTTGATAATGGAGTTGCTTGCCAAGCTGTACTTCTCAGGACACTTGTCAATAAATTATTTTTATTGAATATAACATTGTTACTATGCTCATTTGTTACTATGCTCGTTTGTTTAGGTATGTCATTGAAGGAATAATGAACATCTGTTTTCACGAGTCCTTTACACAATATTATTTACCATAAGGGACTGCTGCCATGCATTTTGGGTTGACTAGGTATCAAGTAGGGCCTATGGAAGGCCTACAGTCATACACACCATACAACCTCAGTTATTCAGTTTGCAGTGTGTATGTGCATTAGACTGTAAATAGCAAAATAGTCTTCATATGATAGGAAAGAAAATCACTGCAGACTCTCAGATGTGGAAGATCATTTTCTGCTTTTATTTAGAGCAGTGCCAGACTAAGGTTTCAACGTTACCATGTCTTCATCAGAGTCAAAATGGCAAAGTGGTGTATAAATACACTTCACAAGGTGAAGTTACTTACAGTCCAAGACCTCATAGCCCCATCTTCTTATCCAACTGCACATAGCTGGATTGGCCATAAGGCATACAGGGCATTTGCCCGCTGCACTGGTGATGATTTTGGCCTGCTCCTACTCACAATGCAGTGTTATCAGTCCTCATGGCCCTGCAGCTGACCTCTCAGAGTCGGATTTAAATATTGATTTTGGCTTTTGTGGTCAAAATAGCTCATTATAGATGAGTCAAAATGTTGTCACAGCCTTCATTGTTTGTCTCAATGCCTGTCAGACCGGTCTCGGCTAAAAATGCCTGGCCCGATTCTTCATCCCAGTCCAGCCCTGCAACTGCATCATCGTCAGCAGCAGTGGCAGCATTATCAGTGGTGCAGGTCAGGGCACCATCATCACACCCCAGAGGCCCTTTCCTGTTATTACTTCACACTGCCTTTAACGACGTGTCATCACAGCTGGGAGTCACTTCCTCTGAGTGTGTGTGTGTGTGAGAGAGAGTTGACACTATGGAGGTGAGGTGTGCGTGTGCGTGTGTGTGTGTGTGTGTGTGTGTGAGAGAGAGAGAGAGAGAGAGAGAGAGAGAGAGAGAGAGAGAGAGAGAGAGAGAGAGAGAGAGAGAGAGTTGACACTATGGAGGTGAGCATATCTCTGGCTATGAGGTGTGTCGAAGGCTGATGTTTCCCACGCTGACACCAGCAGTCAACTGGTGAAGAAGTTTGAATGGAGTGTAAGTGGGCAGTATTCTGAGGAAATAACTGAATAGTGAGTACGAAAAAACCATAAGCCTAAATCATATAGCAGACATACAGAAGTTTTAATCCATGAGGTGACTGAGGATGAAGACAATACATTTTGAACTGGACTGTATAGTCTACGTGCTGTAAGTACTCAAACTGACATAGACTGGGATCCTGCACAACTATGTGCATGCATGGTTAAAGGAGGTGCAGTTTGCAGGATGGTGGCCAGAGTAGGTATTTTGAAAAGCAAAACATTTGTGACTGGGTAGCATGAATTCTGGAAATGAACTACTAAAAATATTATACATTACACCTTAGACAAGAATGTGCATTGGGGGTGCTGTAGCAAAGCATGCTAATGCATCTGGACACTAACGCCTCTTTTCCACTGCCGGTTTTCTGGTAGGCCTACAGCTCGACACAGCGCGACTTGGCCGCCACTTTTTGCTTTACGATTGAGCTGTGTCGTACCTATTCTAAGAGCAAAAAGCGGCGGCTGAGTCACGCTTTGTCGAGCTGTAGGCCTACCAGAAAACCGGCAGTGGAAAAGAGGCAAGAGAGCAGGGCTATTCAAATGGCGGCCCTGGGGCCAGATGCGGCCCTTGAATGGCAAAGTTCTGGCCTCCCACAAGCCCCTTAAAATACAGAATCGTTTTTCGGTATTTAGAGATAAAAGTTGAGCGGAAACGGACGTTACAATGCAGGAAACTATATCTAAGAAATACAAAACTTACTGGGGTAGGACCCCCAGACCCCCTACCTCAATGAAGTGTTCCGTATTTTTTTCATTGACAGTCGGCAACTATAATACATACGTATAGTTCGGCCCCTTTGCTGGGAGGAATTTGAAAGACTGGCCCTCGTTGACATTTAATTGAATACCCCTGCAATAGAGGCTCTATGTATTGCCTGTGGCTGCATTGGCCATAGAGAGCTTTGGACTGGTGAACTGTAGATGATTTTGCTCTGATCATGCTGCAACAGCAGGTATATTCAAAATAGTCAGTTATAAATAAAGCATTTTGGATGTTTCACAATAGCTTAGGCCTATGTTATGTGGCACAGGCGTCATTGTCTCTCTCAATTGGAACCGGTCTGAAAGTGCCCGGCCCGTTTTTTTTATTTTATTTTTTTGACTCAGTCCAACCCTGGCATTGCCCAAGGGGGCCCCAGTTCAACTTCTGAGTCATTTTCCAACCCTATCTTCCTGCCTGCTCACACACTGTCCCATCTACATTAAAGCAAAAAAGCCCCTCAACATCTTTTAAAAATCTAAAATAAATGCAATACTTATATATATGTAAAATATATATGCAATATTTATGCACGAGAAGTGTTTAGTGAGTGCAGACCTCATGCGCATCATAAATGACAGCCAGGAACAAGAATGGTACTCCAGTGACCTCTAGAGGACAAAGACCTGCACTAACGCAGGATACTGCATGGGAATTACATTACACAGCAGATGCCTTTACCCAAAGTGATTTACAGTTCAGTCAGGTAGGCATACCGGTTAAAGTCCCTGGAGCAATATGTGGATTAAGTCTCTGTGAGCAACGGGAGCTGTCACCTGGCTCTCGCTTCACCCTCCTATATTTCCGCTCAGCCTCATGAGATTAATTAATTAATACTTACTTAATTCGCCCTGCTCCTGGAACACCACGCAGCCGTACCAATCAGGATCGCAGAATTTTCAGGAATGTGGTCAAAGTTTAAACGTAGTAAAGAAGGGAAAACAACAACAGTTGTTTCAGACACTTGCATGGACTCACTTATCAAGGGCAGTTATGGGTAAGCGGTTAGGACATCAGACTTGTAGCCCAAAGGTTGCCGGTTCGATTCAGAACCCGCCAGGTTGGTGGTGGGAGTAATCAACCAGTGCTCTCCCCCATTCACCGCCGTGACTGAGGTACCCTGAGGTACCCTGGTACCCGCACTGCTCCCTAGCGGCACAATTAAATAAATGCAATTTTGTTGTTTGCAGTGTTCACGTATGTGCTGTGGGTTGCTGTGTCACAATGCCAATGGGAGTTGGAGTTTGCCAGTTGGGCTTTTACTTTATCGACGTTGATTGTGTAATTTCACCTGCATTTTCACAACTCTCACCAGCTGGTACACTGTATTGCCCAACAGTACAATGAACTAGAAAAGTTTACGCTGTAGTACTCAATATAGCAAAAATGTCCAGATGACATACACATTTTAGGTGTTCTCAACAGGTTTTCAGGTACCAATAAATTAACTCTGGTTGGCATTGTGTTTTTAAGTACAACTGACATCCTAACACAATGTCTTTGAGTTTGTAAATTGGACCTCTATCTGGCATATGACTGGTTAGATGTCTTGACAACAGCTGAGGCGACCATGGAGTAGTGGTTAAACAGCTGGTCTTCAACCTCAAAGGTTGCAAGTTCAATCCCCAACATGGAGATAACCTTACCTACTTCCTAGAACATGGTATGAAAATGTTCAGATGGCCACCAGACCCATGACTCCAGCTTTAATTAGCAATATTTTTCACATTTAGTTTTGAGCGAAATTACAAAAGAAAAAGGCTTCGGTAAAGCAAGACAATGTTTGAGTTGCTGTGGTCTGGATAGGGGAATGGCCACAAGATCAGAGGATTGCAGGTTTGAATCCTGTATTACCAATAAAAAACACTCAAGTAGATATTTATTGTTTATTTCTCTCGAAACTGTGAAAGTTACAAATTCTTTAAATCATGTCAATTGGAACTATACAGTATCTGAGATATGAGACTATGGATGTCAGCATGTTGGGCTTGGGCAGTCATGGACTAACAGTTAAGCAGTTGGCCTCAAAACATGATGGTTTCAAGTTCGATTCCCAGCACAGGATGTTAGTAAATTTTTTTCAAAAATCACATTCAAACATCATTGTTTTGGTATGATGTCAGTTGGTCGAATTTGAAGTGGAAAGTATGTGTGAAACACATTTGACTGTTAATTATGAGTAAGTCCAATACTTTCTAACAAACAGGCCTAACTTTCTACCAATACAAAACCTGCAGTTGAGTGGTGTAGGGGATAGTCCTCTGCATATAGCCATATTGGCATGTCCTTATCTTGAGGTTGAGAGTTCGAATCCTAAGGCTGGGTCACTCACTTTTTTGGTTGTTTTAGTTGTTTTTTTAATTGTTTACCAGCTTCTGCTTTGTGTAAAGAAGAACCCATCCATGTCAGAACCATAGAAACCCTATTTTATTAAAATGTAACATAAAATACAAACTTCTCTAAAATGGTGAATCTGTCAATGGGGGATAGATTTACTCAACACCATGTGACCATCAAACCACAACTGACAACTTGGCATGGAAAAATGTGTCTATCAACCTCACTTAAAGGTAAGAAAAGACCCATAAAAGTGTATTGGTGTGTATGTGTAGTAGTTTACTATGTTGCTGTGTGTGACAGTAGGTGCTCTTGATGCTACACTGGGTGTATGTTTTGTTAGCAACTTAGCTTAGAATGTTAGCTACTGCTAGTTAGGCTAGCACTGTGTAGGCCTTTCATACAAATCTTTTTCTTGTATCATACATCTGCAGTGTATTTGCAAGTGATGCGTTGCATTTTCATGATGACATATTGCACATTGAACTTCTGTATAAACCAGTGTAGCAATCATGCTGTAGGGGCCTAATCCAACAAGTCCTCATGAAAGCCTTAAACTTATTAGGCCTATTTATGCTCCACAGGCAGCCGATATGGGACCACCAGAACTCTATGATCCATCAGCTCTACTCAACACTCCAAAGGATAAACAACTGACTGTGTTGTGAAGTCTGACACTATTTTGGGAGAAATGTTATTGTAAGTTAGGCTATATGGATCTCCTTCAGCCACCAACTCCTAATAAAAGATTCAGAAATGGACAACAAATAAATGACTAAATTGCCTAATGTGTTGAGGTTGATTCTTTTGTAATATATTGACTGTTGACTGTGTGGTCTAAATTTTAGATTTAGATTTAGATTGTTGTGTATTGTATGATTGTTGTGTTATTGTCTACTGTTTTTGTTTGTCAACCACATGGAACAAAATAAAAAAAAACTTGATATAAAGCATTGTTCATGTTTGTGGAATTAAAGCTCATGTTATATTTGGTTTAAACAGAGGGGTGGTAGCCTAGTGCATTAGTATAAACCAACCAATCAATAAACCAACCAAGATTTTTTTTGGGCTCTAAAATGGGAAAACATAAAACTTTTAATTTTGGAATCAAAAACTTAGAGCCAATATAGCTAAACAATGCTGTGCTTGTTTACTTAAAAATTTTAACTGTCTGCTTAGTACTAATTGCATTGATTTTTGCACCATTCTTGAAATATTTATGTCAATGGAGCATGTTAGATCTTTGAGTAGCAGCTACTAAAACATTCAAGATTTTATTTTTTCTCATAACATTTGTTTTCACATAACATGTCTGATTTTATGTAAGACTTACACAAACGTTTTAGTTTTCAACTCAAATCTTTTGTGTAAACCATTGTTTCTGTGCATTTTAGAGTTTGGAGTACATACTTGACTTGGGCTGCTAAAAACTAAAAATCTAATTATGGAATTAAAGTTTTCAATCTTTTCAGTCATTTCAAAGTTTTTGATCATCTTCTGAAAGATTTTGTGTCCTGCATATGCATGCATGCATGTAGTATTTACATAAAACATTTGGTCACAAAACTAAAACTTTAACGGGAATAAGTTTCCACAAAAGTTTAGAGTTCGTGGAACATGTTGGGGAATACAGTGTATGTCTCGCCTTCGTCTTCACGATACCATCTGGGTATCCCCCACAACTGACACGTTTTGGAATGATGTTTCTAATCAAAAATCCTTGCATGTGATTGGATGAACAATCTGTCATCTTTACTGACATGTCACTTCGCTACTCTGATTGACCTCGACCTGTGATGCAGCTGGGCACGGCAGGTGGAAGAAGAGACATAACGCCGCCCATATATGGGAAACACCATTCTATGATCCTGATTGGCTCATTCGTTCAGAAATGGTTTTGACTTTCACAAGCCTCAGATGGTTGTGTGAGGAAACTGGAACGCCCTTGCGTATAGTTTGGCGAAACGCAGCCAGATGGCATAAATCAGATAAACTTAAAGCAGCATCTCATTAAAAATGTCTTTTCTTTAATCACATGCAAGGATTTTTTTGTAAGGATAAAACCATGCCTTCGCAGATCTAAGCGTGTGGCATAGTTCCAGATGAATGTTGGTGGAGCAAGGCGGAACCCATTCATCTCAGCAGGCAATGTGAGCTGTAGCAGACCACCCATATTCTTTCAGCTGCGAAATTCAAACTTATCAGTACGTATGTAAATGCAAGTCACGTAATTGCAATTTTCATTAAAACCAACTGTTCTTTTTACATTTGATTTTAAGCATTTAGGGCAGTGGGGACAGCTATCTACATTCCTTCAAACAACGAGACAAGTGATTTTACTGATATTTACAGAATCCTCATTATTGAATATCTCTCAAAATCAATACAGTAGTAGGCTATAGCTTATTGGAACTCAGACTCCTCATATCCTTATCGATAAGCATACACAGCTAGAGACGAAGGGGTGCTAAATCACTTGCCCCCTTGCCCTACAATTTTGGGGGACTTGTTTTTTTGTCACAATGTACTGTGGTCCATGTTGACATTACTATATAATGCTTGATGATCAGAAGCATGTGACAATAATGCCACGATACAATATATAACCGCTATAGACTAGGAATGCAATTTTGATGTGCAGTGTGCACTTCGTGTGTTGTGTCATTATGACAATGGGAGTTGGAGTTTCCCAGTTGGGCTTTCACTTTCACAATATGTGCAGGCACATTTGAACGACCATAGTTTGACACAGCACACAACGAGGAACCTCCTTTGGGCTTTGAATAGGTGTCCTGGTTTAGCAAGGCCTTATGGGGGAGATGGGCGGGCGTGTGTGTGCACGCATGTGCGTCCGTGTATGGATGTGCATGCATGCCTGTGTAGAGTAGAGTAGAGCAGATTCTGTAGTTCATAATGAGCGTATTTATAAGGAATTATAATGTGCGTGTCATCATGCTTCATGTTGTACTATATCAACAGTTGTAACTGTACATCTGGCTTATAATACCTTATAATTAATATAAATGAATAAATATCACCCTTGCATTTATAACGTATAATTAGCGAGATGTATAGTTATAACTGTTGATATATTACATCTTGAAGCATTACGAGTGTACCCATAATGCATTGTGACTAATTATGATTATTGTATTATGATACATTATAATAACTCCTTATACAGTGCCCTCCATAATTATTGGCACCCCTGGTTGAGATGTGTTAAAAGCCTTAAAATAAATTCAGTGTTTATTGCAGAAGAATACTGTCACACTGAAAATTGTAGGAAAATTTAGCCTTCAACTCAAATGAATTGTAAGAAAATAAAAAAATCCGACTAAAAAATAATTATTTTTCATTAAATTACCTGTTCCACAATTATTGGCACCCTTAACAATTCCCAGGAAATAAATATAATTGAAGCATTTCTGTCATTTCTACAGTAGTTTAAAAGTTTACCAGAGTATGTACACAGTAAAAAAAGAACTGTTGTTTTTACGGAAAATTGCTGGCAGCAGTGGTTGCCAAAGTCTACCTTTAAACAAATAACGGTATATTTCCTTTTTACATTTTACGGTAAGATTATGGCAGCAGTGGTTGCCAAAGCCTACCGTTAAATAAATAACGGTATTATTTTTTTTACATTTTACGGTAAAATTATGGCAGCAGTGGTTGCCAAAACAGATTGGACAGATTATATTCAGGTGAGTTCAATTATAGAGTTACAATCAGACAACTGATTGGACTGATTATACTCAGGTGAGTCCAATTATAGAGTTGCAATCACAGACAACTGATTAGACTGATTCTACTCATTGGAGTCCAATAAACATCAACTTAATTAGATACCTAAATAAATGTCCAATTGCCAGATTGTCTAGTGCAGGCAGGTGGACCAGTCTAGTATCATCAATGAAGGGTATGCAAATCCATTCTTTATTTAAAAAAGGCCTGAAAATAACCTTAAGGAAAATGAAGGCCAAAGCTAGCGGGGCAAGCAAGCTAACAAACAAGCTAGTTAGCAAGCCACCATGCAGCCACCCTTACAACGTGACCTGCTAGCCGGGCCGGCCAGGTGAGGGCAGGCCAGCAGCCGGCCAGCCGGCCTTACAGCCAGCCAGCCAGCCAGCTAGCTAGCAACCAATGAGCAGTACAATGCAACAGTCCCTGTTTAAATACATGTTCAAGTGAACCATGTGACCCGAGTGATGAAGCATTTGGCAGGTGCAGGCAGTAAGTTAATCATTGCATGACAGCCCTTAGCACTCAGGTGAGGTCAGGAATTGATTGATAGATTGATTCGGATGGGGTAGAATGACAGTTTCAAATAGACTGGGCTACTTCTAAGAGCTCAAGGGATTACTGTCCCAGGTAGACTTTTTCAGATTATACTAGCCCAGTGATACTCACTATTTTTTCCTCAAGAGCCACATTAGGGGAAAAAAGTCAGGAGGAGAGCCGCATGGAGCGCAACACCCCCCCCCACTTTTCAGGGCCTTTCTTTTTTCTTTTTTTGGGGGGGGGGGGGGGGGGGGGATTACATCAGATAGTGTTGGCCTCATTATACATGGTTGTAGTATTATTTATGCAAATTATCATTATTATTAGTAGTATTAATTATTAAATTAATAGTAGGCCTATTATTAAATTATTGAATTATTAATTAATTACCCTATGTCAGCAATTGCTGTTAGGCCTCCTAGCTCACTTTTAAACACTAAAAGACACCTCTGCTGAAGGGCACTTTTACATCAAAGAGCAAATGGGAAGTTCAGTTTAACACCAGTCTAACTCTGATCAATCGAACTCTGGCAAATTTGCTGTGTACATATGTGTACACCAGTGAAAAATAAAGTCATGTACCGTTTCTTGACTACTTCATCTTCACTTAACGGTATTTTCCAATATTTTCTTTTCAGTGAACAGTTCAGTATTTTGTACATATTGACACCAGTGAAAAATAAAGTTATGTACCGTTTCTTGACTACTTCATCTCACTTAACGGTATTTTCCAATATCTTCGTTTACAGAGAACAGTCCAGTATTTTCTACATATGACACCTGTCAAAAATAAAGTTATGTAGCGCTTTTTGACTAAATAGTGGCTTGCCATATTTAGTACAGAGATAAACTGTTTTACATTTTACGGTCCCTGACTGTTGCAATTTGACAGTTTTTTGCCGTAATTTCAACAGGCATTTTTTACAGTGTAGGAACATTTAATTAGTAATTCATCACTTCCTGTTTCCCTGGGGTATAAATATGACGAGACACAGAGGCCATTTCTCTTATCCACTCTTAAACATGGGAAAGACAAAGGAACACAGCATACAAGTGAGGCAGATGTACGTCGACCTTCACAGGTCAGGCAGAGTCTACAAGTCGATTGCCACTCAACTGCAGCTGCCCATATCCACTGTGAGAGGAATAATTAAGAAGTTCAAAACAACTGGAACAGTGGTAAACAAGCCTGGACGAGGACCCAAGTTTATTTTGCCACCACGCACAGTGAGGAGGATGGTAAGAGAAATCAAAAGATCTCCAAAGCTCACTGTTACAGAATTACAACAAATGGTAGCATCCTGGGGTCACAAAGTCTCCAAATCAACCATCAGGCGTTGTCTACACGCCAACAAGCTGTTTGGGAGGCATGCACGGAGAAAACCTTTCCTCACCCACAATCATAAAAGCAAACGTCTGGAGTTCGCCAAGCGGTATTGGGGCTTCAACTGGGACCGTGTGCTTTGGTCAGATGAGACCAAGATTGAGCTTTTTGGCAACAAACACTCTAAGTGGGTCTGGCGTGCCACGAAAGATGCGCATGCTGAAAAGCACCTCATACCCACTGTGAAGTATGGGGGTGGGTCAGTGATGCTGTGGGGCTGTTTCGCTTCCAAAGGCCCTGGGAACCTTGTTAGGGTTGCATGGCATCATGAATGTTTTGAAATACCAGGACATTTTAAATCAAAATCTGTTGCCCTCTGCCCGAAAGCTGAAGATGGGTCGTCACTGGGTCTTTCAGCCAGACAATGACCCTAAGCATATGGCCAAATCTACACAGAAATGGTTCACCAGACACAAAATCAAGCTCCTCCCATGGCCATCTCAGTCCCCAGACCTCAACCCCATTGAGAACCTGTGGGGCGAGCTGAAGAGGAGAGTACAGAGGAGAGGACCCAGGTCTCTGGATGATTTAGAGAGATTCTGCAAAGAGGAATGGCTGAAGATCCCTCTTTCTTTCTTTTCCCATCTTGTGAAACATGATAGGAGAAGATTAGGTGCTGTTTTGTTGGCAAAAGGGGGTTGTACAAAATATTAACACCAGGGGTGCTAATAATTGTGACACACATTATTTGATGTCAAATAATTATTTCTTTATGTGGGATTTTTTCCCCACTGAATAAATGCACTTGTATTGAAGGTTGGATTTTTCTCTTTTTTTTCCATTAAGGTCCCATATTATTTAGAAAAAAAATAATAATTGGAAGCTAAAAAACACATCTCAACCAGGGGTGCCAATAATTATGGAGGGCACTGTATATACACTCATAATGCATTACAGATTGGGCTTTAAGTAAAGTGTTACCGAGTACTCCTATTTAAGGCAACAGTTTACATACATACACAAATACAAAACATACACAAAGACCTGATACACATTATTGCACATTGCAGTAAACATATAGCAAACATTTGAGTGCAGCAATCAGCCTTCCATGAGTTCACACACACATACACAGACACACAGACACACAGACACAGACACACACACACACACACACACAGTGCAGTACAAGTGATTGTCCTGGGTGTTAGTCTCCCGCATCTCGTGCATTTCAGGAGTGGGCATTGGGCATTCATAACTAAATCGTTGACACTGTAAATCTGCAATTGGTGATGGTTTTGTAAACATGGACTGTCATCTGCAACTGTTCGGGAATAATGTCATGCCTACTTTCGATTTGAAGTATTTTTTCACGGGCACGGGTGGGTAACGGGTAGAATATTAACGGGTCCGGGTGGGTACGGATTTAACTTTGAAATTACCACGGGTTTACGGGTGGGTGGGTAATGCACTGCACGGGCATGGGTGGGTCCGGGTATAAAAAAATGAACCCGTGCAGGACTCTGTGTAGTGGGTCATTGTTCTATGTTAGGCTGTGGTGGGTTGCTGTTCTGTACTAACCCATTTTAGCCTAAGCCCTTTTTGGGAAAAGGTGCCCTCTTAAAGGATAGTTCCGGCGTAAAATGAAAGTTTCACCATCGCTTTCCCATGCCACATAATGTATCTAATGATGAGCCATTCCGGGCAATGCCGCGCCGTTATGGAGTTAGCTTATTTTAAGCTTTTTGGTGAAAAACGCAGCCAACGCATCACGGCGGGGCCAATTATAAACCTATTCTTTTCTGATGTTTCCCCGCTATAAACAACTTCAAAAACGCTACACACTTCATCACAAAGGTCTCGTCAATCAAACCGAGGCACAGAGAATGTCATCGAACCACACAATCTTTCACTGGCCAGTGTTTTCAGAGGTGTCTCACTGTTGCAACTCTCTGACCCGGATGCAGGCTACTCAATCAGGTGGCTAGGTAGGCTAAACATGGTCCGCGGTTCGCACCGGCTACGACCGTAAAATGAAAAGCTGGAACCCCGACCGTTTTCACCGACTGCCACTGTCTAAACCAGCCATATTACGGGAATGGCTAATAGCATTAGAAGTGGACGAAACTGACATAAAAACCCGGAGGGATCGCTACTACCGTGTGTGGAGGGAGCATTTCGAGGATGATGGATGATGGCTACAAGAAGAGTAAGGGAGATGGAACACCTAAACGAAACCGTCTAAAGAGGAATGCTGTGTCAAAAAGGCGCATGGCTATGGAGGTATGTTTGAAGAGAGAGAAACATGTGTAAATGTGTCTGGCTCATGAATCTTGACTGTCTGTGAATCTGTGAAACTGGTTGCAACACCGCGCGTCTTTGCCAGCAAGCACTCTGTTTTGGGAAGGCATAGCCTACAGGTACAGTAAATGTAGCCCACTACAGGAGATAAATACACTGTCAAAACAAACTAGCGCGGGATGGCAAGTGAAATTGTGAAATTGTGCGACCTGAGGCATTCGATGTGGTTGATGTCAAGCATGCTAGAGTAGTTTCAGTGAAGTAGACTCTAATGACCAGGGCGCGCGAGGTCAGATGGACCATTACGCAACGGAGGAGGGCTGGAGGAATTTATAAAGTCGTACTAGAAGTGCTCTTACAGATGTAAGTACACCACCAGTGGTGTGTTATTACAAAGCTGAATCCATGTTATATTATACCGTGTTGCAATTACTTTGTAAGAGTAGTCTGCCTACCTGTACTCTCCATGCAACTCTTCAAATCTGCTGCCTGCACACACGGTAGTAGCGATCCCTCCGGGTTTTTACGCCAGTTTCGTCCACTTCTAATGCTATTAGCCATTCCCGTAATATGGCTGGTTTAGACAGTGGCAGTCGGTGAAAACGGTCGGGGTTCCAGCTTTTCATTTTACGGTCGCAGCCGGTGCGAACCGCAGACCATGTTTAGCCTACCTAGCCACCTGATTGAGTAGCCTGCATCCGGGTCAGAGAGTTGCAACAGTGAGACACCTCTGAAAACACTGGCCAGTGAAAGATTGTGTGGTCCGATGACATTCTCTGTGCCTCGGTTTGATTGACGAGACCTTTGTGATGAAGTGTGTAGCGTTTTTGAAGTTGTTTATAGCGGGGAAACATCAGAAAAGAATAGGTTTATAATTGGCCCCGCCGTGATGCAGGGCTCCAGAGTGCGACCAATTTGGTCGCATATGCGCCCATTTTTTTCAATGGTGCGCCTAAGAAATATTTTTAGGCGCACCGGTGCGACCAGCCATCAGTAGAACAAAATCAATTACCAAACAACCGTTTTAATGGACATAAAGTTAATATTCATTCTACGGTAGTGGCCCATCATCACGCAATAAAACGTGTCGATGCGGTCATTCCTTCAACTCTGCTGAACTACCGGTAGCTTTGTCCCCCTTCCTTGTTCACAGGCAGCCCGACGTTTCAGAATAGAATGTTCGACTTCGCTCAACTATCCGAGTTCACATGTGCCAGCGAGTTTTGTGTTCTCAACCAGTTTTGCAACGGACGAGAGAGATACAATCACGGTAAAAACAGCGAAATGACTTGAGGATATTTTAAACATGAGCGAGTCACAATCACGGGGAAAAACGAAATGGCTTGAGCGGATATTAAACATAGCCACACAAAAACGCAGACGGGTGCGCGGATAATAGCCCGTTTCAGCCGCGAGCAGAGCTGGCCAAACAACAGGTGACGCGCTAGTCTGTCGGGACTTTTGTGAGAGTTTTTTGATAGCGACTAGGGCAGGCTATATACTGCCTACCAGTCGGCAAGGAATCGTTCATGCATGCACCTCGAGACAGCACGAGAGAGAGGGAGAGTGAGTGAGCGAGCGCACTTGTGCTGTCGTGTCTGTTCGTAGCGCTTGCTAAGATACCACAATGATTATGCAGAGGGAGAGCGCTCAAAAATGGGGAAATAGACAAAACCCAATTCACCTCAGATTCCACTGTAAACATAGGCTAGACTATTTGTGTCTAATGATTTTAAAAATCATACCATTTTTAGTAGGGTTTGTTATTTAAAAAAATCTATCCATCTATCTATCTATCTATCTTCATATTGGAACAAGCTTGTGTTGTATGTGTAGCCTTATTGCAGAAAAGGCTGCTATGTTGATCTTACTTGTCACTACTGACTAAAAGGCTACTAATTTGATCTTTTCTACCAGCCAAACTGATATTTCACCAGCATTTGGCCGGTTGACTGGCTGGTGTTAATTCAGAGCTCTGCTTGTAGCCAAGATGTGTTAGTTAGGTAGCCTACTGTCATGTCTTTTATAAGGAGCACATTTGGAAGACTAGCCTATAGCACATGGAAGGCTCCAGGTCTTTTAAAATAATAATAAAATAATAATAATAATAATAATAATAATAATTATTATTATTATTATTATTATTATTATTTTTAATTCTTATTTTTTAAAGCTGAGGTGCGTGTGTATGGGTGGTGAAAACATTTGGGTGCACCTAAATTTTGTGCTGGTGCACCTAAAACAATTTTTTAGGCGCACCAGTGCAACCAGTGCAAAAAGTTAGTCTGGAGCCCTGCCGTGATGCATTGGCTGCGTTTTTCACCAAAAAGCTTAAAATAAGCTAACTCCATAACGGCGCGGCATTGCCCGGAATGGCTCATCATTAGATACATTATGTGGTATGGGAAATTGATGGTGAAACTTTCATTTTACGCCGGAACTATCCTTTAAAACCTAAATATCTCAGCCTCCGAAGCACATACTGTAAAAACATGAAATAAGTTGCATTTCAAAGCTAGGGCGCTCAATGTGCATTAGAATGTATTCATTCAGCTCTGCTATACCCACATTTTTAAGAAAACAGCTCAAATCGCAACAACCTGAATGCAGCATATATGTCGCTTCAGGACAAAATGAGTTAAGCAACCCTCACTAGAGTAAAGAGTGTGTAAGAGTGTGCAGTAGAGAGTATAAGTATGTGTGTGTGTGTGTGTGTGTGTGTGTGTGTGTGTGTGTGTGTGTGTGTGTGTGTGTGTGTGTGTGTGTGTGCAAAGTAGTGGTACTGCCGTATGTGTGTGCGTGCATGCCTGTGTGTAAGTGTGCGTGCGCCTGTGTGTAAGTGTGTGTATGTGTGTGTGTGTGTGTGTGTGTGTGTGTGTGTGTGTGTGTGTGTGTGTGTGTGTGTGTGTGTGTGTGTGTGTGTGTGTGTGTGTGTGTGTGTGCAAAGGAGTGGTACTGCCGTATGTGTGTGCGTGCATGCCTGTGTGTAAGTGTGCGTGCGCCTGTGTGTAAGTGTGTGTGTGTGTGTGTGTGTGTGTGTGTGTGTGTGTGCATGTGTGTGTGCATGTGTGTGTGTGTGTGTGTGTGTGTGTGTGTGTGTGTGTGTGTGTGTGCAAGGTACAGTTAAATCATGTTGGATTAATGGCATGGAATTTGATCACGCACAATGCTGATTTAACACTCGTACATAGGGGAGTCCCAGATGAACTCACAGTTGGACATTTCATACAGTATGATTGGACTTTCCATCTTCATGTGGCATGTGACCTGTTCATGTGAGTGTCACATGCAACCTGTGTGTGTGTGTGTGTGTGTGTGTGTGTGTGTGTGTGTGTGTGTGTGTGTGTGTGTGTGT
Source organism: Engraulis encrasicolus (assembly GCF_034702125.1). NCBI lineage: Eukaryota > Metazoa > Chordata > Actinopteri > Clupeiformes > Engraulidae > Engraulis > Engraulis encrasicolus. The sequence goes on from NC_085874.1 coordinate 10,755,406, forward strand.
GTGCGCTTGCGAGTGTGTGTGTGTGTGTGTGTGTGTGTGTGTGTGTGTGTGTGTGTGTGTGTGTGTACGCTTGTGTGTGTGTGTGTGTGTGTGCGCGCGCGCATGTGTTTGTGTGCTGGAAATGGGGATGAAATGGGAATCCAGAGACGAGGGGTGTGTAAGAACCTCTCATGTTCACACACCCCCATTGACTGGTGTACTGTGTACTGTCCCAGGTGGGTTCTCCCAGTAGACTGCATTCAACACTCTATGACAAACAAGTGTGCTCGATTCCTCCCACCAACAAAGGGGATAAGCCCATGGGATCAGGCTCTATGTGACGGTAATGGCTATGGCCGCAAGAATGCGGAAAGTTTCTTCCTTTCTTTATTTTCCATATGTTTGCGGACATTGCCATTATCTCTACCAGTCACCAGTCAATGGGAGTGTGAACATGAGAAGCCCCAACACACCCCTCGTCTCTGGGTTCCCATTTCATTCCCATTTACAACGCACACACACTCGCTCTCGCACACACACACACACACACACACACACACACACACACACACACACACACACACACACACACACACACACACACACACACACACACACACAGAATTTTTCTTCTTATACAGGAGTATAAGAAATATTAGCCTATTCCATAATGGTAATAGTGACTTTACGTGGATATTAAAATTAGAAAACATCTGAGTCATAATAACATAAATGTCAGCATTTTATTTTGTCATAATAACATATGATTTATTTTGTTATAAACTGGCATTGTTAAATTATCCTCCACCTAACATGTTAAAGAGTAAAAGGGGGCAATGTGGCTAGTGAGCTGTGCCATTATCTGGGCCCAATTTAGATCCTTGACCCTTCCCCATTTCTCTCTGCCACTCTCTCTCTCACCATCTTTGACTGTCTTGTCTGAATGAATACTAAATAGAGTCCAGAAAAGACATGAACATTAGAATGTATGTTTTAGCTTCAGGGAAGTAAGTTTAGTACTTTCTGGTAATTCTTGTCATATTTCAGCAGTTCCCAAACTTTTTTCTGCTTTTGTATCTAAGCAGCCTACAAATTATGTTGTCTCTTGATATTGAGACATATTTGACATTCAGGGAACATACTGTACATGTTGTGTTAACCATACAACAAGTGAACACTGCAGTGCACTGAATTGTAGCAAATTTTTCAACACTGCAGTGCATTGAATTGTAGCATTTTTTTTTCACTGTGAACACCCTACACACTGAAACATAGTGCACGCTTTCCTAGGATCCCAACCCATACTTTTGATTGTCTTATAATGTTAGTTTCAGAGTGCTTCTTTCCCATTATTGGCTGATAAATGCAGTTGATAAATTCATCTTTTTTAAATTTTCCTTAAATTTACTGGTAATTTTAAGAAAAAGGAGTTTTGTTTTTAACCCAGAGATCTGTGCTAGAATACTGTAATCCCTGCGTCTATTGTCTTAGTCAGAGGTTGAGCACACAGTACGCACGCAACACGCCACAGTAAAATGAGACAGTGTCGGGAAGACATTGTCCCTTTAGTTGAAAAGTCCTGAAACCCAACACAGCTCATTTTGGGGAATACAAACATCAACTCAACCGCATTGTGAAGTATAACTATGCAATTATCAGGGGATGTCTAGATTTACAGGCCTAATCTAGAATCTTCTTTAACTATAACACAAACTAGGGATGGTGAAATACTCAACACAATGGCTTTCTGGAAATGTTTTAGAATAGTGACGGGGACTTTTGCCCTGTCTCACACCCACACCCACACAGAGTGCTGCAGATATTGTGTGCTACTGTATATAACGTGCAGGCCTTACAAAGATGTTAGAACTAAGTGTCTCTTTCCAACTGAGTGTCTCTGTGTAGGCTGACTGACTGCGGGCCTCGTTTGGACTTCCATTTTACGCTGAGGTAAGAAACACGATCGATCAAACATATTGCATATATTGGCATGGTGTCATTTAGTGGTTAATCAGAGCATTTTCAACAATATTCCGAATAGTATTTTGTTTTATTTTGTGGTGTTCAGTGTTTTATGTGTAAATGCTACAACAATATACAGTCATAATAAAAAGAATATGACCCCATGAATTGACATAGGGTATTGCTGTAACGGCAACGCTGCAATCAAGGCAAACACTTACTTTCCCACTTTGTCTTTCATTACAGGGGAAACCTGAAACCTTGACAATTATGACTGAAGCCATAATCCTGCTGGTAGGGTACTTTTGTTTTGTTTTGTCTCTTGTTAGTTACTAGGGAATTCCAGCTAAAAATCCTATTACAAAACTAAAACTGCTGCAACTATGCGACTAGGCCTCATACTAGTCTTACACATTCACTATCAACTGCTACACGTACAAAAAAATCATGTCAACTATAATTTACTGGCGACACACTGAGCAAGGCCGTACATAAAAGGTGTCTCTTTTAGTCACTAAAAGTTGTTATGCACAGTGCTGCATTTTTCCTTACTCCTGATTAATGTATCAAACACTACCTTCGGACAACAGGCCATCAATTAAATAATAAAGGAAAGATCAACAAGGTAGTAGATGGTGGGGAATACTGTACATTAGCAATTTTGCCAATAGCAAAGGAACTTTTAGTGTTAACAGTATTGGTGAAGCCATCTGGTACAGTAAGTGTTGTAATTGTTATTGTATTACTTGATTTGTTATTTTACAGTTATTGAAATTTTAATTTTAATCTTGTGCTGTCCATTTTTGTGTCTATATTCTGGCAATGACTGTGTGTCTGCAGGTGGTGTGTGGTATGGCTGCTATATCCTCGGCACAAAGACTATCCGCGATAGTGAAACCTTACCCCATATGTATGTTCACCTCCACTTTGTGATGTCCAGTTGGACATGCTGATAGTAGCAGAGATGGGACCAAGTCACTAATTTGCAAGTCGCAAGTAAGTCTCAAGTCCTTCCAATCAAGTCCGAGTCAAGTCACAAGTTACGACACATTTGACCAAGTCAAGTCCAAGTCCAAGTCATGCCAAAGCCAAGTCAAGTCAAGTCCAAGTCCAAGTCGTGCCAAAGCCAAGTCAAGTCCAAGTCCAAGTCTTATTTTTTCCAAGTCATTAACAAGTCACCTTGTATTATATGTGCAATATTGACAATTACCTTTGGTCATAAATTCATTACCTCTCCACACTGCTTTGCATGTCCCCCTTCGCCAGTCATGTCCCGAAAATCGACCATGGTATACTATGATTTCAGTTTTTTGAGCATGGTTCGGCATTGGTTTTTGGTTTTACTAGGTTTAACTATAAATTGAACCATGGTTTTACTCTGAAAACTAACCATGGTTTTACCACGGTTTATAATTATTCATTAAATTACTTTTATCTTTTATCCAACGCATATATTGGTGACAGTCCTTTGAGCAATATGGGGTTAGGTGACTTTCTCAAGGGCACTTCAGTCATGGATGGAGATGTAGGAAGAGGTGGGTTTAAGGGGGGGATTCAAACCTGCAACTCTGTGATCTCCAGCCCAACTCCCTAACCATTACAGCACGGCTGCAGACAAGCTTTCATGTTTGTTTGGGTGACCATGCTGATCATATATATTTTTTAGCATGGTTTTTGACTATGGTTGAAGGTAAATCATTTATTTTTCTTTCTTTCATGCATTTTTTTCACACACAAAATGCAAAAAAATATATATATATTCATTGACTTGGAGCACAATTGCAAGTCATTGCAAGCTAAAACTGTCAAGTCGAGTCAAGTCTCAAGTCAATAGCGTACAAGTCGAGTCAAGTCACAAGTCACTCCTAATATTGGCAAGTCAAGTCTCAAGTCGAGTCATTTGTGACTCAAGTCACAAGTCAGTCCGAGTCACAAGTCACAAGTCCACATCTCTGGATAGTAGCATACTTGATTCTATACTTATACTTATACTTGATGCTATTCACCAGCACACAGCATACACACTGAAATGCAAAGCCAAGTGGACATTCTACACAGTTAACACAAACTAGTTTGTTATGGAAGTTATTGTGTTACTAACCAAATTCTACAAACGAACCTTACCCATCTTACACGGCTTACTGCAGTATTAAAATGTGACAGCATGCATTTTTATGAATAAAAAATAAAATGAATGAATCTGCTTTTTTTTAAGTTATTACATTCTTACAATTTACATTCTTATACATTGATCTCTCCCCTTTGACAATGGCTATCACCACAACAGCAAAAGACATCTACAGTAAGTACAATAAGCAGTGTGTGTGTGTGTGTGTGTGTGTGTGTGTGTGTGTGTGTGTGTGTGTGTGTGTGTGTGTGTGTGTGTGTGTGTGTGTGTGTGTGTGTGTGTGTGTGCGTGTGTATGCGTCTGCACTTGTTGGTATGAATGTACCGCATGTGTAGGCTACTAGGTCTATCACTGTGAGGCTTTTGAAATGTCTAACAAGATATCACACAGAACATGTCCGAATATCTGTCCTGTGCGCACTTTAACAACAATGCTATTTCTCATCTGCTCAGAGTGCTGGACAAACTGGATGGACCGTGATGACCCAACTGGAAGTGGAGACTGGGAGACCGTCAGTTCTCTGCAGAAGTCATATCCAAAGCAAATGTGCCCAAACCCCACCGCCATCGAGGTGGCAACTGTGGATGGCATCAGTCTGGCTGATGCGGGCAACACCTTCTTTGCGTAGGTGTTTATTTACTTATCTTCATTTTCGGCACTTTATTTTTGCCATTATTGTTGTTGTTGTTGTTGTTGTTGTTGTTGTTGTTGTTGTTATTATTATTATTATTATTCAGAAACATTTTATTTTCACCACCACCATTGTATGTAGATAATAGGCTATATAACATTTTACAGTATGCTGTGCTTATGGTCTCCATTTACGTCAGGCTTGTGCGAAATTCTGAATTGAATTGAGAATGACCCCAAAATTCAAATTCAATTCTTGAATTTCAATATGAATTGAATTTAAATTCCAAACAGGAAATAGAATTGCAATTCGAATTGGAATGGCAGGAAACTGAATTTCACAGAATTTAAATTCTAAGAAATTCAAAGCAATGACATAATACTGACACTAGGTGGTTGCAGGGATGGTCAGTATCTCGAATACTTCAATTAAAATACATTTAGAAATAGAACATAGTATTTTGAATTTTGTATTTCATGTCAGTGAATTACAAGTATTTGAAGTTTGTATCAAAATACTTTCCCCCCTGTATTTTGAAAATAAGAGAAAATACAATAGCCTACTTTCTCCTGAACAATGCAATTACATAGTAGGAACACGGATCAAATAGTATGTAAGTGATGGTTGTAGCTATATTGGAATGTAAAAGTGTTTGTCTGGGAAAGGGGTGAAGGACTCCAAAGATTGACAGTTCAATTCCCAGGTAACATTGGCAGGTGACTACCTGACTACGAGTTACTAACGAATAACCAGCCTCAAAATTCTGAATTATTGAATATATGCTGTTGGATCAAAAAACTCACTCTTGATAAAATATCATCAATAATTGAAATTGCCATGCTAAGCACCAAAGGTGCAACCGTGATCATTACTAATGCTGCACCATGCATCACCCACAAGATGGCGCTCTAAGGCCACAAATGGTGCATTAGTGACGCTTTGCAAGGTACGTGGACATAATTTACAAGATACACGTTCTTGTTTATTGAACTCACATACAGACCTTGACATATCTGTACCATTTTTTAAATGCTAGTTGTGCCAAGTAGCCCATTGTTTATATAGCCTTCTCCATAATTACAAGAACTTAACATTATTGTTTGTTCAATGACTGGAAATTATGGTTACACAGGAGTTTGTGTGGTTTAAAGTAGGCCTACCTTTTATTGTGTAAGTGAATTGAATTTTTATTTTTGGTCATGCCATACAAGTCATTGAGTAGCGAAGGGAAATTGAGTTTCCTTGCTGAGACTCGAACCTTGAACTTCTGGCATGCAAAACTGGGGCTCTAACCGCTACACCAAATAGCCAGACTCATTAGCTTGAAAGTCAGGACACACCCACATACCTAGTTTCTGTTGTATTTTGTGTATTTGAAAATGCAAAATACAGTATTTTGATTATTGATACATTTACTGTTATGTATTTTGTAAAGTATTTGTAACATCTTAGAGCTGGGTATTTTGCATCGTATTTTGAAATACATTTAGATGTGTCTTTGCCCATCCCTGGGTGGTGGTGTAAAATTCAAAGAAACTCAAAGTAATGACCAAATAAGAACACTAGATGGTGCTGTATATTTATAAGCATATGTCTATTCCCACCACTGCAAGATGGGTGGGAAGAGTGAATTATAGCCCCCTTAGGTCACCTGTTGAGCTGCTTCCTAGCAGTGCTTTAGGATTTGGGTAGGTAATTATTTGACTTTCGGCGTTTTTTTTACTTCCATTTTGAGTTACTGTAGTACAATGCCATTCTCTATTTGCTGTAGACCTTAGGTGGTAATATTTAAATACATTTTGGTACATAACAAATAAGAAGTGTGAAAGTCATCTGTAGGCCTTGCATAACACTAATTATTATACATGCAACTACGGAAAATCACAATGGGGGCCTGCATGGTGTATACAACATTTACTTATAATTTTGAATGCTGAATACATTTGTAGTTAAATTTATTAGCAATATATATTTTTGTTAATGTTGTATTTTATTATTTTGAAAACACAAAAGTTGTGTGTTCATCCACTTCCTGAATTGCAGTGAGTTTCAATTCCATTTTGAATTCCATTTCCTGTAATTCAAATTCAGTTCAATTCAACATCCTGTAGGGGTGGAGTCAATTCAATTCAAATTCAATTCCACTTCCTGAATTGAATTTAATTCAGAAATTCTGAATTTCGTACAAGCCTGATTTACGTATACAGTATATGCGTCTTATATCGTGATGTACAGTATACTAATACTGTAGTGTACATGACACACAGGAATGATCACATCACTGGGCTGATCTGCAAGAATGCTGATCAAAAGAAGTGCTTCTGTCGGGATTACAAAGTCCGCTTCGTCTGCAGCCCTCCCTACTGCGACACCCAGAAACGTACGTTTATCATTGTTCTTATTGCTCTCAAATTGACCTCCTTTGTACTAGTTATGTCTTGTATCTTTTCCTTAGCTTATCTCTTGCTCCAAAGTGTACCCTTAGGAGACATAACCTACAATCAATTGATCACAGAATTATATGAATATGAGAAGCTCAAATGTATCTCAAGAGAGGAGATTAAGCCGCAAATAAGCAGTAAACAGTTATCTTTCCTGTGGGGTATTGTTTTATGTGTTTTATTTCTGATGGGGGGATGGTGGACCAGCTCGCCAGGTAAAACTATTTTCTGCTGCTAGGCTGCTTCATCTCTAGGTTATTAGGATAACTGTTTACTCGGATAATTGTATGCAGGGCTGGACATGGGAATTTTCCTCCTGAAATTCAATTCCTGAAATTCTTCCTGAAGTTTTTGTGCTATATTGTCTCTGACTCAGTCCACTGTCTATGTTGATGATAGAGCAATGGGCTGCCCTAAACTGTGGACAAGTACCAAAGGAAAAAAGATATGAACAAAAAAACCCAACAGTATTGTCCCCTAGGAACTATCGGCCCACTGTGGAAATGCCCTGTATGCCAGACTACCAGTCCAGCCTTGACTGTACGCCTAAATCGTTCTCCTTTGCAGTGTGCTGGACCAAGTGGTATGACCGTGACGACCCCTCGGCCACTGGAGACTGGGAGACGCTGAGTTCTCTGAGGACAGCGTACCCCGCTGATAACATCTGCGCCAATCCCATCGCCATCGAGAGCAGAACTGTGGACACCAACACACCTGCCTCCATGACCGGACAAGACTTCCTCCAGTAAGACCATTTTTCGCTAATTTGTAATTAGTGGGATGACAGTCAAAAGACGGTTAATGGCCCTGCTCGTGGCTCAAATGGTTGGGGCATTGACTGTTACGTCAGGGAGCTGAGTTCTATTCGGATAGGCCTACTGTTGATGTGTATGTACTGTACTCCATGTACTGTACTCCAAGGAACATATGAAGGGTTTATTTGCAAAACGGTGTATCTCCATTTTTTTACTTTTTCATTTTATTATTGGAAATGACTGTTCAGAGGGCCTACCACCTATGTGTGAATTCTTACCATTCAAATATTTTAAGAACATACTTTTTTAACCTATATAAAATGCATTTTGCAATGCAATTCAATGGAATGCCCAATACAAAAATGTCAATTTCCCAACATTCTATAACATGGAGATACACTGTTTTGCAAATAAACCCTTCATATATATATATACATGTTCCTCTAAAATATCTGAATGGCAAGAATTAACACATAGATGAAAGGACGTCTGAACAGTCATTTCCAATAATGAAATGCATAAGTCAAAAATTGTGGTAAAGTAATTTTACAACGAAACTCTTATACTGTATATTCTGTATATAGGTCATATACTTTTGCAAATATGTTTCTAGTTGCAGTAGGCTATATGTTGGTAAGTTGAGTATACATGCATATGAAAAACAGTAAACAAAACACCTTTTTAAACAAAAGAAATGTCATGGAGTAACTGTATATGTAAACAGATGAGGATAAGATATAAGCATAATGGTTATAATGGTAGAAGATGGATAGTACATTGTGTCCTGAACCAACATGTTAGCCATCCCATGGTGGCAGTCAGACAGTGCCATATTTTCCTCCTTATACTTTTCTCCATCTCTCTCTCTCTCTCTCTCTCTCTCTCTCTCTCTCTCTCTCTCTAGCTACTCTCCATCAACTGGATTTGCGTGCGTGAATGGGCCAAAACAAAAGTGCCGGGACTACAAGGTCCGCTTGGGGTGTCCTTGCTTTACCCTCTTGACTGCTCCGTTGGATAAAGAAGAGGAATAAGCCCACTGCCTTCAGGCTGCTGAGCCATCTCATTTAAAGCAAAGGCGAAGCAGCAACAGTGCTCACACTACTACATGCAAACCCACTGCATAATGGGACCCAACAAGAGGAGTTTCTGCAATGGCAATGACCTCGGCTGGCTGCTTAGTGCACTGGGAGTCAATGGGATGTCTTTCTGTAACAGCAGTGACATCTATTAGACATAACAGCAGTGACTTGTGTTAGATATGTTACATGTTGGATTGTGTGATATCGACTAGTGCACAGGGAAAAATAACAATAAAATACACACTTCAAATTGTGTGTTTTCATGGTGGTATTTCATTCATGAACAAAGCACGTTTGGGGGATATGGTATAATTGATTAGTTTGTTGTATAAGATATTGTGGTATCTGAGCAAATGAGAACAGCCATGGAGTGCCTGCTCAGTGTGTACATTAGAGCATCTTCATGGAAGTTGTTCTGGCATACCGTGTGCAATTGTCTCCTAATCAATAAATAATCAGAAAATATATAAAATTATATTGAATATATTATTGTAGCCTCTTTGTGCAGATGTGCGCTAAGGGGTATATGCAATTATATTTCTTCACACACACACACACACACACACACACACACACACACACACACACACACACACACACACACACACACACACACACACACACACACACACACACACACACACACACACACACACACCTTGCTTAGGGAACGTGATGTTACTCTATGCATGTATGCACGAATTTAACAAAAAGTTAGAAACATTAAAAGTAACAAAAATGAGGCGCATACAAGGCTTGTAATGAAAATTGTATGTTGCAGCAGAAAAGTAACAAAAGACGTCAGTGGATATACAATGAGGCGGACCATCCTGTGTCAAAGCTGCACATAGAGGAGGGAGATTACTTGGAGAGTACATTGGAGATTAGGCCTACTCCAAACAGTGGACTTGTACGTTGAAAACTGTATATCCTTCAGGGATGAATGAAGAGCTTGTTCTATCTTGCTTTCTGTGAGTAATAACTTAACATGGGAAGGACTACTAAATGTTTTTTATCTTTTCATCTGCATATTGCGATGTCTATTAAGTAAAAATGGGAATCTCACTATTAAGTAATGGGAACTGTCCAGGTCCTCATGTTGATGGTTAGGTGTTTCACCTTGTGGTGAACTTGTGAGCAGTTGAACGTATACGTCACTCTAAGACCGGAAAACTTAGTTGTCACGCACTTCCTGGAGACATTGAAAATGGACTTGGTCTGAAATGTTACATTGAAAATGGACTAGGTCCGAAATGTTACATTGAAAATGGACTAGGTCCAAACAGTCTGTTGCTCCAGTTTTATAACACTGAATTCTGTTGTTACTTTTCAGCGGCCATATACATTTTTTGACACAAGCCCTACTGTATGTGCACCTAATTTTTGTTACTTTCAGTGTTTCTAACTTGTTATGAGCAGACGTACCACGCATTACACGGCTCAAAGGCTAGGTGCAGGCGCCAACCATTTTGTTATCCAATATAAACGGGACCAAACACCAGGATCTTCATCACAAGTAAACACATGGAGAATAATACAGTGAGGAGTGAAGTAGATAAAGGAAATATGACAAGTAAGCCAGATTGGGAGTCTGGATGCTAGTTTGCATATTTCTTTTGTCTGATGCCACTAAGGAAGATCTCTGGATTTGTGCCCATTATATTCACACATCTCAACACTCAATAGCTAAATTAAAAAAGTATCTTTTTCTCATCACGATGCTAAATAACAATTCTAAAGTGAAGGAATTCATTACTTTTGTCTGTATTGATCAATATTCCAGAAGCCTGTCTGATCTTCACGTAGGTGGTACTATTAAAAGTACAAGATCATTTCTCCTCCAGGGGGAAGTACGGAATCAGAAACACAATAGTAAGAGAAAGTCTTGTTAAAGCACTCTTGAGAAAATATTATTCTCATATAGTTTGATTTTTTTGGGGTTCATTTTAGCCTGTATTTAGACAGGACAGTTGAAGACGGAGACAGGACATGAGTGGGCGAGAGAGACGGGGTAGGGTGGGGAAATGACTCCCAGGCCATACTTGATGAGGCAATCCCATGAGCATGCCAGCCTGTTCATGGAGAGGGCCTTAGCACGCTGCACCACAGCACCCCCACACTTGGAACTTCTGATAAAAAAAAACATTTTTGTGCACTATACGGTGAGTTTCTTTTCTGCCAAATATTCAAAATCTGAACTACCAGCTGTGCACATGCTAAAAGTAAAGAATGCATTTCCATTTCAGTAGGCCTATCAATGTGGAGGATTTTGATACAGTTAGCAAAGATTGGTGTGGTGTGGAGGCCACGGGGTAAATAATGGCCTGTGGCAATATAGTGTTATACAGTAATGGTACTGCATGCTTGTTATTTGGTCATTAAAGACCTCTGGATTGAAATACCAGTGCCACCTGCTTATGTGCCACTAATTCTGCCACAGGTTTTTTTTTTTTAATCAATCCTACCCAGAAAGATGTAGAATAGATGTGCACAAGCACATGGCTCAATTTGTTACACAATAGCACTCTGTTCAAATGCTCTGCTGTACCGGTACTGCACGAGCAGCCAGCGACTACACTTCCTCGAAAAGGAGCAACTAAATACAAGCCTGCTGGTGACCCTCTAACGCTCAACCAACTGAGAGCCTTTGCTGACCTATGCTGTATCAGCGTGGCACTCTAGCTGCACAAATAACAGAAAGAGACGGCAGAGGGTGGCATTGGCTGCACAAAAGGATGACAGAAAGAGACGGCAGAGGGTGGCCTTGGATAACATCCGCCTTCCATATCCACCATCTACCGACCCTGCTGTCTATCGAGGGCCCAGGGAACATTAGGGACTGTTCGTTATTTATTTTCGGGGTTGTCGGAAGATGTCCACCTTTGATCGTCAAATTTTGCATAACCCTCCCCTAGCGAGCTTCAAAACTTTGATGACCCTCCCCGCGACACCGTCAAAAAATGCATGACCCTCCCTAGGGAAAAGTAAGAAATAGCTATATTCTAACTTATTTTTTGACAATGGTGTGATCAATTTTAGCGAAAGGGGGAGGCGTTTCTGAGGCTGTTACATCGAAACATATACAAACAAGGTAGGCTACTTTGGAATGCTTTTTGTGATAAATGGGCCAAACATTTTTTGGATGACCCCCCCCCCAGCAAGTTTAAAAAACTTTGATGACACGAACCTCCCCTATTTTCTTCAGGTGACCCCGAAAATAAATAACGAACAGTCCCTTACAAAGGACAACCCAATCCGGCTTCCTCCTCGTCACCCTGTTGTCGTCTGGCAGGTGCTCCATGTCTATACCAACGAGAACAAACAGACTGGGACCATGCTACCATACTAGTTTGCCCGGAGAACAGACATTTTTGCACTGTCACTACCAATCTGCCAATGTCACATCGGTAACACTTTATTTTAGTGTTACATCTATTAACACTAATACATAGAATGGTAATGCCTGCATAAGTAACTTGTAAGACATGTATGAAGCAAAAGCTAAGGCCTACTAGGTCCTTACTAAGGTGAAATTGGTAATAAATCCCTTATTGTGCATGAGCAGGACAAATTTTGCGAATACATGTAACAAATTTTGCTTAGTTTATGCCTACAAGTTACTTATACATCCACATGGTATACATACAACTTGTAGGTAACTTGTAGGCATATACCGATTAAGTGCTAATAGATGTAACACTAAAATAAAGTGTTACCAAATTTGATGCCCTTGTATGATTTCACATGAACACAGTTACAAAATACAATGAATTCCCTGAAAGACTTGATAGCCATGGATACGTTTGGACATAACTGTACAGTCTTGGTAGAGATGAACTATTCACTGTTTGCTGTAAACACTCACATCATAACAACATTGCTACGACAATGCATGGACTCTTAGGCAACTAAGACTACATTTGTGAATCCGACCCCTGTGTTTCACACTATAAATAAGGGCCTGTTTGAAACAACAAACAAACAAACAAAAAACAGTCTTGTTCTTTATGCCATTGTCATTTTATGGCATTGTTTCATAAAGAAGGGATCTGTGGTGTCTGTTTTCCAGTTGCAATAAGCCATGGCCTGCATGAAAGGGATCACCAGCGATTCCCTAGAATTGTTTAAGTAGTACCCAGAATACAAACTGTAGCTGGGTGGAATGGAGACCCAATGATTTTCAAGGTTTTAGAGATTATAGTATTAGTAGATAGTGTTGTAGAATCTAAGACAGTGATTCTTAGAGAGTCTAAGACCGTGGCCCACTGGTGGGTTTTTGTTGTTTGTTGGGTCAGAGGTAGGTGGAACCGAACATTTGTGGGGACTTCAAGTGGGCCCCAAGTTGGAAAGGGATGGAAACCCCTGACGTAAGCTTTGACATAAGAGTCTGAATATTCTTGTTTATCCAAATTTGTCAAAAGAATGCAGTTGTAAGAAACTGGACTGTTTTTTTTTTTTTAACAGATTGAACCTTAAAACTTTGTTTTGACTGTCAATGTTAGTGCTACATTACTTAGTTGAAGATATTTCCACACAATACATTGGATCACTTGTACAACCTTAAGCAACTTTAAATACGTAGAAAAAGCGATTAAGACCAATTAAAGCTCTCAAATGTAATGTGGTGGCTGAATCAAATGGGAAACTGTTAAGCGTTGTTCCCCTACATAACCCCATAAGTCTCCATTCTCAATCATGGCCCTGACTTCCATTGAGGACACAGAGGTCATGTCCTCTGTATTTCTTTCTCAGAAATGTAGAATTTATCTACATATGATGAAAAGCGATAAATGATCAACAATGATAAATTCAGTCTGTATACACCACCCCCATTCATCCTCAAGACAGTGATGAATGAAAACAATGTTAAGACTTTGATTGAAGCAAAGTTTGAAGCATCCTATTTAGTATTTAGTACAGTATGCAGTACAGCACGCAGTATTTGACCTCTGTATTTGAAAATGTCTCGTTACAGTCCTGTTCTCAATCAGAGACTCATTTGCATGTGCTCACATGGGAATGTTTTTGTCTTCCTGTCGATTTGCTACATAGAATTGTAAAAGAGCAAACATCCAATATTTCTCTGTGGAAAAAGCATTTTGCCCTAATTTCTGTCCAGACAGCAAACCAGCCAGGAAAAGCTTTTGTGATAATAATCTGCTTGTTTGCACTTGTCCGTGTGGTTTCTCACAGTTATACACAGGCAAGCGATCTCACTTTCGCTCTCACTCACTCGCTCGTTCACTCACGCACGCACGCACGCACGCACGCACGCACGCACGCACGCACGCACGCACGCACGCACGCACGCGCACACACACACACACACACACACACACACACACACACACACACACACACACACACACACACACAGGACAGAAGTCACAGAAGGTGTATGCACACAGTCACACACACACACACACACACACACACACACACACACACACACACACACACACACACACACACACACGTCACAATAAGTGTACACGCACACACATGTCACACACACACACACACACACACACACACACACACACACACACACACACACACACACACACACACACACACACACACACACAGGACAGAAGTCACAGAAGGTGTATGCACACAGTCACACACACACACACACACACACACACACACACACACACACACACACACACACACACACACACACACACACACACACACACACACACACACACACACACACAGGACAGACGTCACAAGAAGTGCACACACACACACACACACACACACACACACACACACACACACACACACACACACAGACACACACACACACACAGACACACACAGACACACACATACAGGACAGAATCCAAAAGTTTTTGGCCCTCTGACTGGCCTCGCACATGCATTTGTCAAATGGTTCATGTGTCTTTTGGACCTGAGACCAGAACACCAATTAAATACGCTCGACATCTAATCTAAATACCAAAAATGAAGTACATTTCAGCAGAATGTTATTCTATAGTATTTTCCCTTGAACCGCAGAGTAAGAGCAACTTGTTTTCTTACATACCTGCAGGATTTTTCTTTCGCTCAACCTTCAAAACAAACAGCGCTTTGTGGCTTTGAGAAATAGCAAAATTAAGGTGCTTTGGAGAGGATTTTATACGTTGATTGCCAAAACGGTAGGATTTCTAAGGTTAAAGTGTTCTGCGAAGTGGGTCTTTAGCGTCCCTGTTCAAAGAACACATTGTGGGCCTGTCCAAAGTGTAATAAAGGAATTACGAGCCACGCAAAAAGACAGGAATTTTCTTTTCCACGTACAAGAAAGGAGTTACTTAATAGTATAATTTCTACCTTGAAGGCAGGCTCACTGCCACTATCTGAGCACAGCAGTGATGGTAAGACATGTTTATAGCCATACCATACTAATATCAAGGGGGGAAAAATCAATGCAAAGCGCATTTCATTTAATGTACTGATTTGGACAAGTGGGAGAGATGGAGCGCTTGCCATCGTCATAGAGACACAGGAGGCAGGACATCAAGGACTCTTGTCTTCTTTGAAATACATTTTCGGATCTGAGAATGCACATCAGGTCTCTTCATCTTAAGGTAATAACACTTATTTACTCAATTTATTCAACGAAATTACACATAGGAGCCTGTGATAAGTTATGATATAAAGGGTTGTTTTGGAAAGCAGGGAAAAATGTTGTATTTTAGCACTTACATTTTCTTTCAGTTTGATAACGAGCAAGCACAATGGTGATTTGCATGTTCATTTTCCAGACAGGGGCCTGTGCCTTTTGCAGTCTAGTGGTGTACTGGCATTCAATTCAATACGAAATCCCACTTTTTGTATGGGCATCGTGTCTCTTTTATGTGTGCAGG
The DNA here is from genome assembly GCF_034702125.1 of Engraulis encrasicolus. Taxonomy (NCBI): domain Eukaryota; kingdom Metazoa; phylum Chordata; class Actinopteri; order Clupeiformes; family Engraulidae; genus Engraulis; species Engraulis encrasicolus. The sequence continues at coordinate 10,771,256 of NC_085874.1, forward strand.
TCTTTTCCTGCACTGCATTTAAGGATAAATCTGATACAAGGCCCATCTTGTCACCAGGCTGGGCAAGCAGCTGCTTGCCACGCGATAGGAACAGCTCACACTTAATGAGCTGTTGTAGTGGTTATTTTTTTTTTGAATGTTCATTCTTTTGAATTTTTGCTTGGAGCTCCAACTGACTTAGAACTTTTAGCCCCTTTTCTGAGTTGTCTGCAATGCAATAGAGTGGCTCCCACTAACACATTCATGTTTACTGCGGTCTCTGTTACTGACCAATTTTGCTGTTGTATTTTAGCAAATTTTGTCTGAGTCTGATTCAGACTGACTTCCTATGGGCATGGTACAACTCACTGAGTGCTTAGTGGTATTAACTCGTATTCGCTAACAGGTTCCAGAGCAAAATGTGACTTCTGTCATGTTATATTTGGCGTTTTGTAGATCCATGTGTTTCTGTTTGAATGCTGTGGATTTCCGTGGAAAACGTATGGATGTGTAACTCAGGTCTACCCCCCGCCCGTCAAAAGTTATGGAACCCTTTAACAACTTTTTGAGTTGCACAGTTTTAAAATTAACAAATGTTTAGGGTTGAGGACTGAGCAATGTGTTCATTCTTTGGGATTTTTTTTCTTTTTTGATGTGCTGCTTATTTTTTCACTGGCAAGAGATTACGTGGCGACCTTGCAGTCTTCCTCAGATTCATTATGTTTAAAACATCCTCTCCTGTCAATGAATACATAAACAGCAGAAAAGAAAAACATTTTAAAAAATAAAATCCTAACGAGTGTGCGATCTTAATGAAACAGTCACTTGTATTGATCAGGACCAGGGACTGTGGACACTCCTTAGGATATTTATTTTTTGATGTTCTTTTCTGCTTTTTACTTCCTCATCAAGCCACAAATGAGAACTGAGCATGCCCATAGGAAAGCAGTCTAAAGCAGACAGAGACAAATCCCAAATATTTCCAATATGGAAGCAAATAGCAGCATATTGCCAGGTACCACTCCACCAGGCCCCGATTAAGATGGCCTGTGGCCCCCAGGCTACAGGTTAATTCATAATTCCAAGTCTGGGCTGCAGCCCAATGATACAGGTGCTGCAGCCACATCTAGCCTGTGCGTTAATCTGGCCCTGCACTCCATTGCAATACAGACAACTCAGGTGCTAAATTCCAGACTCATCTCTATTAATTTCAAATTGTATGTATGTACTCCAAGGACTGCGGTCTCCAAATACAACATTATTAGGTTGAAGTTGTGGGTTTTGCCATCATGTCTGTGCTAGATGGAGCCATATAATCTCAGATGCTAAACGCTGATCCACTGTGATGCCAAGTGATGTGCATGTAGAGTAGATTTACAACGCACAGTGATGTAAAATGATGCTACTTTTCTAACACTAACAGTGTTAACAGTGTTAACAGTGTTAACTAACAGTGGCAGTGGATATGAAGCACAGTCTTAGTATTGATATGAGTTGTATGTTTGAATTGTCAGTGAAAGTTACTAGTCTTTCAGTTGAGTGCTTTTTTTCCTTACCTTCTGGGGGCAGTAAAGCAGTAAAGCACTGTGATGATTGGCATGGCATATCATCTTGAAGTTGTACTGGTAGTTGTGTTATTGTATTGGTGTATTGGTATTGTACAGCTTTTTTAAGTCTATTAAAGGTGGCTTTGGATAGACATGCTGTATTGTAACAGGTTAATATTCTAGAACTTTTCCAGCTATACCTCATAGTTGTGATCATCTGTATTGAAAGCTTTATGGAATGCTTTGTAAAAATATGCATATAGAGCACAAAACACAGTTCGCTAAGTGTACTCTTTATGAGACACAGTGTAAAATATACTGTGTTGAGGACTGTCAATATGTTGGCTTGTGACTTTATATTGTGACTGCTACAGAGGTATAAGAAAAGTGGTGAAGTTAAACTATTATGCAGTATATACACTTTCTGAGACATTGTTACAGAGTAATAGGTTGAAAGATAGACAAGGTTTCGGGGTATGGCTAAAGGCTTTCATGTTTTTTCTTAAAATAGATTTAATTGGCCTACCATACTTATTACCTCTGCCAAGGACGTTATGTTTTTGGTCACTTTGGTTTGTCTGTCAATTTTTGTTTGTTTGTCTGTCAGCAGAATAACTCAAAAAGTTATGAACGGATTTGGATGAAACTTTGTGGAGTTGTTAGAAATGACAAAAGAAACAAGTAATACAATTTTGGTGGTGATCCGGTTTGTAACTCCACAAAAACAAGGCAGAAACACTTGATTTTTTTCATTGCAACATAGTCAATTGTTCTATCAAACAGCTCAGCAGAAGTCTGCACTCTCTGAGTTAATTTCTAGTTTATACTGTTGTTACCATTTTATTTATTTTATTACCATTTTATTTGTTCTATTTTCATCATTGTTTGTAAAGCACATTGGGCTGCCTCATTGTGTATGAAATGGGCTATACCTATAAATAAATATGACTTGACTTAATAGTCCCTTCCTCTCAACAGGTAAAAGGTAAGACCCTGTCCTACCACCTGGTGTCACTGTTTAACCAGAGGAGGTAGGCTACACTTTTAAACCCTTTGATCACTCCATTGATCAGCAACCGTTAAGTTCTATGCAGAAAATCTTTTAACAAATGATTGGATATAAATCTCTGTTGTTCTAAATAAAATCACAACTCAAAATGTTCCTCTTTAAAATAGTTAATCCAGGATACCAAGATTTCCTTTAAGAAGACTGGGAAAGCAGAACCTGCTTTTTGGATTTTCTTAGGATTTGTCAAGACAATCGGGATTTATGAAGATGTTTGCCAAACGTAAGTTTTTTTTTGCATTGTTTTGTTAAGGATTTTAGACTGCCTTTTCTGAATGCAATGTAGGCCTTACATAAGATCACTGTTAAAAAAGGGTACCCCATTTTTTGTATTGTTTTGTTAAAGTACTTTAGACTGCCTTTTCTGAACACAATGTGGGGCTTACATGCGATACTGTTAAAAAAAGGCAAACTATTTTTTGTATTGTTTTGTTATTTTGTATTGTTAAGTATTTTAAATTGCCTTTTCTGAATGCAATGTGTGCCTTATGTAAGACACTGTTCATTTTTTTATATTTGATTCTCAGATGAAATGTCATGTGGAACATAAAAATAGCCTCAATGTCATCATTTTCAAACAATTAGTCACAAAGGCTATGACTGATCACTAATTCATGCAGCCTATAACTTGTCATGCATTTCAACAAAAGCCAAACATCCCTAACCTATTGTGAACCTTGTATTTTGGATAAGTAAGGCTGACATATGTGTAACCTTGTTTTCCCAGGGTTCCTTCATCAATAGCACAACAACTTGAATTTGTATTTCATTCTGTACCAATGGCATTTTAAAAAGATTACATTTACTTTTACCAAATCACAAACATTTTGTCCTTGTGCCTGCGTACTGTAATACTACAATGAAAATGTAACACACAGTTGACGCCGTCACTCACCAACACTCATTCAGATTACTGATGGGCTAAAGTGGATTATCTGTGGAAACCATGCCAGTGTTTCTTAAGTAAACCAAGGGTGTACCAGGCTAGCAAAACATGTCCTTGTTTTGATATTTCACAACAAGCATGCAGTAATTGTGGTGGTTCACAAATATAAACAAACTAGAATATGAATATTGATTTACTCTGTTCCCATGTTCCCCTAGCGGGGTCAGCTCTATGTTCCCACAGCCCATTGGTCCCACAGCCCAATCGTCCCACAGTTTATTCCTGCTGCTCAATGTTTCCACATTTTTAAAGAAACTATTCAAATATAGGCCATATGCTCCACAACTCCATGTTCCCACATTCCCACAATGGCTTTCTCCCCGCCATACAACATAGGGCCTTAATTTGAATACATTCTTAGCAACTTGGGAAAATGGCTCAGCAGGAATATGCTGTGGGACCATTGGGCTGTGGGACCAATGGGCCTAAGAGTTAAGGTTAAAAGTCTTAGTGATGTGGGACCAATGGGCTGTGGGATCAATGGACCAATATAGACACGCTCCCCCTCTGGTAACTCACCTTCAGTTGGACTTGACGTGAACTTAAAGCGATACTGTACCAGTAAGGTCATTTTACACCTCCCCTTGAGTTAAATAACTGAGTTTCACCTTTATCTTGTTCTTCCAGCTGTTCTCTTAGTCTGCTGAAGTTACTTCTAGTTCCAAGCTAGTAACTATCATTCAATTCAATGATGATTGCTAAATTAGAGGTAGAATTTGCGTTGCCAGACTCAGAAAATGAGTAAAACTCAATTATTTAACTCAAGGGGAAGTGTAAAATGAGATTATTTCCAGAAAAAAACGGTATCACAACATTTAAAAGGTATGGTATCGATTTAAAAGTCCTCTGAGGAGCCATAACAGTTCCCTGAATAACCTAAAAGTTCTGGGAAAACCCAAATGTTCCGAAGATAACTTTTAGGGGCTCTTCCACAGTGGCAATCAAATTGATTCTCAAAGAACGTTTGGAGCCTTGGGTTTTCTGAGAATCCTTCGAGAAAGCGGTGGGGATCTTTCAGGAACCAATTTGTCACTGGGACATTAAGGTCCCTCAGAAGAACTCATAGGGGTTTCTCCACACCAGCAAAACTGCTCGTTCCTCAGGGAACCTTTATCATGGGAACTGTTTAACTGCATTGACAATAATCATGCTGTTTTGTCTTGATCTACTAGTGCTTAAAACTCCAGGGAGCTCCTCCCCTGGGTTGTTCAGCAGAAGCAACAGCCAGGACTTAAGTGGTGAGAATTAATATTACAAATTCAATGCCAAAAAAGTAGGGACAAAATGACATCGTTAGGATGAACACTTTTTTGCCACCCGTCGGATATGCAGTTTGTTTGTGAAAAGGAAAAGTGAGGACTAATAATAAAAGTAGCCTACCTTTAATTCCCTATTCATTATTTGATCCACCTGTTCCATACATGCATGCAGCCTACACTCCATGCATAGCCCAGTCCTACCTGCTACACAAAAAGCTGATGTTGCCCAACACATAGTCAGCGTTCCTACACACTCTCAGTCCATAGTAGCATTGCAAATAGCCAAGGCCAACCAATCGCTCTTGGACTTTAACCTCCAACCCCCACTGATCATGCGCATCTATGCACAATACAGGTCGTCAACTTTAATTTCACTGTGTCAATATACAACTTGCACAGCATTTGCATGCATATGATGAATAAAAATCCTTGTAACCTTGTATTTACCTGAAACTTGATTACAGGAGCCTCATTCAGGATTGTGTTGCTGGGCCCGGACTGGGTGATGAGAAACAGGGTTGGCAACACTCTCCTTGGCAAAGAGGTATTCGAGACGAAAGACAAGATCAGTCCGGGGAAAAATCACAGCACCGGATTCACTGGGTATGTGTTGAACACATACATCTCCGTGGTCAGCACTGCTGAGATGTTCAGCCAAGAGCTGTCGGAAGAAGTTCTCAAAAAGAGAGTGAGAGAGTGCGTGTCCCTCTGTGCCCCTGGACCCCATGCCCTGGTTCTGCTGGTAGATCCGGGGGACTTTGGGGAAGACCATAGCCAGAGAATGTTCCAACTTCTGGATTTTTTCTCAGAGCAGGTCTTCAATCACGCAATAGTCTTCACCTACAAAGACACAAAACAAGAAAATGCAGAAATTGAAAAAATCCTTGCCTGTTGCGGAGGAAGGAAGCATCAGCACAGAAATAAAAATCAAGTGGAGGCGCTGGAGGCTATAGGAGAGATGGTCCTGAAGAACGACTGGAGTTTTGTGACCTGTGACATATATGATGATGCAAAAGAAATGACGGAAGCTGAAGTCAGTGAGTCTTTAAGACTAATGGAGAGAAAAGCTCTCAGCTTTTCATCAACTGGCAGCTTTGGTGAGTCCTCTAACACTACACTGCTTTTTATTTATTTAAACCTGAACTAACACGAGGTTATGCGATCACCAGAGTTTGTTGATTGGTTTGCAAAATAACTTGCCAACATCTGAACGTACAGGGCTCTAGAGTGTGACCTTTTTTTTCCCAATGGTGCAATGAGAATCAGTGAACAAGTATCAATGAACCACCTTTGAAGAAAACCAAGGATTTTGAAGAGAGTTTGGCAATCTGGTTTAGCAATTTCCAGAGATCTAGTGCATAGTCCATAAGATGTTGAGCCATGAAACAAAGTTAATGGGATTTACAGAGCTACACACCTGAACTGTTGTTAAACACTTCCTTTTATCGAACTTTTGCAATTTTTTAGATTTAGATAAACATGTCAGTGTATTTAAGCACTTCAAACACATTTTCCAACAAGTTCCCTACCTTATGAAAAAACTACATTTCAAATTGGCACACAAACTTGGTCAAAGATTGCCTATTTGCATGGTAACTTTTAAAAAAGAGAACCGAATTCTATAGTAAATGTCAATGTTCAATGTGGGTGAAAATGTTGGTGTACTTTACTTTTGTGCTGGTACACCTCAGCAAAAAAGGCACAGCAGTGCAAGTTTAAAAGGTTTGTCTAGAGCCCTGACGCATTGTTCCAAATTTGTGTAAATTTGCCAATATGTTGGTATGCAACATGGTACAAACTGATTACATTTTGGTGATTATCTGAGCTGGTACAAGTGCTTTTCTAGTTCCATTGTAGTTAATAATTTCTGCTATTGTGTCTACTTTGTCCTTAGTGTTCCCACACAAGCTAAACCTGGTGCTGTGTGGGAGAGACGCAACATTAAAGTCCATAGCTGCAGAGCTGTTACTCGGCCTGGAAGAGCATTCAGAACCAAGTTCACTGCTCAGCTTAGTATGTGTGAAGAGAGACGCTTTAGTATATGGGCATCACATCTGTGTGGTCATTCTACCGAGTCTGGGACAGACACAACTCTCGGAGGACGAAGCACTGCGCGAGACTCTTCAGTGTCTTACCCTTTGCGGTTCCAGAGTCCATGCTTTCCTCTTGGTCACTCAGGGGTCACTGTCTGAAGAAGATAACAAGGAGTTCCAGAAAATGCGTCACTTCTTTGGTGAACAAGCTGAGAATCACTGCCAGATTGTGTTTGTTGGCGAAAATGAGGACATTCCTGAGGATCTGACGGACATCATTCAAGAGACAAAGGACATAACTGGCATTCCTGAGGGGTCTTATCATACCTTGTCCAGTGTGGTGGATGCAACCCAGTTAGTGGAGCAGATGGAGAAGACGAGAGAGGAGAATGGCAGTGCTTGTTACACGCTTGACATGTACGTAACGGCACAGATCAAAACCAGAGTCAAACATCAGACCGAACAGCTGAAGAAGGAAGAGACACCAGAGGAGATACATGAGGAACCACCTGAGGAGCTGGACACAGAGTCCAATGAAGGTGATTATGTCAATGGCTGAAATTATTTTTTGGAGCTTGATGGTATTTCACAGTGGTGTTGCAATACAAGTGTATTTATTTAAACAATAACTATAAAGTATATATATAAAGTATAAAGTAAAGTAAGTCATCAACGTTAGCGGGGCTTGTTAAAGTTTAGCATAAAAGCTACTCATAACTTCTCTTTTTTATTTAGGGTCAGAGGTATTTTCAGATGCAGTTCCTTCTATGCCTGATCTCAATTTGCTGTTGTGTGGGAGTGATGCAGCCCTGAAGTCCTTGGCTGCAGGAATGATACTGGGCCTGGACGAGCAGACAGAACCAACATCAGATCTGGTTTCAGCTTGTGTGAAGAGAGAAACAGATGTGTTTGGATATCATGTAACCCTGGCCATTTTACCATCTCTGGGAAAGGCACAAGTGTCAGAGGATGAAACATTGCGAGAGGTTTTTGAATGTCTGACATATTGCGATTCCAGAGTCAACGTTTTTCTCCTAGTGGTACAGGGTCCATTGTCTGAAGAAGACAAAGCAGAATTTGGGAGAATTCTGGAAATCTTTGGGGAAGAAGCGGAGAGTCACTGCCACATTGTTTTCTTGGGTGAAGACGAGGACTTTGCAGAGAATATCACAGACATCATGAAGGAGACACAGGACATAATCAATATTCCAGAGGGGTGTTATCACATCTTTGGCCATGGTGCGGAAGCAGCACAGGTGCTGGAGCATGTAAACAAGTTGAAGGAGGAGAACAGCAATGTCTGTTACACACTTGACATGTATGTCGCAGCACAAATCAGAAATCGAATGAGGTTCCAGGCCAAACTTGAGGAAATGAGGGTTAGCATGGAGACTCTTCATGTGCAGAACAAAGACCTGCAACTATCCATTGAAGGTGATTATATTGATGCACTTTTCTACAAATAAATGAATACATTAAGTAGTGAAAATTACCTTTGGGAGGTGGGAGGTTGGAGTAACGCTAACAAGTTTTTTTTAAAGATTCCTTCAAACCTTCGTTCTCCATCAAAAATGTTGTCTATCACACTTGTATTTTGTGGGTGGAATTTACCAATTTATCATAGAGACATAGAGGATGTAGTACTTTTTCTCAATAATTCACCAGTTGTCCAATGTAAGACATAAACAGTCACAGGTAAGGTGTGCTAGTTTGCTTTTACCAGACCACATTAATTACTTTGTAATTCATTTTTGGACTGGATCTTCGATGCCCTGGAGCACTTGGGTGGGAGGAGTGAGCTCAGCTCTGGTTTGAAATGAGCTCTGACCAATCATTGACAGTTGACGTTCATGACGTATTATGCTTCCAACTTGCGTTCGCTTATTGGCCAGTCAGACTGGCCTTGTGGTAGATGACCGAAAATCGTCCTCAGTGAAGCATAATCTGACCTTAAATGAATTACGAAGTAATTAAAAATGAATGGTCTGGCCTGTCAGGCTAAAGGTGCACTAGCTGGTTCGGTGGAAGTATGGGCTCTAAAAGTGTTTTTCTGGTCAATATGTTTTATTATTCGTTACGTTGTCTGTAATGCTACCACACAAGTCAAACCTAGCCTGGGATAGATGCAGCAGTAAAATCCTTGGCAGTTGAATTGTTACTGGGCCTGAAAGATATTGGTGTGTTTCTTGACAGTGTCGTTGCTAACTAAGTTAGCAATTTACTTGGTTGCAATGACATTTCTAATTGTCAGCCTACTAGGTTGATAAGTGTTTAGCAACAACTCTTTCAAGAAAAGGGGCCCTATTTACTATGTGTGCTTAGTATGTAGGTATAAAATACATTGTAAGCAAGTATGCATGCAAGCATGGCACAGTGAAGAGCTGTGGATAGGGAGAGTTGCAACATACTTTGATCTCACTGAGAACAGGGGCATGTAATTTCATGCTAGCCTAAAAAGTTCCAAACAAACCACCAGCTATAGAACACTAGATGTAATGTTCAGCGTTTTGGCATGAAAAGCCTTGCGCCATCTTGGCATATATTTCCTATTTTTCCACTATATCAACAAAGATGTTCCCCTTGTCTCAATCCACACACTTGTGCACTTTGTGTGTTTCTGTGTGTTTCAGTGCCTAGGGCGTTCACGCTGAAAATTTTGTTTTTAGTCAGTGCACTGATAGTGCCCGGATGATCCCCTAACAATGGCGGAAAATTCAGTGTTTGAACAAGACCTGTGCAGTCGCCTTCGACTGCTTAAGGTATATCCCCGAAACACGATGCTTCCAGTCCCCCATCATTCCTACCACTCCCGTCCACCTTTTCATAAACTTATATCATAAATTCAAAATATAAAAGAAATATATTTAATATCTATACATAGATCAATAACATGCATAGGCTTAAAACCAAACGACTATTGTGAAAATTAAGCAAAAAAATGGGGCAAATGGTAACACTGTTTTAATGGTTCACTATTACAGTGGACCTACCACATTAGGTACAGTGTAATAACCAGTGTAACAATATTTAATACCATGTAATACCAGTGTAACACCATGTACCAATTTTGTACTTACATTATGTATTTGTGTGTAAGTGGTATTACATGGTATTGCATATTGTTACAATGGTATTACACTAGTATTACATGGTATTAAATATTGTTACACTGGTTATTACACTGTACCTAATATGGTAGATTCACTGAAATGGTGAACCATTAAAATAAGGTATACAGGGTAAATCAATCCACCCAGTCAGAAGCCAAGTGTTGTATGTGTGATAGTTGTCCTTTGGGGTGAAGGAGATGTAAATACAAGCAGAGACGCTGTGCATTGTAAACAGTAGCCAACCGATATTTAGGCGAGCTAATGCCATTCTCAGCCATATCTTCCAGCGAGGGCACAGTGCATAGTGAAGACCTCAGCGCACTGTGCGCACTGTGCTCTAACCATCAGTGCACTGACACAAGTGCGTGGAATGAGACATAGGGGTTGTCCTACCACGACCTAGGGGATAATTTATGCATTGCCTTTTTGCAAGTTCATATTCATTCAAGCCATAGAGATAGACTAGATTAGACTAGAGGTGATCCTGACAGCCATTATTTGTGGGTAGACCTGAGCAATGTAAATGAACGGACAAGGGGGGGTCACCTCTGTAAAAAAGGGTTAATAATTTGAATATTTCCCTTGTCACACTATACAAGGACAATAGTTGAAGTGTGCTGCTAAATATCTACCCAACTAAAATATATTCTAGCAACTCAAATGACTTAAGTAGATAAGTTTTATTTAGCCTGAAATTTCAAATACGAATACTTTATTGTCCATAATGTGGAAATTTGTCTTCAGTTTCACCACATACATTAAAACAATTAAACATTAATTAATTAATTAAGTTGGCACAAAAAGTTGAGGCAAAATGGTTAGTGAGGACTGCATAAAGTTGATCGCTTTTAACCTTGTATGCTAAAACACTATGACTGTTATTCATTAGTTCACTCTCTGAAATTTGGATTAAGCATGTATGCATTGATTTCGTTCGTGCTAGAGAACAGACTTCTCGTGATCATACCGCTCTCGCAGGAGAGTGTCTGTCCCTGCGGTGGACCGATCATCAAAGTGCTTCATGGGGTCAGTGGACCACTGCACTCGAGAAGCTGAGAGATTACATTGGGCAAGGTCGCTGACCGTGGTGCTGAAGTACTGCCACGGCCAAGAAATGTATATGCAGTTAACACTCTCGTGCTTGGGAGTATGGGGCACCACTGAGAGCTCGGGCAGTATCTGCGCCCACAGATATGCGCAAGCTCTCAGCAGACACCCCCCGGCGGATGATGGTTGGGGAGCAAAGGAGTGAGGTGAACTGAGAGGAAGCTAGGGCAAGATGCTTGACTAATCGATAGAACAGCGGTGTAAGGGAGGCGAACGGGGAGGTGGTGGGTGCGAGCGAGAAATAAAATTTCTGACTGGAGACAGGTGAGCGGAGAATAAATGCTGTATAGTTAATTAAGGGGCGTTCCAAATTTCAGTGTGCTGAAATTTCACTGAATGATAGCAGAGCGAAGAATAAGATGCAGTTGGTTAAATAGGTGTGCCTATCTTTTGCGATGAATTCGGATGATTGACAGTTGAGCGAAGAATAGAATGCAGGTGGTAATTAGGGATGCCAAATTTCATTACGCTTCTCCCAAACTTTCCCTTTTAACAAAACGTTAATTTGAAGAGGGCTTTACTCAAAGCACTTAACCTGTGTTCGGCACGCTTAACTTCTCCAAAAAAGAAACTGGGTTAATAACTGCGTTACTTCACTACAAAAAGTAACTAGTTATCAGGAAAAGCAAATATTTATTTTTTTCAAGTTCAACTAGTAATATCCATCCAACCCATAGGCTTCTGCTATCCATTGTGTAACAGTCTGTCCTGAAGGATATTTAAAAAAGAAATATACATTGTCTGGTTCTCTGTCCGTCTTTCCATGATGTCAGAGAAGAGGTTTTGTGTCTAAATTTTGTAGAGTAACTTCATGTTTTGACGTAGACAGAGTATTATGAACTAGACTTTAGTCTGACTGTTCATTGTTTCTTCACTAACTCAATACTGCTTTCTTCCAGATGCTCAACCTAAACCTTGTCTCAATCTGGTGTTGTGTGGAAGCGATGTTGCATTGAAGTCCTTGGCAGCAGAACTGATACTGAACCTAGAGGAGCAGACGGAACCAAGTTCACCACTCAGCTCAGTATGTGTGAAGAGAGAGGCTTTGGTGTGTGGACAGCACCTCGCCATAGTTATTCTGCCAACTCTGGGACAGACACAGCTCTCGGAGGACGAAGCAACACGCGAAACTCTTCAGTGTCTAACACTTTGTGACTCTAGAGTCCATGCTTTTCTCCTGGTGATACAAGGTCCACTTTCTGAAGAGGACATAGCGGAATTTGGGAAAATTCTGCACTACTTTGGGGTAGAAGCTGAGCGTCACTGCCAGATTTTGTTTATAGGCGAAGAGGTGGACTTCACTCAGAATATCACAGACATCATGGAAGAGACACGGGGCATAATGAGTATTCCAGAGGGGTGCTATCATGTCTTTGGCCATGGTGTGGAAGCAGCGCAGGTGCTGGAGCATGTAAACAAGTTGAGGGAGGAGAACAGCAATGTCTGTTACACACTTGACATGTATGTCGCAGCACAATTCAGAAAGCAAATGAGATGCCAGGCTGAACTTGAGGAAATGAAGATGAGTGTGGAGACACTACAGGCACAGAATAAAGACTTGCAAACCCTCCAAGGTGATTACCCATACGCAACAAAACACATTTCTCAATAATTTACATGACAACATATAGTAATTCATCACATTATGTAATATATTGTATGTATTTGATAGTTATATATTTTGCCATACTTATGCACCTCTTTCTATTTCATTTTACACCCTACATATGGGCAAAGTGGACCAACAGGATCAATATGTTTTGAAACTAGTCTTTCAACTACGTGTAGTTTTAACCACCAGATGGCGTTGCTCAAAATGTACTTATCTTAATGTTGAGGATTGTCCAAACAAACATCACATGTATTCTATTGACCCCTTTAGAGTTTGTAAACAGATATGACGTAATTTGGCTGCATGCACATCGTTGCACCAGTATTGACCATGCACCGTTCACTTGTACAGAAACTCGACGGGTGTTTTCTCCGAAATAAGATAACGGATGATCACGCTAACTTCAGATATGCTGTGGGCATGACAGACACGGGCATTCCTGACTATGTCATCAGTCCAGTCAGTAGTTTAATGTCTTGTAACAACAAACATCTCCTATGCTTCTGGAACAGCCTCATCTATCTCAAAATAGCACAACAACATCAACTTACACCCTTTAGGACGGCAGGTTTTCTCTCTTTACGGTCTGCACTGTCTGTTTGTGTGTGTGTGTTCACAACCAGTTTTACATACAGCCTCCCCACTCCCTATTTTGCCCATGCCTGCAGTTCACCTAGGGGTCGTTGTCGAGAGAGCGCAGCCCACTCATTCTGAATAGAGTCTGCAATCAATCGTTGGCGCCCCTAGCGTGCAGTACCACTCGGAAGAGTGGAGTCTCTCATTATACTCTTAAAACCTCTCTGGTGTGTTTGAGTCAGCGATGCGTGCATTCAATGTGACGTGAATTCTGAACGGATCAATTTGCTGCATCGTCTGCATGCGCATGCAGAAAGCAATGCATTCTGGATGAAAATGTTGCATGATGGCTAGAAATCTTGTCCGACTAACCAAATTTCAGTCATGTTGAGAGGATGACGTGACATGTCACATGATCTCAAACTATTGAGGAATCAATGCGACTGCAGACGGACCTTGCAACTCCTGCAGTTGCTCAGCGACGTCGGTTGACGACGACAACAAATCGAATGGACCTATCTTCTAGTAGAGTAAGATAACCCAAACCCTGCCTACCCAATGCAAAGGAGTGAGCTCAAGCTCAGTCACCTAAGGGGACGCTGTCTCCTCCTCCTCCTTCTTCTTCCCTTTCTGTGGCGTTAGGTGATGACTTGCATAAGATGTGTGCTACCGCCATCTACAGCTCTAAGAGAACTCAATTTATTCTCAAGCTAAATCTCCAAAGGTCTCCTAAAGAGGTGTTCACCTGACGTCACATGGATCCAGGAAAAGTACAGGCTTGATGTATCTTACTCTACTAGAAGATTTTTGGTCCAAATAAAGGGTGAATAATAAAATAAAAAGAGGTACATAAAACTAGTAAAATGTAGGGTATATTTCCAATAAGCGTAAGATGTGGTCAAGGGGGCATACTTATTAAAAACGGTTGAGAACTAGTCTAACAGATGCCCATCATTTCTCTAAGACTAACTAAATTCTATTGTTTACAGATGCTCAACTTAAACCTTATCTCAATCTGGTATTGTGTGGGAGCAATGCACAGCTGAAGTCATCTGCAGCAGAACTGATACTGGGCCTTGAAGAGCATCAAGATCCAAGTCCACTAATAAGCCCAGTATGTGTGAAAAGAGATGCTTTCAAGCATGGACATGATGTCACTGTGGTCATTCTGCCGTCTCTGGAAAAAACACAAGTCTCAGAGGAAGAAGCACTGCGTGAGACCCTACAGTGTCTGACCCTTTGTGGATCCAGAGTCCATGCTTTCCTCCTGGTCATTCAGGGACCACTGTCTGAGGAGGACAAAGAGGAGTTCCGGAATATTCAGCACTTCTTTGGTGAAGAGGCCGAGAGTCACTTCCAGGTAGTGGTTATGGGTGAAGCAGTGCCACTTGCTCAGATAATAATGGACGCCACAGGAGAGCCCCAGGACATCCACATCTCTGAGAGATCTTATCACAACTTGGCTCATGCGTCAGAGGTGGAGCAGCTGCTGGAGCAGGTGGAGAAGATTGGAGAAGAGAACGGCAATGTCTGTTACACCATGGATATGTATGTCGCTGCACAGATCCGACATCAAATGAAATATCTAGACGAGCTCATAAACATGAGAATTAGTGTTGAGTCTCTTGAGATCCAGAACAAAGAGCTCCAGCGCACCGAACAAGGTAATTATAACAACGTGATTTTTTCTATCGGCAAATAAATAGACAAGAGCTCACTCATGAAACACAAACCTCTGGCAAGCAGTGTTGCCAGATTGGGCTGTTTCCCGCCCAATTGGTCTCATTAGGATGGCAGTCTGCGGGTAAAAATGGCATTTTGCCTAATTTTGCCCATAGAAATCAATAGAATTGGGCGGGATTTAGTGCTTCCAGGCGGGTTTTGAGGTTTTTTTTGGCTGGAAATCATCAGCCTCATCTGGCAACCCTGCTGGCAAGCAGAGTCGGATTGATGAGTGGAGGTGCAAAACGCACACCAGAAACAGAGGTACTGGCAACCAGAAAGTACACTTGCAGGAGGAGAAAAGTGCCGCACACTCTCAAGTTAAATGAACACGTTTTTAATGTGACAACGTTTCGGCCTGTCGGCCTTCCTCAGGTCACGTGTGCAGGGTTGGATTAACACACAGTCTAGATATGGCTGCAGCTTATGGGTCCCCCACCTGCCAGAGGGGTCCCTGTTTGGCAAAATTGAGGGGGAACAATAATTGCAGAATTGTGACAAGATCAGTTTTCAATCTTGGTAATACTCATTCTTGGCTCAGAAGTATGATGCTGTCTCAGCAATTTTATCGTTGAATTTGCATTCTGGGGAGGCCTATAGCCACCTGTAGCCTAGGAACCCTGTACCATGTTAATCCGGCCCTGCCGCTAAGCCCTGGCAAAAACATTATTTTCTTGGTGGAGCGAATTGAGTTAGCCTACAGTACAGCAATGTAACTATTTGGATTCAAAGGTAGTATAGCCTGACAGTTGCATAGCCTGACATCTCTTGCACATTTGATTTTGCAGTTCTGCATAATTCATCTGCACCTTATCTGAATTTGGTATTGTGCGGGAGTGAGGCAGCATTGAAGTCCCACGTGGCAGACCTGATCCTGGGTCCGGTAGAGCAGACAGAACCGAGCCCAGAGCTGCCCAGCTCAGCATGTGTGAAGAGAGAAGCAGAGGTGTGCGGGCGCAACGTCACCCTGATCCTGCTGCCATCATTGTTGGACATACAGCTGGCTGATGCCGAAATCATCCAGGAAATACAGCACATCCTGCATCATAACGACCCTGGAGTCCATGCCTTCCTTCTGGTTATTCCTCATGGTGTACTTCCCAATGGTGAGAATGAGGAACTGAAGAGAATACAGCACTTCTTTGGCGAAGAGGTGAACGCTTACTGTCACCAAGTGTTCACAGAAGAAACTGTGCTGAATGCCGAGGGAGGCGAAAGGGATGCTGCACAGAAATTCGATGAAAGCTTTGAGGACCACTATCACCTCATGGACAACAGCTCAAAGGTCTTGCCACTCCTGGAGAGGGTTGAGATGATGATCGAAAAGAATGGTGGCTGCTACACGCTCAATACCTTCATCAGCGCACAACTGAACAGCCTCCTGAAATGCCACCAGCAACTTGAGGAGTTGAAGATGACGATTCAGAAATTCCAGATCGAGGACAGCAAAGCAAAAGTCTCAGACCAAGGTACAAAAGTCCAGTTGTTGATGTAATGTACAGCTAGGGGGGGAACATATGGGGGGGCGGGGGGGGGTCTAGATTTCATCAACTACAATATGTAGAGCTGGGTAGAATATACATACAGTAAAAACGTGAAATGTTTTGTGGTAGTTAAGTGCGTCATGACTTTGTGCACGTCTGTAATTTAAGATTTCACTACAAAAATGTATGACCAAACTTAACCCTAAAAAATATTTTGCGTAACAGCAGATATGCTTAGTTTGATGTGGAAATGTATGTTTTGTATGCAGAATGCAGAATAAGTCTCGCAGGTTTTAAGCTAAAATTTCCCAACTAACTAATAATTCATTTTCAAAGGTTATCCGGATGAACTGAGAATAGTTCTCCTGGGTAAAACTGGAAATGGAAAAAGTGCCACTGGAAATACCATACTTGGGTGTGAGAGGTTTAATGCGATGGCTTCCACTACATCTGTCACAACTGAATGCAAGAAAGAGACAGCTCTGATCAATGGAAGAGCAGTGACAGTGGTTGACACCCCAGGGTTCTTTGATACAACGTACGACAATGATGCAACCAAGCGAGAGGTCATAAGATGTATTGCAATGGCAGCACCAGGTCCACATGCCTTCCTTGTCGTCTTGACTAGCACAGGCCGCTTCACAGAAGAGGAGAAGCAAACAATTCAAATGATCCAACAAATGTTCGGTGAGGCATCAGAAAGGTACATGGTAGTGTTGTTCACAAGAGGGGATGACCTAGGAAAGCAAGGTTTCGACGAGTATATTCGAAGAGCCGATCCCAATTTAAAGAGTGTCCTAAGGCACTGTGGACAAAGATACCATTTGTTCAACAACAGAAATGAAAATGACAAAGACCAGGTCCTGAAACTACTAGATAAAATAGATGCCATGGTGAGAGCCAATGGGGGGCAACACTACACCACTGAGATGTTCCAAAAAGCCGAAGAAGCTCTCAGGTTTAACCAAGAGAGAATTCTTCGGGAAAGAGAAGAACAGATTGAGAGAGAGAGGAAAGAACTGCAAATGAAACACGAAGCAGAAATGAGAAACCTTAAAGAAGAGATGGAAGGGGAAAAGAGGAGACAAGAGGAGGAAATAAGATTCAGAGAGGAGGAATTTAGTCGCAAGGAAGAGGAACTGAAAGCCGCCATGAAGACTTTGGAGGAGGTGGAGAGATGTAAGCGTGCAAAGATGGAAGAACATTTCCAGCTACAAAAGAAGCAGAATGAAGAATGGATTGCTAAGTGGACAGAGGAAGTACAACAAGAGAGACAGAGACAACAGGAGGAATGGGAGAAAAGGACACAAGCAGAACAGACAAGGAGAGAGGAAGAGGAGAAACAGAGGAAAGTTAAAGAAATGGAATACGAGCTGTTCTGGCGTGAAATACAGGAAAAACAAGCAGCTTTATTCCATCTGGAGAAAGAAAAGATTTTGATAAGAGCAGAGGAGGAGAAAAGACTGAGACTGCAGGAGTACGAAGACAGAGTCAATAACCAAGAAAAGACACGAAAAGACTTGGAAGAAAAAATAAAACATGCCGAAGAGAGTAGGGTTAAAGACTTGGAAGAACAAAAAAGACGGTACGATGAGGAGTGTCAAAAGAAAGACGAGGAAGAGTTACGAAAGAGACAGGAAGAAGAGAGCAGGTGGAGGCAGCAAATTGACTTAGTGGAGAAAGAATGGTCCATTAAGCAAGACGAACATAAACGGGAGAGAGAGAGGTATGAGAAGTCACAGGAGGAAGAAAAGATGAAGAGAGACGCGGAGGAGAAACTGAAAAAGCTGTTTGATGACAACGAAAGAAAGAAAATAGAGCAAGAGGCAGAAAGGAAAATAAAAGAAAAAGAGCTAGAGATTACAAAACTTCAGCAAGATTATGAATTACAGCTCATGGAAGAAGAAAAAAAAAGCAGAGAAAGGGAAGCACAGCAGAAATCAGAAGTGGAGGAAAAGCTCAAGAAACAGAGAGAGCACTTTGATCGACAGAAAGAGTGGGAAACCAAAGAAAGTATAGACAGAGAGAGGAGGAATATAGAATATCTTAAAGACATGCACGAGAAAGAAAAAGAACTTCTAAGGAGAGAGATTGAGATGGAGGCAAGGAAGCAAGCCGAAAAGGAGTTTAATCAAACACTTGATAGAAAACTCATAGAGGCAAAAATAAAAGGTCACGATGAGGGGTACAGACAGGGGCATGGTGAGGGATATGACAAAGGGAAGGAGGAAGGTGAAAAAGAAGGCTATGTGAAAGGAAGGGAGGCGGGGAAGAGAGAAGGTCATGTAACAGGAGAAGAGGAAGGATTTGAAAAAGGACATGCTGAGGGGTATATAGAAGGCATAGAGAGAGGAAAGGAAGAACTTTCGGCAGAACAAACTACTTTAGGAAGATGGATTGATGGAGCAATAAATACTTTCTACAATCAAGAGTTTTAAAACAGATGAACGCAACATTTGAATTTGGAAGGCAGGAATTTGATGCTTCTCCACTGAAAAAAAAGTCCTCTTAGCTGCAGACTTTTCAAAATGTGACTTCCAATAATGGGGAGGTCAGTATAGAGACAAAGTTGCAGTGGCAGATTAGTGACCAAGTACAAATGAGCATTGTGTCACATCGGCCTATAAGAGAGAGGGGTACAAACAAGGCCATTTCTGATTTCGTCAGTCTAGTAGTACAATCTAGTTGTTTGGGTTAATGATGATATGCATTGATCTGACATAATATGTGTTATTGTGATCATATATGATTCAGTTTTTCTGCATTCTTTATCAGATTGTAGCCTAACACCAAGTGAGACCTTTATGTTTTCTTTATGGTTTATGGTCTATGCTTGCCGTGAATTTTGTTTTTAAGTACTTAGTAGTTAGGATGAATGAAATCATATGATGAAGATTCTGTTCACACCACACCGAATCCTTCTGAAATGTTCATATGAACAATTAATAACCTAGCCAACCAGACACCATGCAAGTGGACAATGCTGTAAAACAGCACACGAGTTTAAGCTAATTAGTCAGTGTGTTTGTGTCAAACGTGAAAATCTCAAAAAAATTATTTGCCCGTATTGTCACGAAATAATGATTTTTTTTTTGGAAAAAAGTAGGCAGTAAGTAATACCCTGTAGGCCCTAGGGCTTGACATCGGCACATGGCAACTGGCAAAAATGGATAAAGCTTGGTCGTGGCTAGTAACAATTTCAGTCTTACGAGCTTCTTTGTCAGGTAACCCATTCTTGGGTAGGCTACGTCAGACCTCAGTCGCATACGGATATCCTGTTTTTGCACCTTGTGTTATATTTAGGTTGAGGAAAGATCATGGAGATTCTATTTTGTTTCATTTAGCACACTATGTTCATAGCACTGATCATCTTGTTTAACACCTAATTTTCTGAGTTTTGATGTATCATAGTATGAAGAAAATGTGTATCAAGAAAATGTGTTTAAAAACACTGACAACAAAACTGTGGCTAGTAGAAAGGTTGAATGGCTAGTGACTCTGGAAAACCACAAGCCACTGTGGCCGGCCAGTGAGCAAAAAGTTCATTTAAGCCCTGGTACTCTAGTATGCCAGACTATAGCATGAAAAGTATAGCCTGGCATCGAACCATTGGCAAAGCTGCGGTACCAACAGTTGGCGTTCATAGACTGCTTGAATGAATATCAATCGGCAACAAGCCGAAATGCAAATCATCCTGTGGGTGGCGATCCTGCCGATTGTGTGATGAACACAGGAACACCGTATGAGGACGCCACTACCCAAGACTGGCCATGCCGAACACAGCTGAACACGACATCTATTGTTCTACCGTATACGTACGGAATGATGCTTGGTCAGCAGGAGCTGACAACAAACTTGCAGCAAAACGAGAAGCAATATTACATTACATTACATTTGGCAGACACTTTTATCCAAAGCGACAACAATCGAGGACATAATCATAGCATACAACACTTGTAGATACAAAGTGCATATGAAAAATAGGTGAAAATACCAAGAGGGTTTAGATTTTCAAGTACATTAGCACACAGTTAAGTAGAGTAGACACACACACACACACACACACACACACACACACACACACACACACACACACACACACACACACACACACACACACACACACACACACACACACACACACACACACACACACACAACATGCCTTAGAGTTTACTCAGCACATCCTGATTAATCACATGTAGACCACATGTAAAATTTAGGCCTAAAAAGCTATTTTCTGGAATAATGTTTGATCGTTATGGTGTATAGATGCTTTCCTGAGAATGGTCAGGTTTCTTTCAAGCTGAAGTTAGCCAACTCATTGAATTCCATTTGGCAGAAGTGTGTTGATCTGGAAAACTGTCTATCTGTCCCATTCACTCCGCATTTAAATCGATCTGGCTCTCCCCACACAGATGCCATGATGACAAAGGAAAACCTCTAAAATGTCTGAAACATGCTACATAAGCTTTACTTAGTTTTCAGTTTGTAACTTAAAGATGAATAGAAGCATGTTTTGTAGACGACCCTTGCATCTGACATTTATCTGGTGAATGCTTGTTTCATCTTTTAGTGCATGCCTAAGCATGGGTTTGGTGTGATTTTTGTCAAGGCTATGTGTATTCAAATAGCGCTGCATTGACCTTCATCCAGTGATATATTTAAGACTGTGTGCTGCTGTTCTGTTCTCATACTGTTCTGTGGACCAGTGTGAAGTTACTGTATGTCAGACCTAGATGATGTGAGATGTGATGTAAGTCCCTGTTGCCATGCTCTCCTGCAGTATGTCTGAACCAACTGCTTGTTTGTTTTCTTGTAACTGTTCTGTTTGTCAGCCCTACTAATGCCATTCGTTGACATCTGGCCCACTCAAATGTTCAAATAAAATGGTTTTGTTAAGACTTGCTTTCATTTCTTCAGTTGAATAGCCCATTATTTGCCATGCTATCACAAGGGATAGTCAGGTGCTGTGCTTTAAGTCACTATAAGCCTATAGCTTAACAGAGGTGTGTGTGTGTGTGTGTGTGTGTGTGTGTGTGTGTGTGTGTGTGTGTGTGTGTGTGTGTGTGTGTGTGTGTGTGTGTGTGTGTGTGTGTGTGTGTGACCACTGTTGTGGAGCCTTTATGTGATGGCGCATTCACAGCTATAACATTTTAAAGAGATAATGTCCCATTTTTGGAAATAATTTTATTATACACCTCTCCTTGAGTAAAATGATTGAGTTTTACCTTTCTCCTGTACTTCTCTGAGTATGGCAGTGCAAATCTTACCTTCAAGCTATCAATTAACATTGAGTCCTATGAGACCAGCTGGTGGCTAACTGGTCTCATAGGACTCAATGTTAACTGCTAGCTAAGAGGTAAAATTTGCACTGCCATATTCAGAGAACGGTTGAAAGTACAGGAGAAAGGCAAAACTCTATCCTTTAACTCAAGGAGGGGTGTAAAATAAGCTTATTTCTAGAAATTGGACAGTATCACTTTAAGTCTTGAACTGCCCATGATGCTAAAGGCCATTCACACCCATTTAATAACAGACAGAGAACAACAGACCAGCCAGAGCCAAGCTCTACCAAGCCTTACCTGACCCTTTATTACTATCGCTATAGTGGAACACTATCTAGCTCCATCTAAGTCTCCGAAATATGTAAAATAGCTCAATATGAGGGTTGCCTACACAAAGCAGTTAATTAATTCAACACTTAGAGAGCCGATTCAACATTTGTAGTTGGTCCCAACTCTGCAAGTGTTGAATTGTCACCTCATATTTTAGGCATACTGTGTATGAACAGTACCAGTCCATCATGTGATATCCACGTCCATTCAACATCATATATGCTCCTACCTACAGGTGTTTCACCAAACATACTGTAGACTGTTAAGGGGATTCATGTCCCATTTCATATAGAATTGTACAACATAGCCTTTCCAAAGATGATAGTCATCTGCCTATGATACTGGCTAGCCCCATCACCCTCGGCTAATGGAAATTCTGCAGCGACCACTGGAGAGACTGATTATATCCAGAGCTCTACACCATCTTGTGTGTTTTAAATTAAGTCAACCTTAAAAATTCACCTGCCAGAAATAACATGTGGCATGACTACCTCCGCACCAGTGTGTTTAGATGTGCTTTTAGTCATTTACTTTGTGTCCACTGTTGACAGAGGGGTCAAATTCAGAAAAGAGCTTCTTTGTAATATAACAGAGTAGTGTTTGTCTAGTAGACCACACATCTTTCCTTTTTCAATTAATTACCCAAATACATTCATCCTTGTCTTATTGTAGCAATCGCTCAGTAAGTAAGCACAGAGTTCTGCAGCTTTACAAGGCAGAATGATTCCTTCCTGGTACGTAGTCAGCAATTCATCTTACACTTTGGCCAAGCCTTGCGACACTGAACACCTTATTGTGCAGGGTACGGCAAACTTGTAAGTCCTAGTTTTGGCAGTGAGAACATAAATTCCTCTCCCAAGCACATTTTGTTATTTCCAAGCATGAAAGAAGCGCTTGTTTTCAAGGTTGCGAATGGAATAGGAAAAAAAACATTTGATTGGTCATACTTTGCAGATTTGCAAAATCCATCAGAATTAAATCTCTTTCAAAAACCTTTCAGTCTGTTGCTTCAGCGCTAATGACTACTGAGTTCCAATGTACCAATACTACATTCAAGGCCATCAGAAGGACCCTCCTGTGAGTTTTTATATTACACTGCAGATCTGATGCAGATATCCTTGCACAGAGTGGCCTTGTAGTCCTCCCCCTCCACATCCCAATTCCCCTCTCTCTCCCCTTTCCCCACTCTCTCCCCTTTCCCCACTCTCTCCCCTTTCCCCTCCCCCTCCTTTTCCCCCTCTCTCTACTATCTTCTAACCTGCTAAAGAGTAGAGCAGGGGTGGGAAACCTCTTTCAGATATCAGTTATAGATGCAGTCAGCTCCTATGCTCCGCCTATGCAAAATGAGCAGGCGGAGCACTCGGAGGGTCACACGCAGCTTCAAAATGAATGGCAGTGAATGAGAAGCCAGCGCACTGGAGGGTAAACTCTGCTTTTTAAGACTTTAAATTGTCTGGAGAACTTTCATTCAAAGTCCACTGCCTGCCTCGTGAATCCAGGGAAACGAATATAAAGTGGCAGAACCATATATATGTCCGAACGACCACGAGCAGTTGTAGAATCCACAGTCTTTAGTTTATAGTCGTTTCCCTGGCTTCACGACACAGGCAGTGGACTTTGAATGAAAGTGTTCCCGACGATTAAAAGTTAAAAAAGCATAGTTTACCCTCCAGTGCGCTGGTTTCTCATTCACTACCATTCATTTTGAAGCTGCGTGTGACCCTCCTCATTTTGCATAGGCGGAGCATAGGAGCCGACTGCATCTATACAAGGTGCCACTTCAAATTTCACTTAAAAGTCCTCCACTATACTATGAACACAAACCAAGATTTCCCTCTGCACTATAGGCCTATATTGAAGGCAGCCATCGCTACAACAGACCCCACCTTTACTAGGTACCCGGAAAATATAAGTTAATTGTATTATAAATGTAATTCCTGTCATTTCTTTCCAAAACATGTCATATTTAATGTGAAGCTGCATAACATTAAAATTAGGTCGGGGGCCAGATAAGAGTAGCCAGGCCATGCCCTCCTAGCGACGCAACACCTTCGCCGTTGGATCTAAGTCAGGCCAAGAGCAATGTAAATATTGTTTCTGATCTCCCAAAAAAATGGGAACTCCACCCACTTTGTTGGACACCAGTCAACCAGTAGCAAACCTAGGGAGGTGGGTCAACCATGCCATTTGGGAAAGAGATTTGAAAGTCGAGTGTGTGTGTGTGTGTGTGTGTGTGTGTGTGTGTGTGTGTGTGTGTGTGTGTGTGTGTGTGTGTGTGTGTGTGTGTGTGTGTGTGTGTGTGTGTGTGTGGTGAATGGGTAGGGGTCTATGGAATTTCCCAGAGCAGGGCATATGTCCCTTCAACTAAGCTTAACAGGTCAGATAAACAGATTACAAACATAAACACTTTACACACAAACTTGGATAGGGAATGAATGCAATTTAGACAAACCTCATTTTGTGTTTGCCACATAATGGCCTCACTGTGTACGTTGTGCCTTACATATCAGAGCCATAGAAAACCCATGGTTCGATTTGGTGGAGCAGGTGCAACAGTCTGGAGAGGTCTGTGAAAAACAGATTTGGTTATTGGTATTTGTTTATTGATAATAATCTAGAGTTCACTCGGAAAACAGGCAATAGCCTCAAATGTGACTAGCCTAGTTAAATAAAGGAGAAATTAAAAAAATGAATAAATAGAAATAACGCTCCACAACATCGTGTAAGAATTCTCACAGCTCAATTTGAGGAAGTTGTAGCACCTCACCTGGCACTACAGGTCTCCTGACCCGAGCCCCACACAGGGTACACTTTGCAGTGCTAATTCAACACTATAGATTCAACATTAGATAATCAATTTACCATCTTCCAGATTGTATTAAGTCCGAAAGTACATCCTAAGTGTTGAGTTAACACTGCATTTTTGAAAACGTGTGGAGCCATGCCTGGGACCAGCTGAAGCAGTGACGGAATGATCGTACCCACCCCCACGTGACCTGGCAGAGCAGCGCTTGGCACTTGTGGAAGACTGAGAGGCTTGAAGACATCATTATGTGGCTTTTGAGGAGCCTGAGACATCGCTGTCAAGCCGTCAGTACAGCATTTTTTTTATTTTGGAAACACTGATGATGGGCTAGACCCAAAACGTTTGTAACCCACCTTTTGTTTTGGCTTCTCTTTATTTTTCGGCTTTTAATACAGTTTCACTAATAGCATCCAGCTCCTGTGTGCAACTCCTTTTTCTTCCCACTGCATCATTGTTTTGGAATTACGCACCGAGCGAAACTTCCCAAGTAAGACAAAGGTGCGGAAGCCATCTTTACCTTCACCTGTCATTACAGCAAATGCAGGAAGCAATCGCCGCTGACGTTTACATTTTTATTATTGGGCATAATCTTATTATTGGTTACAATTTTGGGGCCAATAAATAACCAATGACAGTGGAGTTTCTCCTCATTCATTATTAGTACCATGAGTTTTATTAAAATTACAAATAGGAAAAACACTCCTGAAAATAATATCCCTACCTTATTGCTGGAATATGGATATTGAAATAGAGCTCTGTGCAGGTTTGAATCCTGTAATTACGTATATATATAATATATTCAATTATAATGTAATCCAACTTCAACATTTCCTGGTGAAGTCTGGTCCATGATATTGGCCTTAATACTAAAGTCACATTAAAGGGACATCCAACCATACTGAAACAGCAAAAATGCAGTAATTACCCTGTATGTTACTTTAGTGTGTGTTTCCCTGGGAATTACAATCTCCTCCTGACAATCGAGAGATATCATGCCCCCTGGAGGAAAAATATAGTACTGATGCATATACTGTATCGTTACTTGGAACCTGGATGCCAATAATAAAAAAATAAAGACAGCACATAATCGCAACATCCTTACCATCATCCTCATCATCCTCCTCACAGAACATCACAACTACCTGTGTTGCTCTGTGGTTCTAAACAGTGTGCAACCTTCACTTATCAGAAGAGATATGCAAATAGCGCACGCGTGTTTATTTGTGTGTGTGCCATCTCCACTCACCCTACAATGGTTAGGTCTCTGGTGGGTGTGGCATGGCCTTTGCGGCTGAGCTCTTCATAGCACCTCCCTCAAACCGCTGAAAAAGCCACATCACTCCCAACACACCACTGTCTCTTCTCTCCTCTCCTCTCCTACCTCTAACACAGGGATGTCAAACTCAGACCTGTGGGCCAAACCTGGCAGGCAGAGTCATTTTATTTGGCCCGCAAGATCATTTCAAATATGAATTACAGTTGGCCCACATACACCATTAATATAAAGTAATATGATTTGAACATGAAATCTGGTGTGTTGTAGGAATATAAGTTGACTGCAGCCAATTGTCTATCATCTCCCACTTGTTCAACAGTTCGGGCACATTTAAGCTAAAACATGAGTGTTTGTGATATTTGCCTTTGAGAATTAAGTGCGTGCATCCACAATTTTAGCCCATAGTTAAAGAAATATGTATTGCATTTGGCCCGCGACTTCATCTCAGATTTTAATTTTGTCCCCCTTTGAATTTGAGTCTGACATCCCTACTCTAACACATTCTCCTATTCTCTTCTCCTCGCTTCAACACATTCTCCTCCTCTCTTCCCCTTGCTTCAACACATTCTCCTCCCCTCCCCTCTCCTCTCCTCTTCCTCCCTCCAAGCTGGCAGATGTGAACTTTATAAGGGGGTCCATCAACCCTATTTGGATAATTTGTGCTGTTTGTTTTTGTTACCTCCCGTGTCATAATGTTTTGTGTGTGAGTTTTTTCCCTCTCCAAGCACCCCAGAGAAGGATCCATTTTCCTCTATTGTTCTGACAATTGCAGATGCAGTGCTTTTTTTTGACATAAAACAACATTTCCTGGATATTTGTTCTCTCACTCATTCGTTTGATGACTGTGTTGAATGTAGAGGTGACACTGTGTAATTGTTCCCCAATGGCAAACATTTCATGCTGGTCCCTCCCTTTTGACACAGTGATGTACTGGGGTGGTGTGTGCGTGTGTGTGCGTGTGCATGTGCATGTTCATTCAAGTTGAGTCAAGTCTGTTGCAGTATGCTGATTAAAATGCTCGCATAGGCACACATCCAAGTAATAAATTAATCAGTTAGAGCCATGTATATACATACACATAGGCCTACTACTGTATTTATATACATATACCTTTACATGCGCTCACTTCCATTTTCCCAGTTCATTCCTATAAAACATATGTAAATGTCTTAACTTTATTTCATTTACTTTACTCATATAAAAAAGTCTTGGGTTCCTCCAATATGCGTTGCTCTATTTTAGTGTCCCATTGGTGCATCCGTACACCGTCATATAAATGCCGAATACGGAAGCAGCCACTTCCTTTTCCCTGCTCGACATCCAAGCGAGAAACGCAGCCAAGTGTGTATAGAGATTTGAGTTGGCGTTGACATTTCTCCGTTTCATAAACAAGACTGCTTCAAAGTCCTATTTATAGTAGATCTGGATTACATCCTGCAAAGGGAATGCAAAAGAGGTTTTGCAGAATGCAAAGCCGTCTTTGTTTTGAGTATCACTTCCCTTACGAAGCTAAAAATCTCCCGCTCTAGCTGTGTGTGTGTGTGTGTGTGTGTGGAAACGCCCTTACCAAACGTGTTTTCACCTCTCCCTCAGAATGCATCATGTGATCGTGCTAATGCTCCTGTTTATGTCTACTACATGCTCAGGTAAGAGTCCCTCTTGCTTATGTGCTCCTCATGAAACTGTATCATTCTCTAATGTATAATTGTCCTACTTCTGTCCAGGTGAATTGATGTTTAATGCATGTGGGCAAAAGTTTATTGTATCGACTCAAACACAATGGTGGATAATAAACGTGTGTGTAGACACACAGTACGCATGGGCAAATATACATGCACTGTAAGTGTGCATGTGCATGTGCGTGTGTGTGTATGTGTGTGTGTGTGTGTGTGTGTGTGTGTGTGTGTGTGTGTGTGTGTGTGAGTGAGAAGAATAGTAATACTTTGTTGACACAGAGTTGAGTAAGTATGTATGAGTTTTGATACAGTATATATTAAAAAAAGAAACTCCTGTATAACTATTAATATATTTATGTCTAGTTCACCCTCTGAGGGCTCAGTGTACAGTAAGCATGTTGTGCACAGTCCCAGAATACAGCAGAAATTATGCAGGATGAGATCTTTATGCGAGAGAGAATTTGACACTTGCAGGAATTAAATGACATTATGATGTGTTACTTTTGCACTCAACAGGCACAGAGGAGGTGGAGGTGACTGAAGGACAGAATGCTGTACTTCCCTGCCAGCTCGACCCTTCACTGCCTTACCCAAATGACCTCACTCTGTACTGGCAAATGCCTGGGCACAAAGACTACCCAGTTCACATCCTTAACAAAGGTGTGGAGGACCAAACCTACCAAAACAACACCTTTCGGAACAGGACTGCTCTCTTTTATAGTGAGCTTAAAAACGGAAACCTCAGTCTGACCATCCGCAATGTCTCTGTGCGGGAGAACAACACCATCTTCCAATGTTTTGCACATTCCAAAAGTTTTAAGGCCAACGTTGTAAACAGTGTTGTCCTACGAGTGAGGAGGAAAGACAGTTAGTATAGTTATTATTATTTTAATTCTCTTTCTCTCTTTGCTTATCTGGCTGTATCTTGTCATCTCTCTCTCTCTCTCTCTCTCTCTCTCTCTCTCTCTCTCTGCTTATCAGGCTGTCTCTTGTCATCTCTCTCTCTCTCTCTCTCTCTCTCTCTCTCTCTCTCTCTCTCTGCTTATCAGGCTGTCTCTTGTCATCTCTCTCTCTCTCTCTCTCTCTCTCTCTCTCTCTCTCTCTCTCTCTCTCTCTCTCTCTCTCTCTCTCTCTGCTTATCAGGCTGTCTCTTGTCATCTCTCTCTCTCTTCATCCAGCTGTAGCCTAAACCCCCACTGTTGTTTATTGTATCCAGCTGTTCAGGTTGAAGATGGTAATGCGACATGGATATCAGCGGCTTGGATTAGCACACTAGTGGGTGTCCTCCTCCTCATCATCATCATCCTCGTCATCAAGTGTGAGTTGCCAGTCTCGCAGTCTAAATTATAAATCATGCTACTCCCTGGGATGAAATAACCAAAACAACTTATGAAAGCACGTTATGCCTAACTGTGTAAACAATATACAATAAACCATCTTTTCTTTTGCTTCATTTTACACAAATTATTTGGGTAACACTTTATTTTAGGGATACATCTATTAGCATGAATACATACAATGTCCCTGTATAAGTAACTTTCAAGGCATGTACAAAGCAAAATGAAACATTTGTTAGGCATGTATTCGCAAATGTCTTGTTCATGCACAATAAGGGATTTATTACCAGTTTAACCTTAGTAAGGAGCTAGTAGGCCTTAGCGTTTGCTTAGTATATGCCTTACAAGCTACTTATGCAGGCATTAACATTGTATGTATTAGTGCTAATAGATGTATCCCTAAAATAAAATGTTACCATTATTTGTTGTGATAAATGCATTGCTTGATTGCATTGATCGATTTCAATCTCCATGTTTATTTTAGTGAACAGATGACGCAAGTCCTCCAGTATGCCTTGCCAAGGTCAGTATCACAAAACCTCTTGTTTTGCTTAGACTTCATGTGTATAGTAGGCCTACTATAAATCATTTTCCTGCAGCTTTAATGTATTTAATGTGTTTATTGTATGCCATGTTGCTCTGACAACCATTTGTAGAGGTGTTAACTGAAGGCATTATTTGAACAATATTTGAATGACAGATGAAGAGGCCAATCAAATTGCAGCAGCAACAGCAGCGACTGAGGCGAGGCAGCAGCAAAATGGGTCCGCCGTAACAGACCATGATGATCATCAACAAGGGGACTCTGTCAGGGTGACAGACCAGAGACGGCACAACTATTTAGCCAAGGCAGACCAGCGTGAGCAGAATGGACTAACAATGATAGACCACGATCAGCAAGAGGAACCAGCGGTGGTAGTCAAATATCAGCGGAATGGATGTGCTGAGGGGACCAGCCTGCACTTAAACGGATCTATGGCGCATGGAGCGATGAAGGACCAAGATCAGAACCTAGCCGTGATGGACCAGCACCAGTACGAGGGATCGGTTCTGAGAGATGACGACCAGCAGGACAGGTCAGCCATGATAGGTCAGCATCAGCAGAATGGATCTGCTCTGGGGGAGGGAAACCAGCCGATAGGATCAGCCATGAAGAGCGTGAACCAGCACAATGGATTTGCCATAAAGAGCGATAACCAGCAGAGTGGATCTGCTGGGCTGAGCCAAGTGCAGCTGAGTGGATTAGCCAAGAAGAACTGGGACCAGAACCAGGACCAGGAGAGGGGATCAGTGATGGGACATGACCAGGACCAGGAGAGGGGATCAGTGATGGGACATGACCAGGACCAGGAGAGGGGATCAGTGATGGGACATGACCAGGACCAGGAGAGGGGATCAGTGATGGGACATGACCAGGACCAGGAGAGGGGATCAGTGATGGGACATGACTGCCAGGATCAGCAGAATGGATCAGCTATGAGCGACGAGGATGAGCAAGAGGGATCAGTTCTGATTGGAGAGCAGCTGAGTGAATCAGCTGAGGGCACAGAGATGCAACAACAGCTAAAGCCTCTTCTCCAAGATGGACACAGAATAGGACAATCAGAAGGAAACTAGAGCAACCAAGAAACATATACAATAATAATAATAATAATAATAATAATAATAATAATAATAATAATAATAATAATAATAATAATATAGAAATGCACTCAGAGAGCGCAGACCTCCGCCAAGGACGCTGTTTGATAAAACATTTGACCACATTACACCCTATTTTTTTTCCCCAAGTCTTTCTGCCTTGTTTTTTAGGAGTTAGAAACTGAAATGTCAAAATTCTCCCTATCCCACAATGGTGGAGAATCTTAAAAAAAAAAATCCTGATGGTGATTGTGATCCGAATCACCACCAAAATTTAATCACTTGTTCTTTTTGTCATTTCCAACAACTCCACAGAGTTTCATCAAAATATGTTCACAACTTTTTGAATTATCCCACAGACAAACAGACAGACAGACAAACCAACACCATTGAAAACATAACCTCCTTGGCAGAGGTAATAATAATAATAATAAGTGTTGTTGTTCGATGTTTTTGGTAGTAGTAGTGCTACTAATCATAATAACAACAACAATAATACAACATTTCATGACACAGTGTTGGGGAGAAAGAGTGGAGAATGTAACTGAGCAAAATACAAATTTACATTATTAAGTGTGTGAAAGAACGAGATTCGGGAGCATACTATATACAGCTTTGTCATTTAGCTTTACGCCTCTTCGTCTATTATTTCCCTTATATCGGGGCGCCTATATAATCCCTAACATTTAATATATACAGAACCATGGTTGGTTTAATTGTCCAGTTGTGAAATGTGTCTTTGTAAAGTTTAAGTTTAAGCATTTACAATGTCATGTTTCACTCTGGATTTATACAGTCCTGTTTGAAAGGCTGTTTTCAATTTTTTTTTCAAAAGCATTAAGTATGACCATTTAAGACTCAAAGTCTCATATTATCCTTTTATTTGTATTGTTTCTTTTCTATTATCACTATGCATGTATTCTAATGGGGAATGGAAGAGTTTTAGCATTATACGACCTTGATTTTAGTTATATTATTTCTTTCTACTGTTTTGTTGGACTGTACTATAAGATCACTTTGCTTAGTTAGTAGGGAGACCCTGTGAGCTTTGGTGATGCAGAGCCTGGCCCTGCCCTGTGGTGACAGCATGGGGAGGTTTTGGATCCTAGTGCAGAGGGAACATCCACAGGTTTTAAAGTTCATCCCAATAGAAACAAACTATGCTATGCATGTGAATTGGTAACACATGTTGTGGCCTCATCTCACAATTTAAGATTAACAATTTATTAATATTTCAATAAAGCTAATCTTTTCATTTGGGGGGTTAAGATACTGAACCTTCTCCAGGCCGGGTCGAGACAGAAGGCCCTTAGGCCGCAGGAGAAAGACACCAGGAGGTCACCATGACCTGGTTCAGACAAGCTGGAAGATGCGCAAGTACTGATTTTAACTGTATCAATCTGGGATATTGTATGATGATGATCCATTGGTATGCGGCATCAGTGTTGTTGACATCACCCCTACATTCTATGATGGGATGTAACCTGTCGAGGTGGTGGGCTACGGCCTTGGATTACATTGTTACATTTTTCACCTGTCTGTTTTCGTTGCATTTCACAAAAGGTGAAGTTCTTCAATTTAATTTCAGTGTAATCTTTTTGATTTAATTAAATATGTTATTGGATAAAAAAAATTATACTTGCTTTTATTCTTTCATGCTTGTATTTTAAAAGGTCTACTTTAAACACCGTAAGTCATCTCTGTAACTCATTAACACTATAACTGTTGTAAATAACCATGTTATTATTGCTAACCACATTTAAATTATGTGTGAATGAGATTTTATAACTCAGCATTGAATTTCAATGCAGTCTTCTATGACCAAGCAAGGGAAACCCAAACACTTACGGTATATGCCGATGCCGTAGTGTTCTTATTGCATATTATTTAAAACACACACACACACACACACACACACACACACACACACACACACACACACACACACACACACACACACACACACACACACGTGTACACACAAACACGCAAACAAAAGAGTACATACCCAAGTGAAATATGCAAATGTTTCGGTCACAGTCTGGCATTATGGATGTTCTGACTTTGACTGAAACATTTGCACATTTCACTTGGGTAGCACTCTTTTTTCCCCTAAATGATATGCAATAAAAGTACACTATTGCATTGCCGACTATGGTGACAAAGGGGTCACTTGTTCCGGGCACAGGGAGACAAGGGATCCAGAATTGGGTCCTCAATACATTGTGTAAAGTAGCTGCCGACCCCTGCCTGAAATCCTAACGCTAGTGTGTGCAAAAACGTGTTAGTTGGCGTGTAAGATACTAATGTTTGGTTGGAGTGTCAGGAGCGCCGCTTACCTGCGTTCCCAGGACCAACCCAAGCAGCGTCCTCCATGGACGGCGAGCTCAGGCCAGAGCTCCCTCCAAGCTTGCTCTCCGACAGAGTTAGTTTAACGATGTGGGGAAAACCCCACGTAGAGTATAAAATCCCAAAAGGTTCAGTACATCAAAACCCGTCCACGCCAAGTCATAGTCCAAGCATGCAAGTAGACAATCCGTGAACGCAGGCTAACTCCAACACTAGCCCAACTGGCTCCAGCGTGCGAGTAGCAGGTGCCTGCTCCGCTCACCTGTTCACCTGGGCTGTGCCCCAAGTGATTCTCCCCTGCATCTGACCCCTGACCCTTTATGTAGGCCCAAGGACCCACAAGTCAGGCGGCGCCCCCGTGTGGTGTGACCGTGTTAGTGTTGTGTCTATTCCCAATGCATGCACCTAACCTTATCTCATTACAATTGTTTGTAACTGGATTTGGGGCCCTTTCAGGTGACTTTGTTCTGGGCTCTGCCAAAGCTGTCAGTGTTCCTGTGCGTGTTACCTCCATTGGAAGATGCGATCCCTTCAGGCCAAAATGTGGTCAGTCGTTACACAGTGAAATCCTGGCTGGCTGGACTGGTTGTAATTGTGTAGAGACAGAACCCTGGCAGGACACAGAGTGAAAAAGGCAGTTTTAATTAAACACTTAGAGGGGACCAATCAACTATATATAATGGAGGATGTTAAATCGACAAAGTGTTGAATTAACACTGTATTTTTCTTGTGTAGGCCTACTGCATATAAATACCACAGATGTCAAGACATTGCCTCATAGATTCAATCATTGCAATGTGTGAACAAATAGATCCTAATGAGCCCAAAAAGCACAACCACATTATTGTGAAATCACAAGTGCAGAAGTGTGGGTGACAAGTTTTTACCCTCTAAAATTGGAACCTGCACAATTGAAGAATACGCAGGCAAGCAAAAGCGAGTGAAAAGACGTAGGAGAAGTGTGTGGACATCCTGAAAGAAATGCAGAATAATGCAATCCAATGTGAGGAGTGACACAGCTGATGGCTGATGCTTCTTACTGTGTAGCGCATATCGTTCATTTTCAGAGAAAAAAAAACGAAAACAAATCCAAAGTTGAGTAATTCATAATAGGCCTAGTGGAAAACAACGCCTATTGGTTAAGCTAGGGGCTATCCTTATTGTCTAAGTTTTTGGGGTAATAAACAGGGCTCTAACTTGTTTTTTTCATCACCAGCCAAAATGGTAGGCCTATTAGGCTCAAAACCTCAAGGGTCAAAGCGGCTATTTGGTCTTTTCTACCAGTCAAACTCAAATTTCACCGCGCGGCGTTTGTAAAGCCTTGGTAGGCCTAAATATTACATTAATACAAGTTCCTTTATTATTAGTGATGTCAATGTAACTTTACTGTATTTAATGTAACTACTATTATTAATCATTACAATCCACGAAAAGCACTCGTAATCAACAGTAGGCCTATACTAATGTGTAGACCATTTTGAGTAAGTCATCATCATGCACTTCTTGGGATACAATTTGGAATGTTTTAGCAGCACGTGCGATGCTAAAATGTAGCAGATTGGAGCATAGGACATACAATTTTCACCAGCATTAGCAGCATTGGACATTTTACCCTACGTTTTTATTCGCGGGAGACTGAGTGCTTCCTACTGCAGCAGTATTTCACATTGCAGCATAAATACAGTTACGCTGTAAAAGTAAGACAAAGTTATATCAATGATTTTGTTTCTGGAAGTAGAAAGTGGGTGGGAACAGGCGACACGTAATTTCTCAGTGTCAGGGCATGTTATTTGGCATTGGATGGAGACGACTACTGCCATGCTTGCTAAACGACTAGCAGGCGGCAAAGGTCGCTAGCTTTTACTCAAGGCAGCAACTTACAGTATGGTCCTTTTGTGGAGACGTCGTTTGACATTTTGTTCTATTTGCATTTTTGAACAAGTACGATACGCTACGAATGAAAGAATAAGAATGAAGAATGAAAATGTGTCCAGCTTATTAACGTACGCTGACTGGGTACCGTGTGCGTTAGCATTATCATAGTGGAAAACGTTTGCGAAAGTAAATATTTAGTTTGAATTCGCCTTTTGTGAAGTGAGTCGAGTGTGCGGTGTGGAATTAAACCAGGAAATGTGTTACTTCCAAAAAAAATCGACTAAACATGGGCAATCACAACATCCTGATACATACTAGTCAGTTTAAATTGCCATAGCGCCCCCTTGTGCAGTGTACGTACCAGGATGGCCGAGTGGTTAAGGCGTTGGACTTAAGATCCAATGGACATATGTCCGCGTGGGTTCGAACCCCACTCCTGGTAATAACGTTTTGAGGCGCATATGATACAACTTTGTTCGAAATGTGTGACTCAGTCTTGTGTTCGGATAAGCAGATAACGCTGAACGGCCATGCTAATTGAATGTATCAATGCATGAAAATGTAACATCCACGAGCCTTGTGCAGTGAACAGGGCATCTCCTTCTTACTGCATTCATGAATTGTGGATCCGAAAGTTGAAAACAAGTGGAAATACTACTCAGTTACTTACCTGAATTTCCCCCTGGGGATAAATAAAGTTACTCTACTCTACTCTACTCTACTCACGAGCCTTGTGCAGTGAACAGGGTTGACTAAATGCGTGTCAACACAGTCGCCATCATGGCACTGACATGGCAAAATACTTAATTGCTTAGTATCTTACAAAAAGTACCATGCAACTCTGTTTTCGTTCATGTGTCACTTTTAAACTATTTAACTTGTGGAAATAAAAACATACCAGGTCATTTGGATTGACTCTCTACTTTGATTTGAAAAACAGACGTGACTCTTGAACAATTTAAATCAGGCACGTAGGCCCTACCCTATTTCACGATATATATAGGCTACAAAATGCACGTTCAATAATAAGTTTCATGTTTGGATTTGACGGGTCAAATTTCGGGTTTATCGACCATCAATGAAATGTATGTGTTGCAATTATCCATTAAACCAGTTTCCACATTAATTAAGCGCCAATCTGCACCAGTAAACACGTAGATAAACCAATCAGTAGGATAAAACGCGCATCTCCTTCTTACTGCATTCATGAATTGTGGATCCGAAAGTTGAAAACAAGTGGAAATACTACTCAGTTACTTACCTGAATTTACCCCTGGGGATAAATAAAGTTACTCTACTCTACTCTACTCTACTCTTTTTTTCCCCAGAGAACGGTAGAGACTGTTGAGACACTACGTTCCGTTACAATGTAGAATTTACGTTTACAATATTGCCTCCCTCTGGCCAATGTGGCATATTGCACATGAAATTGCAGAGTAGACATGATCCTTTAAATGAGTTGTGCTCTGAAACATATTCTAGTACTACGGCGAGGGTCACACCTACTGCGCAGAGACAGACTCTATTGAAGTACCAGTAGGCCTATGCTGTTATTGAAGCTACCAGTGATATTTGGAAATGAGTTTAAAACTCTTCTGATAGTCTAGAACTTAAGTCACTAAATGGCTTAGGCCCTATATATTGGAAATATGTTTGAGCAATATCATCTTAATATAAATTTTAGATCTACAGAATCTCCTCTTCTGGTTGTGCCCAGGGTCTAGTCTAGACAGGATGATATGACATTTAGTCATTAATCTGCAAAATGCTGGAACCATCTCCCTGTCCACAACAGGCTATCTTGTTTTAAATAAATTAAACAGCTGTATTCTCATGTATTCTCATCTGCCTGGTAATAGTCAGTTAATTACATGCCACCTATAACACAATATAGTTTCGTTTTCTTCTCTTTTCTCATAGCACATTGAATGACGTATGATAATGTGATAAGTAATTTTGATTGCTTGATTGATTGATTCAAATAGGCCTAATGGTTGAAGTAATATAGGGCCTACTATGCGCTTTGCTGCTACTTATCTATTATAGTTTTATTGTATTGTTTTGTATTTTTTTTCTGTTAATTATAAAGCACTTTGCTGTACTTTCAGTACAATAATGAAGTTGATGTAACTGTTGAAAACCAGTAGGGGGCACTATTAGAAAGCGCAATATGATAATAAAAAACCTCGGACAGTATGTCCATGTTGTGGTGGACATTTTTCCTGACAAAGTAAAGGAACTTTACAATGTTTTCTTGAATATTCTTCAGAATGTGGTGCAATAGATCACAGCATCACACCATGATGTTCATTTGCTTATCAACATTTAAGTAGGTATTTACTTAATAATTACTAATTACATTATAATTCTTTTTTCACTGCATTATTTTTTGCAAATACGATGATGACAACTCCAGTGAATCAATGTCGTGAAAGGAGCAGAGAACCTTTCGTAATAAATAATACATATTAAACAACCAGTTCGGTGATATATTATCCAAAGATCCCAACTTTTTTCATCCCAATGAGGGCACCAACACCAACCACTGGTCCACTTTGGTCGCCAGGGTGCACGGTCACGTGACGGCGCTCGCGCCATGTTTCCATCTCTACGTTTGCTAAGTTTTTTTCTTGGCTTGCGCAGGCAGCAGGCAAGGGAAAGGTAGCAACAGGAACAAAGTTCGGGAAGGGCTCGATTAAAGCTGCATTTTCGATCCGTCAGACGCCCAACTTCAGCGATACATAACAATCGGATTGCCGTGCTGTCTACGCAGTGGTGGGCAAGTACCTACCAGAGGGAGAGTGACATATTCCCCGACTTTTAATTGAGAATCTCGCCCCCTCCAACACATTTTTTTCTGGGAACGCGTTCAAGTGGAGTCTGGGTGTGGGTGAGAGAGAGTTGGTGCTGTGGTGCTGATGTGTTTCAAAATGTCTTAGGGGTCGAGACGAAAGAGAACGTGGAGACATCACTTTTTCCAACTGGTCCTCGCTAATTTCCTTTAAACTTTTGTGAGACTTTTCGGAACAGGACTCCCTGTAAGGTAGGAATAACTTATTGAATTCTGTCGTATATTTGCGAATAAAAACTTACTGAACTGTGACAAGAGTCTGAACCACATTAGTTTAGCCAGACGCTATTCAATTGCTGTGAAATTACGCATAGCAGCGTAATCATTTGATTGGCCCAATGTCTTGTCACTGTACTTAAAAGTTGATGATTGCCAGTGGTAAAACATTTGGTTCCAGGCCGCAAGGTGATGCACGCAGAAAGAGCTCTACCGGGACGGAGCATTGTGTATGAATGTGGCACATATGTGCGCGTTCATTGAGTAGCATAATACAGCGAGGTAATGTAAGGGGTGGCCACATAGAGGGTTGTATGCCAAGAGTCGCACGCAAAGCCGTTCTCATGTTGGTGCTTAATGTGATCGGATTAAAATTACACCATGAGAAACTAAAGTGCACATGAACGCGATTCAGCCCGAGTGAACACACACACACACACACACTGAGCTCATGTCATGTGCAACAGTGCAGATCCACCTGGACGAACAGGTACGAATCCATGCCAATGGAAAGTGGATGGTGCAAACAGAACACATGGACACACACACACAGTTTGTGTTTTGGTAAACTGTTACAGAATTTCTGCTTAGCTTGCTCCGTTTTGGGAAGCTTCAGGCTACGTGCCTGCACGGCTGAAGAGAAAGGGGGCATGGCTGTAGCGAGAGAGGGGAACTGAAATCCCGGCCAAATGGTGTTTTATTTCCACTTTTAGGGCTTACGTCACCCCGTGAGCCGCCCGCTGGCTGTTTATTTTCTGGCCCCTTCAGTTCCTTTCATGGCGCGCTCAACCTTCTTCGTTTCGTTCCCGGGGCCTCGTGCAGTAGAGCTTGCACGCGCGCTTGGCCTGTCCCAGGCGTCACCTCTCAGCATTCCTCCATTATCGGCGTGCGTGACGTCAGCTCTGATCTGACAGCCGGGCCCCTCAAAAGCTAAACTTGTGCAGAGGTCCAAACACACCCGAGCTAAATCCAGCAGTGTGTATGTCAGTCGTGTACTGTGTGTGCATGCATGATGTGTGCATGCATGATATGTTTGTTAGGCGGAGAGGGACAGATTGAGGGTGTGTGAGACTCAGTCCTCCTAAGTGCCTCTACTCTGGCCTGGCCACTTATCATCCATGGCTCAAGTTATGCATGCTTGACTCCCCAATCTTGACTCTCTCTCTCACTCACTCACTCACTCACTCACTCACTCACTCACTCACTCACTCACTCACTCACTCACTCACTCACTCACTCACTCACTCACTCACTCACTCAGACACACACACAGACACACACACAGACACACACACACACACTACACTCCTTTGGCTGCCTCCTCTTCTCTGAATACTCCACCCTGCAGTCTACTGTACGTAACATAGATGTGGCTATGGTAATGAATGCCTGTAGTTTACTCACACACACACACACACTCACTCAAACACACACACACACACACACACACACACACACACACACACACACACACACACACACACACACACACACACACACACACACACACACTCAAACACAGGGCCGCTGACAGCTTTGGGTAGACTCAGGACAGAGCGATCTGAAAGGGCCACCCTCTCAATACATTCAATGTAGTGAGGACCCTATTCTGGGCCTTTTGCTCTCTCTCTCTCTCTCTCTCTCTCTCTCTCTCTCTCTCTCTCTCTCTCTCTCTCTCTCTCTCTCTCTCTCTCTCTCTCTCTCTCTCTCTCTCTCTCTCTCTCTCTCTCTCTCTCTCTCTCTCTCTCTCTCTCTCTCTCTCTCTCTCTCTCTCTCCACCAGCACCACATGTTCCAGTGGTCACTGCTCGGCTCCCAGGCAGCTCCTCTGTGCCCAAGGCCTCTCCAAGGCTTGTGTGTGTGTTTGCCTGCAGACTGTAATTGAAGGCTAACCCACAGTAGGTTCAAAGCCAGCCCAGCCTTGGGGTTAGGGTGTGGTGTGGTACAGTCCGTCCCCTGGCTGGCTTGCTCGACTTCAGACTGCAGGGGACAACATTCTGTGTCTGCTGATGATCGAAGCCCTGTCCAGTTTATTCCACCACGAAACTCGCTGATTTGTGCACGGGTTCTTTTTGAGCCCCCTTACTTAAACATGGGGCCTTTCTTGGTCCCTTGACTTATGCATGGGGGTTTATCTGAGCCCCCTGACTGATTTGTACATGTAGTCTTTCTGTGTTCCGGACTTGTTAATGTGGTCTTTCTGAGTCTGCCGATTGACTTGTACACATGATCTTTTCTGAGTCTCCTGACCTGTACACGGGGTCTTAACTGAGTCATTTACTCGCTGTGCCAAAGGTTTGCAATACTTACCTTGTTGCTGACTGTAACACAACACAGTTTCAAAGCGCCACAAAGCACCCCGGCCCGACCTCATGAACGCCTTTGTGAACTTAGCAAGTTGTGTCTTATTCTGCAGATGATTTTAGGGACATCATTATGATATGCACCTTCAGAATGACAAGAAGCATGATGGACCAAGCTGTATCGCCCAGTCTGAGTCTAATGGCTAAAAAAGACTGCTGAACATAGTGATGTCATTGTTGGAAAAGTTACATGACACCCTTGTATTGGGAGGTGTACATCCGTCCCATGCTGACTTCACTTCTCCACACATCATGAATGGGCAACACCAATAACATGGAGTGAGTCGTTAATCACTTAATAGAATAGATGAGTTCTAAATTGTTGTTTTCCCCTGGCTGCGCGTCCCTGGCTGCACACAGCTCAACCTCTGATTGTTGGAAACCGCTGTCGGTCAAAAAATTAGCTCACGTGGTTGGCTACCAGTGTCTTGCCCCTCCTCACAACACTGTGTTTATTAACAAAAAAAACATGTATACTCATCTTCCTTTTACAGTGCCTCCGACCATTTTTCTCCATGTCGATCCCACACTATAACTGACCTAAGCAAAACAAAACGTGCCCGGCTGGTGAAGCAACATTTTCCCCAAACCAGTTTTAATTGCACTAGGCTGGTTTGACCAGTCTGCTTTCATTGTCTGGCCAAGAGCACAAAGAATCAGTCTCATAATGTCATTTTGTTTTGATTGACAAAGCGGGAAGGTGTGACGCTGAGTTTGCGTGATGGTGGTTACATTGATTTACCATATCCATTCCCAGGTAAGATATTGACTTGACTGTGCTGTCTGAATGACCCCTCTGTAATGCAAAGGCTGTTGAGTGCAAGGGTTTTCGAGAGTCTGCTGCTCTGGCAAAAAAGGGTTGTTGACACTGCAGTCCAACCAACAGCCGACTAATATCACCCCCCACCCCTTTCCGCTCTGCACAAGGGAGGTGTCGATTGGCTACAGTTGTTTGCTTTTTGACTGGAGTCCCTTTCTTAGTTTGACCTGTTCCTGTAGCCTACTTGTCGCGAGGCATGTGTAACTTGAAAATCCATAGGTTTTAATCTCAAGTAAAAGGGACTCTGAAAACACGTGATGACAATATGAATGTGTTCGTTAGCATTGCTCATTTGTTGTTTATGGTGTCTGTATGGTTGGTTGCCATTCTAATCCAATTCATGGGGGTATACTAAAAAGCTGGTTTAGTACTAAACCAGGTTAGGTTACCCTTGTGGTAGAGGTAAATCATATAAAAGAAGAGCCTGGAGTCCTAATTTCATTTTCTTAACTACATGATGCCTGCAGTTATATCTATTAGCAGGTGTACCACTTCATGTAGATTAACTAAGCCTGGTTTATCACTTCACCTTGTTCTTAGTATACCCCCAGGGTGCCGTTCATAGATTGCAACTGAGTGTGACTGTTTGGGCTATGGAGTGACTAGCTCAGGTGAAGCTGCTCTTAGAACAGCTCTTAGAACAGTTGAACCGCTCCGTGTTAGGCTGATTATCATCAACTTTCAAATCTCTAAGAGACTTCGTCTGACCGAGAGCATAACAATGAACTTTTTCCAAACTGCATGGTTGACCTGCCTCCCTAGGTTTGCTACTGGTTGACTGGTGTCAGACAAAGTGGGTGGAGTTCCCTATTCGGGAGATCAGAAACGATATTTCCATTGCTCTTGGCCTGACTAGAAGCAACGCAGATGTTGCATCACTAGAAGGGCATGGCCTGGCTAGCTCCGTGTCATATTTTTCAAACTTTATGGCTTAATTCAAAATTAAAATACACACGACAAAGTTTGGGTCAGTTTGCTAACTTACTTGACCAAAATACTGTATAGGTACTAGGTAGTTTATTAACTAACACAGATGATTAACCTGTGAGTTGTAAAATATTCAGACTTACTTGTTTACTATTGTTGAAAAGACTATTAGACAAAAGACTGTTGTTTTTTCACTCACCTCACTTCACTATTTCTCAGCACTTTGCTAGACACTCACTGCTATCATACTCATGACGCACGGGTGTATGTTCTTTCTCACAGGTGGTGTTCAGATCCGTGTGGGACGTACACCGATAGGTCTGTACTGGAACTTTCCCCAGCTGAGGAAGACATCACTGAGGAAGAGGAGTTGGAGGACGGCCACCTGGATTAAACATGGCCGACGCCGCGTCGCCCAGGGATACCGCAGAGGGCGGGACTGACAATGAGTTCACTGACATCATCAAGTGCAGAGCAGGTGGGTAGCCATGCGGTTGAACAGGAAGATGACTTGGCTGACTTGAGTCCTAGCTGTGCGTGTGTGCGTACGTGCGCGTGTGCGTGTTTTGCCTTTTTTGTATACGTCTACATTGTTTGTAATCTCTTGCATAGACTAAGTTTATATGCTATTATGTCAGTCCCTCTGTCCGTCTGTTTGAAACCGGTCTGATTTTTTGGAGGGTTGTGCGTGACATGGGTCTTTTGGAAAACTAACACAAAGTCTCCATTTCCATAATACGCATGGACGCAAACACACACTTCAGTTT
The DNA here is from genome assembly GCF_034702125.1 of Engraulis encrasicolus. Classification (NCBI taxonomy): domain Eukaryota; kingdom Metazoa; phylum Chordata; class Actinopteri; order Clupeiformes; family Engraulidae; genus Engraulis; species Engraulis encrasicolus. The sequence goes on from NC_085874.1 coordinate 10,814,218, forward strand.
TCACGTTCACCTGTTCATTCACATGCTGGAAAACTCACACCCATACACACACACACACACACACACACACACACAGCACACACACACACAGCACACACAGCACAAACAGTTCTCCGACCTGGTGAAAGTTGGCTTTGTTTGGCCATAAAAGGCATCTCTGTCAGCCTCTGAGACGCGTTAATGGCCATTAGGGTGCAATGGAACCGCAGTGCGTGTTTGTCCTGTGTGTGTGTATGTAGTTCACAAGGGAGTTGTGAACCTGACGATCTGATTATGTTCGGTTCAGCTTAATGGCCATACTGTAGCTGTCCATGTGCCCCTCTGAAAAGAGAGAGAGAGAGAGTGTGTGTGTGTGTGTGTGTGTGTGTGTGTGTGTGTGTGTGTGTGTGTGTGTGTGTGTGTGTGTGTGTGTGTGTGTGTGTGTGTGTGTGTGTGTGTGTGTGTATCTGTATATGTTTGTGTGTTTTATCATGCATGTGTGTTATCATAAACTCAACTGTGATTCCACTCATTACAAGAACTACCTGTAAAAAGAAAAAAACCCCTACTAAAACACATTAGCCTATACCACACTATGCTGATGCTTTAATCAAAAAGCAATATGGCATTATTTAGCTATAGGGTATTGTCTATTACAGTGGAGTTTCTAGTAAATGCCTTGCTATCGATATGGGATTTGGGAAGCTGCAACTGTCTGACTCCCACGATCAGCTCCAGACAACTGTCACAGCCTCCAAAAAGTGGTCCCCCTGGCATTTATTCAGTGTCATTTTCCATAAAGCAGGGATGACAAACTCAGGCCCTGAGGCCAAATTTGGCTCACGGAGCCATTTTATTTTAGCCTGGTCCTGACCATCCCATAATACTACCATTTAATTTCGTATTCATGGTCTGGAGCTTGTGTGATCCGACGCGATTGCAGGAAGTGGGAAGTTTGCACTCCAATCGCCAACAGTTACTCAACAACAACATAGTGCAGACCAGAGCCATTGGCGCAGACGTTTACGTCATTGTCACGAGTGTCCTCCCCCTTTTTCCCCCCACGTGGGCCGCTTAGTCGCTTATTGGCTGTTTTCTTTGGGGGGGATGAGGGTTGCGCAGCCAAATCCTACCGGCTGCAAACACTCCACAGAAAAGGGGGACCAGACTACCGTAGTGGTGCCAATCCTTTGGCGAAAGTACGTAGGATGGCTCGCGAGGCTAATTTTATTTGGCCTGTGAGACCATTTGAAATGTGTATTACAGTTGGCCCACATACACTATTAATATATAGAAATTATGACTTACAGGCAAAATGTTGTACGTCACAAGAATTATGAGTGGGTCCACGCTAGTGTTACAGCACATCCTAGCTCATAGAAGTATACGACAGCATAACTACATATGATGGGAATGTGTTATTTGCTTAGCTTGAAGTATGAAGCTTATGTTCTATATGCACAAAGTCGGGCCGCGACTTCATCCCAGATTTTAATTTTGGCCCACTGTGAATTTGAGTTTGCACCCCTGCCATAAAGCATTAGCCAATCGCTAACCCTGACTATGGTTCATGGCATTAGCCAATCGCTAACCCTGACAATGGTTCATGGCATTAGCCAATCGCTAACCCTGACAATGGTTCATGGCATTAGCCAATTGCTAACCCTGACTTTGGTCAGGGCAGTGTTGTGGTCAGCCCATTCCCATGGGCCGTCAGAACTTTGGGAACATGAGCCAAGGGTGGGTGTGGAGAGGTTGGAGGGGCATGCCCCAGGAATTTGGGAGTTTTCTGGGGAGGAGAGGAGAAAATGGAGGGAGAGGAGAGGAGAGGAGAGGAGGTTGCAGCTGAGTCCTGTGGGCCTCTTGCTTCCAGACCACAGCAGCCTACCCGCCCAGCTCCCCACAAACTACGGTCGGTTGCTTGGCAACAGCAGCTGTTGTGTTTTTGTTGAGTTTTGAAGACGTCGGCCGTGCTTTAACTTTGTGTGAGTGTGTGAAGAGTGTGAGATGGAGTCTGAGAGAGGTCTGTGTTAGAGGAAGAGTAGAAGAATGGAAAGAAAGAATGGATAGAGGAGGTTATTCTGCTTTGTGTGTCCCACCTTTTGAAGCCTGGTCAATGCCAGTGTCAATTTTTTTCTACTTTACCTACTCACTCCACTCACCATCTCTAGCTGTCTCGCTGTGGCTCTGCATTGTCACAACTCTCTCTCGCTCTCGCGCACTCTCTCTCTCTCTATCTCTCTCTCTTCATCCTCTCTCCTCTTTTCTGTCCCTATTAGGGATGCAAATTATCGATTAATTCATTAATCATTAGTTGATAGTCTTATCGATCGACTTACGATTAATTGATAAGCGGCGTTTTCCTGCCGAAATCTCAGTGTTTCTCGGAAAAAATCTACTAAATATAAACATTTTAATAAAAAATTGAGATAAAATGCCACATTTAAATGAATTCAATTTAAATTATTTAATTCAAAGGTGATTTAAATATTCTCACTATTCACACCCCTCTTCACACACACTCTTCACATGCTCATTTCACCTGGGTGTCTTTTCAGTTGAATTGTCGATTAATTGCGATTAATGTTTTTTAATCGATTAATGCATTGATCGTTTAAAGTCGATTAATCGATGAACGGTTTGCATCCCTAGTCCCTATCTCTTTTCTCTCTCCGACTTTCTTTCATTCATTCATTCATTCATTCATTCATGTATTTTTGTGTTCTTTTGAATTACTCTCATTCCTTTTGCTTTTTTGCTCTTCTGCACCTTTCACATCTCCTTCCTTTCTTGGTTTGTGTCACTGCCGTCATTCCAGAGCTATCTCGCACTGCAATTTGTCTTTTCTTCTCTGAATCTTTCTTTCCCTCGCTTATGTTATCGCTCTTGTTTTTTTTGTACTCTCATTCGCTCACTCGCTCCCTCGCTCCGTCCTGCCATGTAATGAGTCTCTCTCTCTCTCCACTGCAAGCCTTTCACAGCTACCTGCTGCTTCCCTCACACCATTCCTGTGTGTCAGGCACATGACACACATGCACGACGCACACTCACATGCATGCACACACGCACGCACGCACGCACACATGATTCATGTACTACACTCAACATGGACACATTTCACTCATTCTTTCTCTCTTTCTCTCTGTCTCTCTTTCTCTCTGTCTCTCTCTCTCTCTCTCTCTCTCTCTCTCTGTCTCTCTCTCGCTCGCTCGCTCTCTCTCTCTCTCTCTCTCTCTCT
>NC_085874.1:10837434-10844934 GCF_034702125.1 Engraulis encrasicolus
TGTGTTAGAGAGAGAGGGCAAGAGAGATCAATAAGTAAAACCAGGTGTTTCACAAACAGTTGAGTAATGTGGTTTGCTAATTGTATGTGTGTGTCTTGAGCTGATAGAAGATAGATACCTGTGTTTGTGTTTGCGTGTGTGTGCGCGTCTGTGTGTGCGCGTCTGTGTGTGTGTGTGTGTGTGTGTGCGTGTGTGTGCGTGTGTGTGCGTGTGTGTGCGTGTGTGTGCGTGTGTGTGCGTGTGTGTGCGTGTGTGTGCGTGTGTGTGCGTGTGTGTGTGTGTGTGTGTGTTACAACACTACTGAAAGAATGAATGCCATTGTATTTGTTGATTTCAGTTAGATCACGCTCTTATCACACACACACTCAATCATAGTGGCCTTGCACACTTGGCACACTACGTACGCTCAAATGGGGAAACGTGTGTGTGTGTGTGTGTGTGTGTGTGTGTGTGTGTGTTGCCAGGTCATCTTGTCTTGGCCACAAAAAACAAATCTCAGCTGGCAGTGTAGTTGCTTTTCACACCATTAGGCAACCTCAGACTTTCTGTGTGTGTGTGCTGTTCCTTCTGTACTCTGTATCATCCTGTGTGTGTGTGTGTGTGTGTGTGTGTGTGTGTGTGTGTGTGTGTTAGTGTGTGTTTGTTCACATTATTGAAGCTAAATGCTATAACTAGAAAGGATTACAGTGTGCTGAATGATTCAGCTTTTATTGTAATGAGTTTTCTGAAAATGATTATTTGCTTGTGTGTGCAAGTGACTTTGCCTGTTTAGGCGTTGTGCGTGTGTGTGTGTGAGTGCGTGCGCGCTTGTGCCTGTTTATGTGTGTGTGTGTGTGCGCGCCTGTGCGTGTGTGTGTGCGCGCCTGTGCCTGTTTATGTGTGTGTGTGTGTGCGCGCCTGTGCGTGTGCGCTGTTTGTGTGTGTGTGTGTGTGTGTGTGTGTGTGTGTGTGTGTGTGTGTGTGTGTGTGTGTGTGTGTGTGTGGAATAGTGGAATAGTGGAATATCCCCAGAAGACATTTCTGCCTCAGTAATCCGCTGCTGGTGTCTGATGTCTTAATGAATCATGCCACATGATGCCTGCTCTCTGGGGATTTAACACACACACACACACACACACACACACACACACACACACACACACACACACACACACACACACACACACACACACACACACACACACACACACACACACACACACACACACACACACACACAGCTAATTAGGCCAGCATACAGCCCCACAGTTGGCCTCTCTTCCTGCTAGCATGTCTGCAGAGCACTTACAGCCACGGACACAACTGACACTCCCCCTCCCCCTCATTCCACCAGTGTCCCTTATTGCACACACACACACACACACACACACACACACACACACACACACACACACACACACACACACACACACACACACACACACACACACACACACACACACACATGGATACACATATGCGCACACGCATTCAAAACACACACATGCTCCCACACTTGCATAAACATGCGTCCGTACACACACACACACACACACACACACACACACACACACACACACACACACACACACACACACACACACACACACACACACACACACACACACACACACACACACACACGCTGGCCCATGCTAAAACAGACACACTCTTGTCCTCTGTGGAGACTGTCCTTGCTGCCGTGGCCAGAGGCTGTGCCTCGTCTCTCAAGAGCGTGACCTCACGCTTAAGTTGGCACCATTTTAAATACAGCACAGTACACACACACACACACACACACACACACACACACACACACACACACACACACACACACACACACATACACACCTTCTCTGATACTTACAGCTATACACAGAGCATGTCTCTGTTGTATACAGCCAAATGTGTAATTTCCTTGTGGAACACAGAAAAACACACACACACACACACAGACACACACAGACACACACAGACACACACAGACACACACAGACACACACAGACACACACAGACACACAGACACAGACACAGACACAGACACAGACACACTCCAATGTTTTTTTGCGTGACCTGTACATGAACATGTACTTATGAGTCTGGTCATCCAGTGTGTTGTTGATGTATTACCCTGTCTGAGTTGATGTCTCTGTTCTCTTCATGACCTAATGTTCGCTCTGTCCAGATGGTGCGTGTGTGATCGATACGACAACCAGGTGTGCTGCACTTGATCCATGGGGTTGTGTGTTCTCTGCTTTCACTGCAATAACAACATGTTTACTGTGTGTGTGTGCGTGTGAGTGTGCGTGTGCGTGTGTGTGTTCGCGTTTGAGTGCATGTGTTTGTGTGCATGGTCAGAATAGAGGGAGGGAAATGGGATTAAGGTGTGTGTGTGTGTGTCTGTGTGTGCGCGTGAGGGAGAGAGAGCTAGAACCGAGTATCTGTGTTATCGCTGTGACAAAGTGAGTGCAGGTCTGGGTTGGAGTGACCCAGTGCAGTGTGGTGCTCTTAGCTGGCGCTTCTATCCTGAGCCGAGTACAGCTCTATAGGTACAGGCCATTGCCATTAGCCGAATAGCATCCATCAGCCTGACTGGGGACAAGTAACAGGATTTTTACCCCGTGTGTGTGTGATAGCGCGTGTGTGTGTGCGTGCGCATGCGTGTGTGTGCGTGTGTTTGTTTGTGTGTGTGTTTATTTGCGTTGCATGTGTGTGTTAGCGTGCGTGCATTCGCGTGTGCGTGTGTGTGTGTCTTTTTGTGCGTGCGTTTTTCTTGCATGTGTGTTGGTTTGCGTGTGTTGGTTTATGTGTGTGTGTGTGTTTACACGTCTGCTTGTGTGTATGTGTCTGTGTGTTGGTTGGGCTGTGTGTTTGCGCAGGCAAGAGAGATGAGAGAAAGAGAGAGACGGAGAGACAGAGAGAGAGACCAGATCAATTTTTTTGCTTAGCACTGAAGGCGTTATTGTGTTTGTTTAGATAGTACACTCTGTCAGTGCAAGTACAACAGTGTATTACATTGTGATAAGGCCTTGGCCCAATATGGACACCCTGTGTGTGTATAGCCCTCTACAGTGCTCTTCAGTGGAGAGCAAACTCAATCTCCCACTCTCTCCCAAGACTCAAGGCAACAAGGGACACACACACACACGCGCACGCACATGCACACGCACGCTCGCGCGCAGACACTACACATACTACACACACACACTACACATGTTCCTCAGTTTGAACAAAATCACATGATGTAGAAACATAAAGAAGTACAAATTTGCCTGCAAACTTGGCCTTACACCAAAATGCATGCAACACACACACACACACACACACACACACACACACACACACACACACACACACACACACACACACACACACACACACACACACACACACACACACACACACACACACCTCTATTGCTCTGGGGTATCTTCACTGCGTGTGTCTGGGTGGCTCAGCCTGTGGCTTGGAGATGTTATCCGCATTTAGCTTTGGGACAGCCTGTACAACAAGCAAAAACCTGTCCGACCGTACGCCAGCTATCCTAGAACGTGCGTGCGTGCGTGTGTTCTTGTAGCTCTGTGGGTGTGTCCTGCGAAAAAATTAAATGGAGGTGCCTCACGGTGATGTTTTTACTTCAAAGTCGTCGTCTAAAGAGTTTCAGTGACTCGTGTTCGGCACAGCCCCTGTAGAGTAATCCCTGCTGTTTGGCGTGATTATATACGACACACATTCCAGCAACGCACCCCGACCAACCAAACTGCTATTTTGCTATTGGCTGCAAAGTGTATGACACTGTCAAGTGTTGCAGATTGATAGCAGTTTGTTGCACATGGATTGCAGAATGGAATTTGGAACGTGTCGCAATTAAAAATCTCTTTCAAATAATTTCAAGACGGTTTGAGCTTTACACGAGTGTTTGATTATCCAACCATTTCTATTCCTTTATAGTTTACATTGTAAACATTCCTGAGGATATGAAACATGGAAGCAGCAGAAATTTGTCAACAAATATTTTTTTTTTTGCTTCTCTTTTTATTCTTAAATGGGTTCTGTCATGAAACATGTTCTTCTAAAATAGAAGGTTCTAGAATTCCGAGTCCAGTTTTTGTGATCTGAGCTCCAGCTTTCTCCTGAGCGTTTTGTTTTCTCCAGCATTCCTGTCATAGCTGTGTGATGGCCCTGATTAAGGGTGCAGGTTGGCGTGTCACCGTAGTCGGTCTTGTGGAAAAGGAGCCGATAGACCTGGAGCAGATTTATGGGCCGAGATGACATCTCTGTGCACTGTGTGCGTCTTGAGCTGTTGTTGTGAAGACCAGAAGTGTTTTCGAAACCTTCTGTGCACTGACTTTGCCAGAACTTGCATGTGTCAGTCGTTATTGTTAATGTTTTCAGTGCAGTCCTACGGAGGAGGATCACATTCTCTGTCATTCTCTATAAAATTATAATTTATTACATGACTACACACTTGCCTTTATCCAAAGTGACGTTCAAAAGGGGACACAAACAACCTGATTAATATGTGGAACACAGGGTAATCAAACTTATTTCACCAACTGATAACAGTACTCTGAACATTCACAGTGAGTGTAGCCAGGGTTGAGGCACCCATTCACCAACCCAATCCTCCACCTTGGCAACGCTAAGTATGAATGTTAGGAGTACTGTAATCAGTTGTTTAGGCGCTTGTTAAATGTGCACTATATTGTCAGTAGCTTGTTTTTCAGAATTCATGCTGCCCATTCACAAATGTTATCTTTTTCACAAACACTTCCCACCACCATCAAAATCTAACTGCACTTTTCATACATGAAAAGGTGGACCTCCATGTTGGTGATTACATTTCCAGAAATAGGCTTTTTAGCTGTAAAACTTGCTGTAAGTTGTCATATGTGATACTTGTAAATATTACTTTATTTGTCAATATTCATGAAAAGATCAAATTTGGCAATAGGCAGCACAGTTTGACTGAGCAGCATAGTTGCAATGCCTGTTCTGGCCACAGTCATACATCTTGCACCTTTTTAAATTTTATTAATCCAGGTTTATCCATGTTGGGACTAGTGCAATTAGTGGTTTACCACAACGACCACAGACTGAAATCCTGGCTTTGGTGGATGCCCACACTTAGGGTGGATTCCAATCTGCGGACTTTCGTCCTCCCTTGCTCACTTGCCTGCTTATGACCTAATGAAGATGTCACTGCCAATAGTTTATTCAATATCTTGCAAAAGCACAATTCTAATGTCATTTTCTCATTTGCAATTAGGATGGTGAATGAAAAACAGTCCCCCAAAAGTTGTTGTGGCTAGGCTGACAGCTGGGAAACTTCATTGTTTTCTCCACGGAGGCGGGGCCTGGAGGCAGGGCGAGGCGTCAAGCACAAGTGGAAGACGGGAGTGTGCATATTGGAATGCAACCTTAGTCACCTTAGTTAGGGGTTGTAAGGGTTGGGAGAGGAGGTAGAACCTTCCCCTTGCTGCTTGGAGCTGAGAGGTGATTTTTGTGGGAGACCCCCCCCCCCCTCCTGTTTGTGTTGAAGTCCAGCTGGAGTGCAGCCATCATTCCTGGTGTGTCTGTACTCTGGTATTCAGGCTGAACCTGACCCCCTTGCTCCCTCTCGGCCTCATACGTACCTAACTCCACTGTCTAGCTTCAGCCTCAGACTCTGTCTGCGCTACACAATACACATATTACATCTGTTCTCATCAATACGCTGTGATACGATACAATACGATGACATCTGTTCTCTTCAAATGAAAGATGTGTCAAATCAAATGTATTTTATTGAACACGTTTTGTCATAACACATGGACTCAATGTGCTTTAAATAAACTGTGTATATAAAAAACAGATAAACATGAAATCAGAGTTAAATGCAAAAGTAGGAAATGTAACTCCCTCAAGAGTCAGCACAGTTTCAATGAGCACACACAGACACACTCACATGTGCGTGCATACACACACATGTGCACACACATGCACACACAGAGTGATTCTACAGGTGTGCCAGACTTATTGGAAAAAAACTCTTCCCATTGGTCATGGTCAGCTCATAGCTAGGGCCCCCTGAAAAGATTCAATCAGTGGGCCCCTTTCTCTTCACCACTCCCTCATAAATCCCCATACATGTATAGTTTTCAATTGACGGGGGCCACACCTGTCACAGGGGCCTCACAGGGCTTTCATGTTTACGGCGCTGAAGGGCTGTTGGTCACGGTACGGGGGCATCTCATCGCAGGTGGGGGACATTGGGAGGATGGGGTAGGACTGTCGGGGGATGGATAGTCTTGGGTTTGGAGTTGTTGCATGTTCGAATTATTGGATGGATGAATAGACGGATGGACGGACAGATGGATGGGTGGGTGGATGGAGTTATGGATGGGTTGATGGATGGATGGATAGATGGATGGATGGAGTAGATCATTTGTCGTCTCCCTGCCTGATGATCACAAAGCTTCAAAGCTCTGCCGAGCTTCATCTGACCATTGAAGGAAAGCCTCGGTGGACCCAGGTTAGGTTAGCACTCTGAGAAAGGCACTGAAGAGCACCCTAAACCTGTGATGACCAACACCCATTCAGAAGCTTTGAACCAGTCAGTGCTACATGTTCAAGTCAGGTCAAGTGTACCTTATTGTTAAAAGTCTACCAAACGGGTTTAGCAGAAAAGTTTGAAATTGTGTTTGACCAGTCCCCAATGTGCAGTTAAACTAAAACGTATAACAAAGACATTGATAATAATTTCTCTCTCTCTCTCACTCACTCACTCACTCACTCACTCACTCACTCACTCACTCACTCACTCACTCACTCACTCACTCACTCACTCACTCACTCACTCACTCACTCACTCACTCACTCACTCACTCACTCACTCACTCACATGTAATATGTCATCATATCTGTTCCAAATGACCTGGGGACACACACTTGTTGAAAGAGTGTGTGCGGTAGTATACTGCAGAACAAGAAACGGAAAGAAATAGAAAGCCTTTCATTGTCATCCTACGCAGTGTAATGAGTTTATAAGCCTCCCTTCAAGGATACTTATAGATGAACCCAGACCTTAGTGCAAGTATGCGTTCAGAATTGTGACTGCTTTGTAGACACTGTCCTACAGTCGGTTTCTCCTGGCGGGTAATTGACCTGTAGCATCTGCAATAGGGCAACAGTTTGAACGGATGGAGGCCAGTGTGGGAGAGTCGTCTTTAATGATGCTCATGGACTGAAGTAGATGAACTGTATGTACTATAATGGACTGAGAAGAAAGACACCACCAGAGGTGTGTGTGTGTGTGTGTGTGTGTGTGTGTGTGTGTGTGTGTGTGTGTGTGTGTGTGTGTGGTAGTCTGGGCTATGTGCATAAACTATGTTTGCGTGGTTTACAGATCTGTGGACTGTCCAAATGAAGGGCCAAGCAATTCACAACATTTTGTCCAATATCTTACATCATTGAGAGCCTCTTCAGATGGAAACCCTGGTGCCACCTTTATCCTTAGAACATTATGAACAGAAGATTCT
>NC_085874.1:10849934-10867434 GCF_034702125.1 Engraulis encrasicolus
TTCTTTTCATTCTTCACATAGACTTTGAAAAGGTGAACTGAGCAACCAGCAAAGCACCTCTGTAACGCCGCATTATGTAATAACGGTGCAATATGTAATAATGTAACAAATTATTACATAATGTGGTGACAATCGCCGCATTGTGTAATAATTTACGCATTTCGTAATACATTTCTTGAACGCATTTCGTAATAACTTTTTTCTCATCTTGTAATAAATTATTACAAAATGCGAAATTTATTACGGAATGCGGCCGCAACTTTTTTTTTTGATGGAAATGTAATAACATGGTGCATTATGTAATAATCTATATGGATATGTTTTTTCTGCACTTGGATTCAGTAGGCGCAGCACACACACATAGTCTCAGTGACATGGTATAGTCACTGCCCTCTCTCTCTCTCATTCTTCTCAGTTCTCAAACTGCTCGAGAGTCGCGAATGATGCGGTTAAAACCGTTAAGAAATAATTTCACAACTTGTTGCGTGCAACGAGTCCAACGAATGTCTCGCACTTTCTGCTACATTACACCAATTTACAGCGACATTAAATAGGCCAGGTCTAAACACTTCACGAGGTGGTGAAAACTAAATTAAATATCTAAATTAAATATCTTGGATAGACTATATAGACCTAGGCCTAACTAGATTTGTTGCAATACAGATTCATTTTCTAGAGCCAGAAGTGTTCCGCTGGACTGACGAAACCGAACACGATCAAGTTTGCAACTTCTTTCCCTTGTGCGCTGTCCGTCAGCACCACCTGTCATTAGACGTCCGATTAGCTTTCATTACGTGCTGAGGGAAAAACTCTCGCCATTAGGCCTATGTGCTGTTGCACTGTTGTGAGGGATATCACCAAATAATTTGGATAAAAGTCAGAACATTATTTTGGCAATGAAAGGCACACAGGTGGCTGGAAGCTCAAGCAGTCTTCAGTCTGTTCATTTAAGTTTTTGGGTGCTCTTGGATATCGGGGATCAGTTCATGTAGAGAGAAGAGTTCATCCAGGCACTCCAAAATAAGGTGCCCAAACGATAAGTTACATTAAAAAGCCTTTAATGGCACTGGGCTGGGGTTACATTAAAAAGCCGACATGTTTCGACCTCACCAGGTCTTCATCATTGAAAAGAAAGGCCTCCCTTAAATAGTGACATCACCACATGTGACCCATTACGCACTACACACATTTGCGCACACCATAGAAAACAAAGATTAAAAATAGCCTGGGGTAATAAGTGATGCCACAGAAAAAATGACCAGAAGTACAAATAAAAATCACAGAAAACAAGTAAAATCAATATCCTCATTTAGACCAGGATAGCGCATGGCATCCAGTTGGTGTATCCAAAAAGTCTGCCTCTGATTAGGCCTAAGTCTTTTTAGCCTGTCCCCACCCCTCGGAAGAGGTTTGATATGCTCGACGCCCTGTATGCGCAGCAGAGAATCATTTTTACCATGGTATTCATATGTTTCGCCATGGGATAGTCAAAATTGCCCACTCTGATACCATATTTATGTTCTGCTAGCCTATCTCGCATGCGCCTTTTTGTGCGCCCGATATAAAAGAACCCTTCAGCGCAAGGACAAGTTAGGCGGTATATGACAAATGTAGAATTGCAATTAATGAAATCTCTCTGTCCATATTCATTCGTGGTTTTAGTATCCACAAAAGATTTGGCTTGTGTAACATTTGGACAGTGGGGGCAGTTCATACATCTATGAACTGTCGTAACAAAAAAAGGACGGGACTGCTGCTGGCGATGATGTTTGTTTTTGGTCAATAACGTGTTGCGTTGTAGGGAGCGCGCTTCACTGTATGCGTTTTGGATGGCTTCCTTGGAATATTCATTAACTAATATTCACTTTCTGGATTTGACGATATATAAAGACGCGGAGGGACAGCTGCACACCACCTTATTCAGAAAGGCGACCTCTCAGAACACCATTCTGAGAGCGGATTCATTCCATCCCCCGCATCTCATTAGAAATAGGCCTATTCCACACGGCCAATTCCAGAGATTAGGCGTATCTGTGATTTCGAAAATGATTTTCACGAGCAGGCCGAGCTGATGGAGAAAAGATTCAGTGATAGAGCCTATCACCCTGAAGCCATCCAAAGCGCATACAGTGAAGCGCGCTCCCTTCAACGCAACACGTTATTGACCAAAAAGAAACATCATCGCCACCAGCAGTCCCGTCCTTTTTTTGTTACGACATATAGTACACAAGCGACGCGGATCAGGCAAATTATTAAGAACAATTGGTTCGTTATTGAAAGTGATGCGCAACTACGTGAGGTGTTCCCAGAACCACCCATGGTGTCTTTAAAGAGTGCACCCAGCCTAGGAGATAAATTAATGCGCTCTCACCTACAGGTGAAAAAGAGAGAAACCTGGCTGCGTAAACCCATTGGCACCTATAGATGTATGAACTGCCCTCACTGCCCAAATGTTACACAAGCCAAATCTTTTGTGGATACTAAAACCACGAGAGAATACGGACAGAGAGATTTCATTAATTGCAATTCTACATTTGTCATATACCGCCTAACTTGTCCTTGCGCTGAAGGGTTCTTTTATATCGGACGCACAAAAAGGCGCATGCGAGATAGGCTAGCAGAACATAAATACCTGTATGCTATCAGAGTGGGCAATTTTGACTATCCCATGGCGAAACATTTCAATGAATATACCATGGTAAAAATGATTCTCTGCTGCGCATACAGGGCGTCGAGCATATCAAACCTCTTCCGAGGGGTGGGGACAGGCTAAAAAGACTTAATCAGAGGCAGACTTTTTGGATACACCAACTGGATGCCATGCGCTATCCTGGTCTAAATGAGGATATTGATTTTACTTGTTTTTTGTGATGCTTATTTGTACTTCTGGTCATTTTTTTCTGTGGCATCACTTATTACCCCAGGCTATTTTTTAATCTTTGTTTTCTCTGGTGTGCGCAAATGTGTTTAGTGCGTAATGGGTCACATGTGGTGATGTCACTATTTAAGGGAGGCCTTTCTTTTCAATGGTGAACGTAGCCCTGATGAAGACCTGGTGAGGTCGAAACATGTCGGCTTTTTAATGTAACCCCAGCCCAGTACCATTAAAGGCTTTTTAATGTAACTTCCCGTTTGGACACCTTATTTTGGAGTGCCTGGATGAACTCTTCTCTCTACATGAACTGATCCCCGATATCCAAGAGCACCCAAAAACTTAAATGAACAGACTGAACAGATTGCCAAAATAATGTTCTGACTTTTATCTAAATTATTTGGTGATATCCCTCACAACAGTGCAACAGCACATGGGCCTAATGGCGAGAGTTTTTCCCTCAGCACGTAATGAAAGCTAATCGGACGTCAGATGACAGGTGGTGCTGACGGACAGCGCATGAGGGAAAGAAGTTGCAAACTTGATCGTGTTCGGTTTCGTCAGTCCAACGGAACACTTCTGGCTATAGAAAATGAATCTGTATTGCAACAAATCTAGTTAGGCCTAGGTCTATATAGGCTATCCAAGATATTTAATTTAGACAGAATCCTTTCAAGCCGTGCAGCATCAACGTGGTCATATAGCCTACTGTCTGCACTTGTTCCGTTGCCTGCCTCATAGCAGAGAAGGAATGGCTTGCTGTTGTTGAGGATTTGTAACGTGGATTATCGAAACTGAAGACTTGATTTCTTTTATTGATACCTTTTTGTTTGGTATAATTACGGACAATGCAAATAACTGATTTTTGTGACGTTCGGACATTTTTGGAAGGAATATAATCGAATTAGTCCCGCCGCTTGGGTTATTGTTTTTCGCGTGCATGTGGATGAGCATAGGCTATTGAATTTGATTGCAGCCTAATAGGCCTACTGAACAGTGGACTGAAATTGAAAATAGGACAAAGAGTGGCATTTTTCTCGGGTGCTATGACTTCTTGCTTTGCAAGAAGACAGTCTCCTCACTCCACGGGCAAAAAGCACCATGGTCAGACCCTGGCGCGCATGTAGGCAGACATGAAAGACTCACTACTCCACGGGCAAATATCGGGAAAAATTAAGCACCACCAGCATGGACAGCTCCCCACGAGTCACTTATAATGGTTGGTCTTTTCCTGGGATTTGATTCATGCACACACACACACACACACACTCTCTCTCTCTCTCTCTCTCTCTCTCTCTCTCTCTCTCTCTCTCTCTCTCTCTCTCTCTCTCTCTCTCTCTCTCTCTCTCTCGCCACAGACCCACGCAAGTGCAAGACAAGTTTTCACCTCCTCGTGAAGTGTTTAGACCTGGCCTATTTAATGTCGCTGTAAATTGGTGTAATGTAGCAGAAAGTGCGAGACATTCGTTGGACTCGTTGCACGCAACAAGTTGTGAAATTATTTCTTAACGGTTTTAACCGCATCATTCGCGACTCTCGAGCAGTTTGAGAACTGAGAAGAATGAGAGAGAGAGGGCAGTGACTATACCATGTCACTGAGACTATGTAGGCCCTATGTGTGCTGCGCCTACTGAATCCAAGTGCAGAAAAAACATATCCATATAGATTATTACATAATGCACCATGTTATTACATTTCCATCAAAAAAAAAAGTTGCGGCCGCATTCCGTAATAATTTATTACAAGATGAGAAAAAAGTTATTACGAAATGCGTTCAAGAAATGTATTACGAAATGCGTAAATTATTACACAATGCGGCGATTGTCACCACATTATGTAATAATTTGTTACATTATTACATATTGCACCGTTATTACATAATGCGGCGTTACACCTCTGCTAGCTTGATAACACCAGTCTTATTAACTTCTATACTGCACTATTGTGCTGCCTCAAAGTAACACTTGAATAATTAATAGCAAAGCACAGCCTTGTCAGCTCCTACCTGTACATGCACCCCCAATGCAGACAGATCCAGTCAGACAGCCTTTACAATACTGCTTATGTGGTATTACTAACAGAAAGGAGATGAGAAGAGTTTCTCTCACCAGTGCTATCTACAGTTAAAACGGCTTCATTTTGACAATGACATGTCCTCCATGGACAGGTTCAAAAGCCATCATGTAGTGGTAGGTTACCTTATTCAGGGAATAATGATATAGCACAGAGAGGATGTTGTTCTGTGCTGTCCGCAACATGTAATAATAAAAAAACATGAATAGATGGTGAAGCTTAAGCTGCACTAAATTAACAAGTAAGACTAAACAACTAATTCTGATCGTGCAGTTGTGTCCATTCGTTTGCCCAAGTCTTAACCCTTTCATGCAAACCCTCTGTTACTATGGCCACTAAAATGGCAGTCATGTCCTAATCTACTACCTGAGACTTTCGGCGATGTCATAGCAATGTTGTGTTATCACCAGCAATCCCATCAGCCTGAGAGGGCTGTGTGAGTCACCATTGCCCCAAATGTGTCCAAGGCTGTTTCCGGGGTAATGGCATGCCTCTGTGTTAACACCAGAGAACGCTTGCCAACATGACTGGCAAGCGTGTCACCGATGCCAGCAGTGCCAAGTCCAGCCAGCCGGCTGTTGCCTTGCAAACAGCAAAGCCTTGGAACCAGATCTGTCGTGTCCCCCGGGTTGTGTTTTGCCCAGGGCCTTCTTTAATGCAGTAAAAGAATGGGCTGTCTTGCACAAAAAGATGATGCAAAAACAACATTGTAGGAGGGAAAAAAGAATATGCAAATAAAGAAAACCTTCCATGATGTTGCATGAAGGCATACTTGCGACAGTTCAATAGAGATCCATTTTTGCAATCTATCTACAGGCAGAACAAGGATCATCACCCAGACCTACTAGGATAGAACTATGACCCTCATGCTAAGGACATCAGTTGGGAAACAGCACTGCAAATGCATCGACCTGCTAGTTGTTCTTAAGATAGATGAGCAGCCAGTGGGTTTGGTTTTGGTATGAGTGTCGCAGTTGCTCTGGTCTGTCAATGTTGAGCTGCAGGAGGAAGTATGAATGGGTTCCTCCTTGCTCCACAAACATTTATCTGGAACGACGCCATATGCATAGGTCTGCAAAGGTGTGATTTAATCAAAAAGAAATCCTTCAAAATATTAGTTTATTTTATAAGTTATTTTTCTTATATTTCCCCTTCTCCATTATGTTTAAACTTTGATTGTCACATCTCTGAAAATCCAGCAATCCTGATTGATTCTACTGCATTTTGGTTCGGGAGCAGAGAGAATCTGAAGATCCTCCAGAGTCCAGACCCTTGTGTGAGCTCATGAAGTTGAGCGGAAATGCACAAGGGTTTGACGAGAGTCATGCTAATTCCTTAGGTGATACTTAATCTGAAAGACTACATTAAATCTGAAAACCACATTAGTCATCGCTGCTTTGTTTTCCTCCAACACATTCACCACAGAATACATAGCTCCATGAATTAGTAATCGAGTTAGCCAACTGCTGTATGTGTGTTTCGGCCAAGTAACTGCCTGTTTGGAAAGTAGCCAGCAGGAAGGTCAAAAGTTTAAGTTTAATTCCCAGTGTGTGTGTGTGTGTGTGTGCGCGCGCGCTCTTTCTGATAACAACCAGCCGTTTGCTGTATATCATGCCACTCGCTAAAAGAAACTGGGTGACAATGACATTAGGGCGGTGTGAAGCTGATATTTCAGTTGGTGACCGGGTACTTGATGTTAACACTAGTGTGAGGAAAGCCTGGCTCTGAAAACCTAGGGTCATTTTCCCACGCATCGATTTTGCCTAGTTCGAGACTGAGCAATTCATTGAAAATGTCAATGTATCTGAATCTGAAGTTTCTATTTTTCCTCAGACTGCAAAGTGTTCTCTATAGATTTCGGATACAGTTCTGAGACCATGAGAGAACTTCATTGACTATCTCTGTCGATGAAAGTGTGAGAGTGAGAATACCCAGAGGAAGACATGTGTGTTTAAATAGTCTTGATTTTGTGTTCAGAAGCACACTTGATCCCCTGGGTGCTTTAAGATAAACAATGGAACATGAAATAAGGCTTTTCTGTTTTGTCTCATCCTATAATGTCCTACAATGAAGTTCCAGTGAAATGGTTTCCAGATAATCCCTTTAATAGGACCTACTGAGCTGAATGTGTTACAGATAAACAGTTAGTGATGAGTAATGACGCTCAGTCTCAGTCCATCTATCTGATATGTTCAGTTTTCATTATCAGTATTCTGAAAGGTGCAATTGAATTTTGAAGTTAGCCTATGCAATATTTTTAGTAGTTTATTTTCAGAATTCATGCTGCTCATTCAGAAATGTTACTTTCCTCTTTCTTACCTCCATCATCAAATTTTAAGTCTTCATTATGACTGAGAAAATCTTCTCGATGTCCATCATTTTGAATGGACTTTTTTTTAGCTGCAAAGTTGCAGTACTTTGGTCATACTATTAGTTTGTTACCTTGTAAATACTCATGAAAAGGATCAAATTTGGGAATAAGCTGCAGCAATGGGCAGCATAGTTGCAATACCTACTCTGGCCACCATCCTACATATTCTACCTTTAAGTCAGTTTGAATCCCTGTTTTCCTCTACTATGCCCTGCATTTTTTCTTTCCATAGCGTGTTGAAAAAAAAAACTAAACTGAAGCACAAGTCTGTTGTCAGACAGAAATAAGCTTTTTTAATGGCCTTGTTGAAGTCTCATTCCTCCTACAGCACTCTGACTTTAACCATGTGTCATCCACTGCCCTGCATTAACTATATGACTATTGAAAAGGACACAAGTGCTTTTCTATCTTTTCTTCATATGAAGTGGCAAGATGGTATAGCCCCTAGACAAAATATCAGTTACATTATGTCTTTACAATCTAAACTTAGTTTTGGTCACATGTACTGTACAGTCACTATCATTTGGATTTGTATGGCAGTATTTCTAATACTTGGGCAGTCAAAAGGTTTTACAGATCAGCTCCTTTTGGCCTGGATTAGCTCCAATTTGGACTTGGGTCAGGATTAGAGGTCCACTCAGAACAGCAAAACGGAGTCAAAGCATTTGAACAATGCCAGACACATTTTTCATTGGCTTTCCCTTCACCCAAACAAACAGTCTGATGAAGAGATGGTGTGTTTCGGAAAACAAACACAGATGGGGTAGAGTGAAGGTTAACATTTAGATGAAACAATTCAGAATGTTTGCACAAGAAAAGGTTCAAATTAGAAAGAGCAGGCTTAGAGATTTAAAAGTGTAGCTCATTTAAACAAACAATCACAGTCGTGGAACCAAAGCATAGGCATTAAAATCAAACCAGTCTGGACTGGAGTGTGCCTTGCGTGGGGATGAAAAGACTCTGATGCACACTGGCATCTTGAGTAGGTGTCTGGATGCAGATACTTGACAGGCCTTTTGGGAGACCTGGAGCAGTGCCATGTCAGTGCCAACAGATCCTGCTTGGAATGAACTATCATCGTCAAGAGCAGGGTGTCTCAAAGTGTGGTCTGTGGACCACTAGTAGGCTAGCAGAAATGTTTGGCAAGAGAGTTCACAAGGAGAGGCTTCAACATTTTTCTCCTCTCTTCAGCTACCTGCGTGATGCAACTGTGCAAAGTTTATTTAAACATTTCATAATGTGCACGCCATTTCCTAGTAAGGTCAGAGAAGCTACACCAACTTATACATTTGCATAACTGAAAAAAAAAACTTTGAGAAACACTGACCTAGGAGAATAAACCAAACATTTTATTGCAGCGTGTTCATTTTCTTGACTGTTATTAACCTCTGCAAGTTCTGTTTGCACTAACCCACTTTCTTTTGGCGACATTTTGTTGAGATTGAGCTGAGTATTTAGTTTATAACGTGGAGCTTTTTCAGCGTAGTTCATCACTTTGGAGCATCCACAGCGTTCTTCTAATTACCATAACTTTAACCTTAACCTCCGAGTAAGCAGTACAGTAAGTGTCTCCTTATGGAGGAGACTTCTGAATGGCTTCTTACTTCGAGCAAAACATAAAGATTTAGGAGGCTTCCATTAGAGGCTTTACGGCTGACCTTGCATTAACCTCCCCAAGTTTGTCACTTTGCTTTTACTTTTCATTCAACCCCATGCGCATCAGCATTTATGGTAATGCAGCAGCGCAAAATATGCACCAGGGGTTTTGCTTGCTTGTGCTGCAGGCCCATAGCTGTGGAGAGTTCACCTTAATGGGAAGACTCCACAGCTAGGGTTTCTCATTTGAAAGGTCAAAATGCGCATCTGAAATTTTTGTGTGCTTGTGTTTTTGTGCCCAGAGATTTGATACTTTCGCCTTTCTGTGTCACTCTGTCCACAACTTTAACTTTCAGAGGGGTTTATCTCTCGCCACATTTTCTTTCGAACACAGAGTAGCTAATCTTTCTTTGAGTGTTCATTAGTATCAGCTGATTTGAAGCAGATTGCCAAAAAAACAATGGCAGTGTTTTTCACTTTTTGAACCTGGGATTGACTCTGTGCAGCCTCCAAGTCATTCAGGGCTCAGTGCTGCTTTACTTGGCCAACTCTGTTGTGTTAGAGTGTGTGTGTGTGTGTGTGTGTGTGTGTGTGTGTGTGTGTGTGTGTGTGTGTGTGTGTGTGTGTGTGTGTGTGTGTGTGTGTGTGTGTGTGTGTGTGTGTGTGTGTGTGTGTGTGTGTGTGTGTGTGTGTGTGTGTGTGTGTGTGTGTGTGTGTGTTTGTCCATGCGTGTTTGTGTGTGTCCATGCGTGTTTGTGTGTGTCTGGCTATGTGCGTGTGTTTGTGTGTGTGTGCGTATGTGTGCATTCTCAGCAGCCTCACCGGCCGACAGTACGAGCAGCAAGCATGCAAAGCAGTGCTTCCTGCTCTTAGGCTGTCAGCGGTCCCCTGACAGGATGGAGTTTGGAGGGCTTTTAATAAACTTGCCGCTGGCCCGGGGCCAGAGACTGCTCTGTGCTGGGATCGGCCCCAATTCACAGAGCAGGTCTCAGAACAGCAACATAAGCAGCCGGAGCAGCAGCAACTCTGACAGCCTGAGCAGCAGCTAAAGCAGCGATGGCGACAGCAATACAGTGAAATGGGACGATTGCCCACAGTAAAGGAGGGAGTAGTATAGTACTCTGGCTCACAGACAAGGAGAGAGTAATATCGTACTCTGGCTCAGAGACAAGGAATGATTAGTAGTACTACGGCCCACAGACAGGGCTTGAGTATAGTGCTATGGCCCACAGTCAAGGAGTAAGTAGTATAGTACTCTGGCCCACGGAGTCAAGGAGTGAGTAGTATACTATGAAATGGAGTGAGTTTGGTACGAGACACACAGTAAGGGAATGAGTTTGGCTTGCTTAATATTGCCCACAGTACGGGAGTGAGTAGTTAGTTTGGTACTACTGACCACAGTAAGGACGTCAACTGGGTACTATTGGCCCAGCCTGATCTCCAAAAATTCCGTGCTCCTGGACACGGATGTTAAGGACACGAAATCCGTGTCCAGGAGCACGGATTATGCCAAAATTCCGTGCTCCTGGACACGGAATTGTTTTCGGTGATGGGGACACGGAAGTGCTTTCTATAGGCTATTACCACAGCACTGTGTTAACTAACCAAATACTAATCCTAAACAAAATAATGCTATAGCAATTTAAGTTGTGCCCTGACCAAAACATTCCCTAACCTTAACCTGTCATTAAAGACATATTTTTGAGAAATACCTTTTCTAGTTGGTTGCTAGGCTATCAAATTCATATAATGAATGAAAGAAAACTAGCTGTGCCCAGACCAAAAGAATCCCTAAAACTAACCTATCAGTAAGAAAAGTTTTTTTTTTTGAAAAAAATATTCGAAATTAGAAAAATCCTGAGAAAACACAAGACTGGAAACATAGAGCTGTGGGAGTATAGAGAGAGCACTTCTGTGTGTCCATCACGGAAAATAATTCCGTGTCCAGGACCACGGAATTTTGGCAAAATTTGTGCTCCTGGACACGGATTTTGTGTCCTTAACATCCGTGTCCAGGAGCACGGAATTTTTGGAGATCATGTTGATTGGCCACAGGGTCATTCCACGCCAAATCAACAAGAGCCCGCACACTTAGGTCTCAAAAAATTCTGAAAATATTACTGAGTGTACCCATGGTACTTAAGAGGAACACTGTACATTTATTTGAATGTAAGATGTATACTCTCATTGTTACAGCCAATTTTACTGGGGGAGGGGGGTGCCCATGTTCAGGGTGGAAATTACAAAAGAACACATCACATAAGACAAGTCTCATTGGCATTTTTAAAAAGAAGACTTCATGGAGAATGAAGAAAAATATAAAATAAAAATCTGTGGACAATCCCACAAGGTGTTCTGGTGCTCTGAAAATGACACCCAAAATGATTTGTCAGACTTGTGAGATCTTCTGGTCAAACACTGATGGGGTTTCCTTTCTATTTATAGATTTTTATGGGAGTGTTTCTACTTGTATCTACAAGGGGAAAAAATCATGAGGCTATGTTGGGCACAAATATGTCTTCTGAAGGCCTAAACAGAGCACAGCCAAAAACTCCAGTACAATTTGTATCATTTTTTAGGGAATGCCATGACGATGCAAGATCATACAGACCAAAACTGACAGTTTTGCAACAAACTATTCCTATCTATGTACCAGCATGCCAAATTTGAGCTTCCTACATGGTTTAGTTCTTGAGCTACGGGCTTGTGAACTTTGACAAAAAAAAGAGTGTGAACAAAATGGGCACCCCCCTCCCCCAGTGAAATTGGCTGTAACATGGAGAGTATACATCTTACATTCAAATAAAGTAGCAGTGTTTCTCTTAAGTACCATGGGTACACTCAGTAATATTTTCAGAATTTTTTGAGACCTAAGTGTGCGGGCTCTTGTTGATTTGGCGTGGAATGACCCCACAGTAATGACGTTAGTTTGGTACTATTGCTCATGTTAAGGACGTTAGTTCTTAGACGTTAGCATGTTACTATTGCCATCAGTAAGGGAGTGTTAAGTAACTTAGCGACGTCATCCTACGTTCTTCCACCCAAAGAGTTTGGCTCCGTATAGTCTGGCCCAACCCTCCTAGCTCGGTTCGCTCAAATTTTGAGTTGAGAGTCTGTTACTGATTGGTTAAGGTATTAACTATTCAACACTATTGTCTTGTTATTTGTATGCTTTGGCAACACTGTATTGTAACAGTTATGGTAGCAAAGCACAGTTAGAATTTTTAATTGAATTCGGAACTCTTATGAATTTAAATGGCAGAGTAAGGTCAGACCATGTCCATGGAAACGGATTGCTCTAGCTTGTTCCAGACTGTTTGTCAGAGTCAACACTGCTTTCGCCCAGGCTAAGTGTTTTGTATAGTAGGTCCCTAATCATCATGCAGAGAGGCTGATGATAGGGAAGAGAGAGATCGGTGAAACAAAATCTTTTAGAATAGTGTGTGTGTGAGTGTGTGTGTGAGTGTGTGCGTCTTGTGTGTGCGTCTTGTGTGTGCGTCTTGTGTGTGCGTCTTGTGTGTGCGTCTTGTGTGTGTGTGTGTGTGTGTGTGTGTCAGGGAGAGAGAGGGGTAGGCATTGAGTAACTCTTCTTAAAGTGACTGTGAGAGTAAACTAGAGTGACCTCCAGAGCCCTCTCCAAGGCCAGAGACGGTTTATTGGATTTGCTGATGGAGGAAGAAGTTGTGGCTTTGTGAGAACGGAGGAGAAGGAGAGAGAGAAAAAAAAACACGCATTCAAAAGAGACTGAGAGAGAAACTGTATATGTGAGTCAGTAAGACACGGATTGGAGAGCGACAGAGAGATGGAGACGGAGAGATGGAGACAGACAGACAAAGTGTTAGCATGGATGGTACAGTATGCAGTCCGCAGTCTTGCTGTGCTTGTGTTTACTATGTTGCTGTTAGTTTATGAAGCCGTAATGGGACTAAATGAGGCATGAATACAGACAGCAGATGAGCTGTCTGTGTGCGTGTGTGTGTGCGCGTGCGCGCGCGTGTGTGTGTGTGTGTGAGACAGAGTGTAAGAACTGTTGTTTGTAGACAACATGGAGGACAAACCCGGCTGAACTAGGATAAGGTTAATGGCTCCCCCCATATCATGTGTCCATCTCATTTTCCCCTCATTTCCTCCCTCAGCCTGCTACCATATTATCTAGCGTCCACTTGTTGTTCATACACCCATGTGCCAGTGTTTGGTCTTATCCATTGGACCACAAGATTATGAATAGATAGCATTACAGTGCAATACATTGCACTTAGCAGACGCTATTATCCAAAGTGATGTACACATGAGGACGGAATCAGTAGCGCACAATACTTGCGCAAGTACAAAGTCCTTTAGCATTTAGATTTTTAGAAAAAAAAACTGTTAACTGCCCAGTTAAGAGGTGGGATTGTTCCATGTTCGCATTGTGGTTGCCTTGGTAGCCGACATTTTTTCCACGGTGATTAGTGTCTTGTCTCACTTTAGTGACAATACATTTCTCCACAGTGTCCAGCTTCATGTTTCCAGGTGTATGTTAGTTGCTATGGAAGCCTCTGTGCTTTCTTTTGGGGGAGTTGACTCATATTAAAGTTGCCCTATCCACCACTGCAGACCACCGGTTTTCTCCTCTGTGTTAAGTTGAAGCTGCACTGTGTCATACTTTTAGCAGTTTATTTCCAGAATTCATGCTGCCCATTCACAAATGTTACCTTTTTCATGAATACTTACCGCCACCATCAAATTATAAGTATTTATTATGAATGGGCGAATTGAAAATGTCATACATGGAAAGGTGGATCTCAATGTCCCGCTATTTTGAATTTCCAAAAATTTATTTTTTTTGCTGCAAAACATGCTGTACATGCTGTTATATATTACTTAATTATTTAGTAAATATTCATGAAAAGATGAAATTTGGCAATAGACTCCACAGTTTCAATGAGCAGCATAGTTGTAAAACTGGCCCCATCCAACGCAGTGCACCTTAAGACCTCAGAGCTTTATAGGTGTCCCGTACCATTGCTTGGCAACCTGATCTCGGTGATGGAGGATGTGTTGGTTTTTTTATGCGTCGTCCTTGACAACGGAACCTTTCGTCAGGCCAGAGTGTTCCGTTTGCTTGAGGTTTCCCAGAAACACTGCAGAAAGAATGTCAGAAGTATGCTCTAATCTAGCCTCTCAGGTGCTCACGATCCAGAACTGCAGCATTAAACATAAGCATATACCAATTCTAGATAACTAAACCCTGAGATGAGCAGAGCACAGCATTTTACCTTTATGAAATCATGGTTTATTAATTTATGTGATTGACTAATATGTAGATGCTGTGGGTCTTCCCTTGAGGAAAAATGGTTGTCTGTGAAACTCTTGAGTATGCTTATTTTTTTGGTAATGAGCATGGGTGTTTCTTGATTGTACTTGCTTTGTACAATAGACTAGATATATTTATTTAGTGACATTAAGGACCCTTTAAGATGTGTGTGTGCGTGGCAGAGGGGGTTGGCATGAGGGTGTGGATAGATACAATCTATTGGATTGATTTGAGTGGTGGTGGGGAGTGGGGATCTGATAATGATTTCTACGCTCTACTTCTAGACTTCTGGACAGGCTGGGTCGATGTTGTGGTCACAATGAACTGACGCGAGGCACCAATATTGGCTCTTTCAGTTGGCTCATTTTCCCTCCCTTTTAAAGAGATCAGTTCCTACTTGGCGTCAGCTAATGGTTTGTTAATGAGGGAATCAGGATGGGGAAGTGGCCTTGCAGTGTTTTGTCATTGTTCTCATTAAAGCTGTATCATGGACATGATGAAGCACAGGTTGTTTACTGTGTGTGTGTGTGTGTGTGTGTGTCTGTGTCTGTGTCTGTGTGTGTGTGTGTGTGTGTGTGTGTGTGTGTGTGTGTGTGTGTGTGTGTGTGTGTGTGTGTGTGTGTGTGTGTGTGTGTGTGTGTGTGTGTGTGTGTGTGTGTGTTTCCAGCGTGGGAAGTCTGCAATAAAGGACCTGTTCTCAGACTTAAGGGATGGACGGAAACTCCTCGACCTACTGGAGGGACTCACAGGAAACACTCTGGTAAGTGTGTGTGTGTGTGTGTGTGTGAGAGAGAGGGAGAGAAATAGGCAGACAGGCAAAGATGGAGATACACTTACACTACAGTGTCAGTGTATCTGTAACAGCCCCTTAAATTGTGTGTGAGTGTGCCTGTGACTGTCTTCTGGTCTTTGTGTCCTGGCCTTTCTTATCTTTTCTGTCATGGACCTTCTAATGTGTGTGTGTGTGTGTGCGTGTGTGTGTGCGTGTGCGCGCGCGCGCGTGTGTGTGTGTGTGTGTGTGTGTGTGTGTGTGTGTGTGTGTGTGTGTCCCCTTCGCGTGTTTAAATATTGAAAAGCGTAAGTGATGAATGCCTGTCCTCTGGGTGTGTTTTTGGGTGTGGGGTTGGTTAGGAATGCGTGTTTGCGTTTTGAAATCACAGACAATTGACAAGGTGTGTGCTCTGTCAGGGTATCTTCATGTCCTTGTGAAAGGCGTGTGTGTTTGTCTGTGTGCATGTGTGTGTGAGCGTGTGTGTGCGCGCGCATGTGCCCGTGAGTGTGTGCGCACGTGTGTGTGCACGTTTGTGTGCTTGTGTGTGTTGAAGTGACTGATGTGATGAGTGCTTGAGTCCACCTGGAAGGCATAAGTATTTTTGTACGTGCGCTGTGTGTGCGTGTGTGTGTGTGTGTGTGTGTGCGCGTGTGCGTATGAATATCTGCCCAGAAGCTAACCTTTGCTTGTAGTTTTAATGCTTTCTGTCAGTTACAGCTGCCGGACCAGTTCTAATCAGCCATTACACACACACACACACACACACACACACACACACGCACACACTCACACACTTTCGTCTGAACACATGCGACTATAAATGTCTTCAGTCAAGCCCTCATGCTATGAAAAATGACATGAGTGAAAGGTGTGTGTGTGTGCGTGCGCATGTGTGTGTTTTAACTTTCTCCCTGTCCCTTTCTCAGACTAAGGAACGCGGTTTTACACGAGTGCACTCCCTCAACAACATCAACCGGGTTCTACAGGTCCTGCATCAAAACAACGTGAGACACACACACGCATACACGCACGTCACTTTAATTTTTGGGAAAAGGTGCCCTCTTTCTATTAAAACCTAAATATCTCAGCCTCCGAAGCACATAAACATGAAATAAGTTGCATTTAAAACCTAGAACCCTCATTTTGCACAAGATGTGGTCATTCAGTTTCCTGGTGAACCAGAAGCTATGTGTTGACGCCCAGGGGGCTGGGCTACACAAACCTTCTGGTGCACCTGTGATTCGCTCTCCTCCTCCGTTTATGAAATAAACGGGGCAGCTCGACGAATCAGGATCGTAGGGAGGGATTTCAGTGGGTATGACGTTTATCGAACGCAACACCCTCCCCCAGGGTAGTTCGGCTGTGCCCGCCCCCTCCCTGAATCACAACAGTAATGGCGGTGTGCGAGGAGTTATCATGCGTCGGGATGGAAGCAGCAATTTCAGCGGTGTTATCCAAAATACCTCAAGTTGATTTTCTAAAGGACGTTGTTCTGATTTGGTTCCCGACCTGGCGGCGGTTACGTGACGACACGTCCTACGTCACAAAGCTTCAACGTGAGTGGTCGAAGTGTCATGTCATTCATATGAGGTTGCTCCAACCGCGTGCAAGCATCTTTTGACTAAACCCCGCCTGCGGAGACGCGTGAAAGGGCAGTGTGCCAGTAGCCTGTTACTTACAGGCTACTGGTTCACCAGGAAAGTCATTCAGCTCTAACACCCACATTTTTAATTAAACAGCTCAAATCTCAAGAACCTGAATGCAGCGTATATGTTGCTTCAGGACACAATGGGTTAAAGGATAGAAAGGTGTTACCATCATGAAACACGTAATAATGCAATTCTGTAAGCATTGAAAAGTGCCTAATTTTGGCATCACTCTACTTGTTTTTAAATAATCAGCCAGAGGAACTACAGTATGTAGTCTCTGACTGGCCTCTTGCTCTCTGTTTGACATACGCTGCCTCTCTCTGTCTCTCCTCCCTTTCTCTCTCTCTCTCTCTCTCTCTCTCTCTCTCTCTCTCTCTCTCTCTCTCTCTCTCTCTCTCTCTCTCTCTCTCTCTCTCTCTCTCTCTCTCTCTCTCTCTCTTTATCTGTCTCTTATCTCTTTCCCTCAATGTCTTTCTGTTCACTCTCCCCCTTCCTCCATCTGGCTTTCTCTCTCTCAATCTCTGGCTCTTCAACTGTCTGTGCCGTCCCTTCAACTATCTGTCTGTCTTTCCGCCTCTCTCTTTCTCTCTCTCTTCCTCTTTCTCTTTCTGTCTCTCTCTCTCTCTCTTTCTCTCTCTCTCTCTCTCTCTCTCAGGTGGAGTTGGTGAACATTGGGGGAACAGATATTGCTGATGGGAACCACAAGCTGACACTCGGCCTCATCTGGAGCATCATTCTACACTGGCAGGTGTGCACGCACGCACGCACGCACGCACGCACGCACACACGCACAGTCACACAAATGAAGCGGCACCGACACAGCCTCCACCCCTGACGAGTCAACATATTCTGTGTCCTCACATGCGAAACG
>NC_085874.1:10872434-10877434 GCF_034702125.1 Engraulis encrasicolus
ATCGCAAATTACATTGTAACTGAAACACTTGAGATTCTACATACACAAAACAAGAAAAAAAAAACTTCACTTGAAAGAACAGGCAACACGCACAACACAGCGTGTCTGCGAGGAAAACTCTTTCTCTGTAACACTGTCATAGATTGTAGAATTCCCTGCACAGACTCATTGAGTTTCACCGTCCACCCTCCCTCTGTTGCTGTTTGGTGTTGCAGCGACTACAAACTAATGAACTGGCTGTCAATTAGGCTACAACTTTAAAAACAATACCGTTGATGTTTGTTTTGGAAACGTTTAGTTGTTGCGTGCTGACTGACAACTGCCGTACAGGCTGTAACTCAAAATAGCGAACATGGCGAGACTGACACGTCATTCGCAAATTATAAGCGTCATGTAAACGGCGCATGGATCGGAAAATCAGATCATTGTTGATGCAGATATGATTATAAATGGTGAAAATGAAGGAGGGAATTCCGAAAAGTTATAGACAAGCAAAGATGCCTTCTTTTGGTGCAGCAGCTGTGCAGAGCCAGCACCTAGCCTACATGCAGCGCCAGGTGTAAAGGCAAAATGGTTGCGTGAGGAATTAAATATCTCTGGATCGGTTTTTTGATCTGCATGTTTTTCCGATCACCGATCAGGCTATTTTTGGCCATTATCGGCCGATCATGATCGGCTGCCGAGCAATCGGAGCACCTCTAACACACACACACACACACACACACACACACACACGCACACACGCACACACGCACGCACGCACAAAAGACCAACTTGCTCTCTGTGTCTCCAGCAGTATTTCCTGCCAAGTGTCCTCTGCTGGACAGGGTCACAGTGCGTAACAGATTACCGCCAGTGTGTCTGTCTGCAGCTTCACTGTATGGGCATGCCTCCTGTACACAACCATCAAAACAACCTTGTTTACAGATGGCTAATAAGGGCATTTGTGTCAACCGCAAAAACAGCACCATAGAAGGTCAGTGTTCATGCATGTTTGCGATTCACACACGATTCATACAACAAATACTTGCTCTCTCTCTGTCTCTGTCTCTGTCTCTCTCTCTCTCTCTCTCTCTCTCTCTCTCTCTCTCTCTCTCTCTCTCTCTCGCTCTCTCTCTCGCTCTCTCTCTCGCTCTCTCTGTCTGTCTCTCTCCTTCTCTCCCTCCACAGGCCCAATGTGGTCAGCTGGAACAAGGTGTTGGGAATGACCCCTGTTGAGAGGTTAGACCATGCTTTCCGTGTTGCTAAGGAACAGCTTGCCATTGAAAGACTGCTAGACCCTGAAGGTATAAGAACACACCAGAATATGTCTGGTCATTTCTTGATGATGTGCATCACCTTTTTATCCTTATTGTCTATAGTATTTTATCTGATTATGAAACACACTCAAAATGACCAATTTGTGAAGTTCTGTACCATACCAAATGTCTAATTGCGGCCATTACTTTCCCCCTTGTAGATGTGGCCGTGCAACTTCCCGACAAAAAGTCCATCCTCATGTACGTGACCTCGCTTTTCGCCGTGCTGCCCAATGACATCACAATGGAGGACATCAAAGAGGTGGAGACTCTGCCTCGAAGGTTCCGTCTGGAGGCGGAGGAAGCCCCTACCACTGCCAGCCCACCTCAGGTAAGAGAAGCCTGTTCATTGGAGGATATGACCCTTAAAGCACCATGATTAAAAATTTTCTGTTTAGGATGGTGGCCAGAGTAGGTATTGCAACTATATGGCTCATTGAAACTGTACTGCCTATTGGCAAATTCTTAATAAACTAATATTTACTAGTCTCACCAAAGTATAGTAAGTTTTGCAGCTAAAAATGTCCATTTCTGGACATTCAAAATGACGGACATGGACAAAATCACCCCCCCCCCTTTCATGTATGAAAGTGCAATTTTCCCAGTCATAATGAATACTTACAATTTGATGGTGGTGTTAAGTACTGATGGAAAAGATAACATTTAATGAATGGGCAGCATGAATTCTGGAATTGAACTGCTAAAATATTACACGGTGCATCTTTAAGAAGTTGTGATGCGATCTCTTGCTCGTTCCCACTGCCACCATTGATTTAAATGGCAATGACACGTTCAATATCAAACACACGGTCTGTACAGTTTTTGTTGTTGTTGTTGCTTGACTTGCCATGGTGCTACAGGTGTGCAGTGGTGTGCAACAGGAGATTTCCTCTTGGTTGGTTGAGTGGTGTTATGTGTTTACTCGTCATCAGCTGCTGTGTGCTGTGATCCTGTGAGATTTTATAGTACATTGTGTTGCACTCAGTAGACTCTTTCCTTGAACAAGGACAAGCTGTTGACACGCAGAAGAATACAAAGTATTACAAAAGCATGAGTTGGAGGCGAGTTTGGTTAGGAAGGGAAAACGGTCTTGGTAAGGCATTTTAGAGTACAGTAGAGGGTACCCTATTGTCCCCGGGGGGAAATTTGGGCTTCACCCACTGCATTGCATACAGTAGGCCTACTCACATACCCAGCATACAACGTAACAAAAAACACTAAAACATAAAACTGTGCACTGCATGTGTATGGCGTGTTTATCTGCCATTAAGCATTCTTAGGGCTGTTTGGACAAAGGAGTTATTTGTCTGCAGTTTAATGTCCTGAAACGTCAAGCTGAGGGTAGCAGCGTGAATTCATGATGCAGAATGTGTGTGTGGTTTTGACAGCTTATTAAAGCGATACAGTACAATTTCTGGAAATGAGTATAATTTTTCATCTCCCTTGGAGTTACATCATTGACTTTTACCTTTATCTCTGGTGATGTTAAGTTCCAAGCTAGCAAGTGCCATTGCATCTTATGGGAGAAGCCAGCTGCTAGCTGGTCCGGTAAGATTTAATGATAATTCAGCCAGTAGAATTTGTGTTGCCTGACTCAGAAAGAGACTGGAAGTGCAGGAGAAGGTAAAACTCAATTATTTAACTCAAGGGGAGGTGTAAAATGAGCTTATTTCCAGAAATGGTTCAGTATTGCTTTAAAGGTCGTTGTAGGGAGAAGAACTCTGCATAAATTCCACATAGGAATCCCATGAGCAAAGCTGCTAAAGTTCTCAATAAGTCCAGAATGAGCGGTACACTGAAACTGCCTTCAGAAGAATTTCCTGGAAAAATATGAAGGATTAAAATAGCAAATGCATTGCTTTCCCTGCTGCAAATGAATTCCTTTCCCTGGTGTGGGTGTGTGTGTGTGTGTGTGTGTAACACAACACCCAAGTTGCAAGATTCTAGATCCACGTTCACGCTCCTTTACGCTTGCTGTCCTCAATTTGAACAAAAGCTGTTTGACATTTGAGCTCACAAGCCATCCGTCTTGCATTGATCGGCCACAGCAGCATATGCCATCTCAGCTTGCACTTGCGGTGTGTTTGTTTTGCATCGACACAACCAGAGCAGTATACAAACATGAAAGATTTATACATTTATTAATGTGTTTGTTTTGCATCGACACAACCAGAGCAGTATACAAACATGAAAGATTTATACATTTATTAGTGCGTTTATTTATTGATGTATTTATTGACTGATTCCTCTGCTTATTACATTTTTTGATATGGCACTGAATCTTCTGTGTTTATTTCTCATTGATGCCGTCAGCAGTGTACAAAAAAAAAAAAAAAACCTTTTTACATGCGCGGAGAAGGTCATTGAATATGCTGTAGAGTGAACAGTAGGAAGGCCTCGGGGTTTTTCACAATGGAGAGCTGCGTCTAGTAGTGTTTCTCAACAGGGGCTCTACAGCCCCCCGAGAGGCGTAGGGGAGGCATAGGACAGCGTGGAGAAGGAGGCAGCTGAGAGGGGGCGGTGCTTAGTTGCCATTGGGGGACATTCATCTATTTTATTTTTTAATACTAAGGGGGGTCACATTATCAGGCATATGATGAGGTCAAGGGGATGTTCGCAGGCTTATGAGGAGGTCCAGGGGTCGTTTATTTGGAAAAAAAAGGTTGAGAACCACTAGCGCATGTGAACAGTCAAATAGAAAAAGGACCTTGCTTAATGTAAAAGCAACGTGCTTGGGATTGCGGTGTTTATGAAGGCGGAGCAGATGGCAGGAATGACGTCTCCGCTATTCACAGACTTGTCAAGGTCACCTGGTTACACATTGTAGGCCTGTTCTCTCTCTTTCTCTCTCCTTCCCTCTTCTCTCTCTGTCTCTCTCTCCTTCTCTCCTCCACCCACCGTCTCTCCCTGCTTGATGTAGTTTATCCATTCATTGGGGAGTAGAGGTATTTGACATGGAACAATGGGCAATGGAATTGTATCTATCTATACAGTTGAGGACGATATTATCAGCCCCCCCTCCTGAAACCAGAAATTTCTCTAGCTTTCTCAGTAGGAATGACTATTATTTACAGTTTAGGTGATTCTGGAAACAAATACACTGTTGGAGATCATGTCCAATGAGTTGAATTTGGATTTTTCTATTGTTACGATGAGTTTAAACAAAAAAGGGCAAAAATGACAAGGACAAAATTATTAGCCCCCTGATCATTAATAGTCAATATGGCGCCATTTATGAACCAAAACTGACAACAGGCTCTGATAAGTTGCTACCTAGGTTGGCTCGTGCCCCACTAGGGATTTTGGCCCATGTCTTCACTGCAAAGTGTTCTAGCTGGTCCAAATCGCATGAATGCTGAGCATAGACATTAACCACAGACTCTCAGTGGGATTGAGGACTGGACTACGAGCGGGTGATTCCAATATCATGGTTTTAGTGTCCTTGAAGAACCTCTGAACTAATCTAAATGTATGCTTTGGGTTACAATGTTGTTGGAAGACCCAGCAATCCAGATTCAGACCCAGACTCCCTGTGTCTGAGGCTGAATAACAGACTAAACTTGATGCCCTTCCACTATGTGTAACTGTGGAAACTGCTTAGCCTCATTAGACCAAAGAAGCATTGGACACCTGCCTAGATGATTGTTATTGACCTGGCCTCACCTGGAGGTTTTCCCCCCCCAAGAAAGACAGTTGTTAGGG
>NC_085874.1:10884934-10889934 GCF_034702125.1 Engraulis encrasicolus
TAAGCGAGGCCAGTGTGCGTATTTTTCAGTAAAACAGCCACCACTGGCACGTTTGGCAGTGTAATGCTCTGAGTTCTTTGGCAAACACTCCAGTTCATATCTTAGCTCACTCTCCTTGGCCCCACCTCCCCTCCTCTGCACACCTCTCTCACATTGTATGTGTGCGAGAGTGTGAAAGTACACACACACACACACACACACACACACACACACACACACACACACACACACACACACACACACACACACACACACACACAGTGGACTGCAGTGGAGTGTTGTTCTGAAAGGTTAAGCCTGTGACCAGCGGACTTAACCTTTCTGAGAGAGAGAGAGAGAGAGAGAGAGAGAGAGAGAGAGAGAGAGAGAGAGAGAGAGAGAGAGAGAGAGACTGAAGGCCACTGCCCACCGATTTCGACAAATCAGACATCCTCGGGCCTTTTCGCTCATGTTGTCCCTGAAAACATGCACTCTTTCTTTTTCGTTATTGTGTTCTACCTTTTTTCTCTAGTCTTAACTTTTTATTTTGTCCTTCCTGTTTCATACGTTTCTCTTTCCTGCATGCCTCTTTGTTATCTGTTCTTTCTCACACACACGCGCGTGCGCACGCAAACTCTCTCTCCCTCCCTCTATCCCCCAACATGCTCTGTACATGTTGGGAATGATTGGAATTTTCACGGTGCAAAGAACCGTCGGAACCAGGGGATAGAAAAAGGCAAAGAGAAAGAGAAGCAAGGATTGATGGAGGGGAGATTAGGAAAGGGCTAGAAAAG
Source organism: Engraulis encrasicolus (assembly GCF_034702125.1). Lineage (NCBI taxonomy): Eukaryota > Metazoa > Chordata > Actinopteri > Clupeiformes > Engraulidae > Engraulis > Engraulis encrasicolus. Next base: position 10,885,708 of record NC_085874.1, read on the forward strand.
AAAAGAAAAGAAAGATGAATGAGTGAGAGGGGGTGGGGAGAGGGAGTAGGGATTTACTTTTTGCTTGTTCATAGAAAGGTGTGTTTTGTGTGTGTGAGAGAGAGAGAGAGAGAGAGAGAGAGAGAGAGAGAGAGAGAGAGAGAGAGAGAGAGAGAGAGAGAGAGAGAGAGAGAGAGAGAGAGAGAGAGAGAGGAGAGAGAGAGAGAGAGAGAGAGAGAGAGAGAGAGAGAGAGAGAGATAGATAGAGACAAAGGCAGGAAGCTTTCCCCTCTACTCCTTGTGAAAAGAATGACTATGCATAGCTGTGCATGCACTCTGTTAACACTGTTACCTAGAGCAAACACGGCACACTGTTTACCTAAGATTTAGTTAACATTATTATATTACATGCCGCACTGAGTTTAGTCTATTAGGGGAAGCATGGCTACATTTCTGTTCAAGTGCTAACAGGAAGGGTTTTCTTTTCACGTTCTCTGGAGAACATAGCAGTCACTCACCACCCTTAGTCGTGTTTATTTGACATGTGCACATGAGTCAATATTGCATTCTTCTACGGTTAGAAAAAAAACAAATCTGCCTGTACTTACAGTTACTCTTTTGTATATAATGGAGTACACATGTACAGTAGTGGAAACTGTTTTTTTGTGAAGTTGCATATATGAAATTATTTAATCTCCTTGCAGTGCTTTGTGAAGACATTTTGTTATTGTAATAATCATTTCAAATGAGACATGACAGTGCAGTTACTCGGTGAAGAACAACTCCTTGTAAGCATGCAAGCGAAACGGCTTAGAGAAAATGCAATTCTCGCCCGATCTGCATGAGGATAGACCTCTTAATGGGTTGCCCCATTAAGTTTTGACATTATGCTGGAGTTTAACTCACTCAATAGATTTGGCCCAAAAGATAGATCTTGATTTGTTTCAGCTCCACTATCCCTCCCAGAGACTTCTAGTCAATCCGAAAGTCTCGGCAAAACGGTTGGGAGGCAGCTTTTGTTCAGCTCTGAAAGTGACTCAGTGAGTGCTGTCAGAAAATCTATTTTTTAAAAATGTGCAAACCTGGGGTGCTGAACGAAAGGTTACTCTGCACTCTGCACTCTCGCTCTAAAAAGTTTATTTAAAGAAAAGCACACAATACGGTGACGGTCCAAAATCAAGATGTTGTGTGATTGTTTACTAATTCAAGTTAACTTTGTTGGAACAAAAGCCCTATGGAAATCAACCTTGTGACTTGGTCCGACATTTTTACCTGACATCTGCCAAAAAAAAAAAATTTGAGTGTGTGCACCCACTCCCGAAAACAAATGTGAGGCGCTCCATTGGGTTTCACAACAGGTTGACGTCCCACCAAATGATAGTGTAGTAGAGTAAGATCCATCAAGCCCGTACTTTTCCTGGATCCATGTGACGTCAGGTGAACGCCTCTTTAGGAGAACTCCGGTTAAGTGACCTTGGGAGACTTTAGGGTGATAATAAATGGAGTTCCCGTAGTGATGGCGGTAGCGCACATCTTATGCAAGTCTCCACCAAACACCAGAGAAAGAGAAGAAGAACAACGGGGACAACGTTCCCTTAAGAGACCGAACTTGAGCATATTGCTTTGCATTGGGTGGGCAGGGTTTGGGCTATCTTAGACGATTCTTTGGTCCCACAACAGCAAGCAAAAGGAGTGGCGTGTAGAATGTCTGCATGTGACTGAAGAAAAAATGCTCAGTGTTGCTTTAAAGGGACACTGTGTGAGATTTTTAGTTGTTCATTTCCAGAATTCATGCTACCCTTTCACTAATGTTACCTTTTTCATGAATATTTACCACCACCATCAAATTCTAAGTATTCATTATGACTGGAAAAATTGCACTTTTCGTACATGAAAAGGGGGATCTTCTCCATGGTCCGCCATTTTGAATTTCCAGAAATAGCCATTTTTATCAGCAAAAATGACTGTACTTGGGCCATAATATAAAATGTTAGTTTAATACTTAGTAAACTTTCATGAAAAGGTCAAATTTGGCAATAGGCGACACAGTCTCAATGAGCAGCATTGTTGCAGTACCTATTTTGACCATTTCCTGCACAGTGTACCTTTTAAGTCTCACATCTTGTTCAGTTAATGTGGCAGACTGAGCCATTAGCCAGCATCATTTTATTAGGTTGGCAGCTTACTACATACGGCTACTTGGCACTTTTGCTTGCCGCATTTACACACACACACACACACACACACACACACACACACACACACACACACACACACACACACACACACACACACACACACAGTATTATTGTTTTACCGGGATCATTAGTATTCTCAATGTCTTGGCTCTGTTATCAGTGCACATCATTTCCTCCAGCAGAGTGACGGAAGGCACTTCAATATAACGCCAAATATGTAGTTATGCCAAAGATTCTCTATTCTAAAAAGATAGCCAGCTGGTGACGTCAACAATAGGATGGAATGTTTCACCAACCAAGTACTTCTGGTCTCCTAAAAAGGCGTGGCCAAACTGTCAATCATCGAACACCAGCGCAGAATCAACCAATCACGTTTCCTAAATTAATTTGCTCCGCTGGCGCTGGGAGAACTCCGGTCAGAGAAACAGCCAGGCAACGTTTAACAGCAGCATCACGCACTATTTTACAAAACCGACCGCCCTGGGCAACTTAATATGATAACTTTATGTTGCCGTGGTCTCTGCACTAAATCAAAATGCTTTTGATATTTTAGATGGCATAGACGTGAGAAATACAGCCACTGTGAACAAAATCAAGTGCCTGCAGACAGAGCCACCTGATTCATGCAAGAAGGTTGAACGACATGACAAGACGGCACAATGATTAAAACTTGTGTGGCTGGCTTAGGGTTTTTTTGTGTGTGTTTTTTTTTAAATTGTAGCCTATGTCCAACCAAATTATTTACATTCACGTGCTGCTTGAGTTTAGACATGACCTCGTGTATAATTTTAAATTAAATTTAATCAAGTTCATGCAATCGTGGTCATGACTTCGTATGAAATATAGCCTATTGTGCTACACAACTACACGGACGTTTTTTTGTGTTCATATCGTGCTTAGAAAGGAGAGGATCATAACGGGACTACACTGAAGTCTGCACTGGAGACAGAGCCGACATAGGCCTATAGGCTGATGCAGAAGCATTACGTGCTTCAGATAGCAAACAGACAAGTAGGCTATTTAAATCCATGATGTCTAGCAGCGCGTAGCCTAATGTAACCATATTCACCTACAATCCTCAGCTGTCATTATTCCCGTCTATGGCATGTTGTTCTAGACACATTTGTGCGTTCATATCGTGCCTTCAGAGGATCCAAGTGCACGGAACTGTAGGCCTACCAAATTTTGACTAAAACATTGCGCTGCACATGCATGACTAAAAATCGCTCAATAAAAAACCGAGAATATCCAGAGAGCGCAGGCTATGCAGTGCCAAACTCGAACATTTGGAGAGAGAACCTACAGCTATCAAACTCGTATCCTGTGCATCTCGTTAGTGCATCGTTGAGCCTATCCTCTATTTTCTCATGTCAAGATTCACGGTTTTTAATCCAATATTTGCGGGATAGTACAGGATTTTTGTTCTTTCTGCTGCGCTGAAGGTGAAAGTTTTGGCTCTTGCGTCTGTTAACTTAGCGTCTCGAAGGACATAGGCCTATTGGAGGCTGCTGGTGTGGCTCAGTTGCAGAAGTAGTAGCCTAGTTCAGATACACCGCGTTGTTCCGTGTGGTGCGTCTCCAGTTGAATAACTTAGAAGGTGAGAAAGTGGATCGCACTTCTGGTTCTTCTTTTCATCTTTTTATTTTTTACATAGCAGCAGAAGTGGAGACACTGACGAAGGCAGCAGCCAAAACGTTTGTCTACACTCTTGCTGCTATGTAAAAAAAAAAAAAGAAGAAGAAGAAGAAGAAAAGAAGAACCCGAGTGCGATCCACTTTCTCACCTTTATTCAACTGGAGACGCACCACAGGGAAGAGCGCGGTGTATCTGAACTAGGCTACTAATACAATATTTGCGAAATTAATAGGCTAATGTCCGAGTTAACCAGCCATCTCTGCTAACTTTTGCCCTGCCTGGCGCAACCTGCATTTCGTTTAACAGTTGACTGGATGAGATGATGCTGAAGTGTCATGCAACACAGACTGCTGCAAAGAGTAGCCTATTGAATGAAGTCGATAAAGTAGTAGCCTAACGTAGGCCTATGCATTTG
>NC_085874.1:10894934-10914934 GCF_034702125.1 Engraulis encrasicolus
AGATTACTCTGAATTTACTGTAACATTGATTTTGAGTGTTTGGAAAAAACTGGGGCCTTTAGAATGTGATGTGGACTTTTAATTACACTGTTGTCAGAGACTGGTTTTAATGTAAGAAGGGAAAGGTTAATTCACTTGTCCTAAGGTTAGAAGGGAAAAGCAAGTGGACTCGGCCTGAGGTCGTACAGGAAATAGGAAATGACACAAAGGAGCACACTTATTGTACAAACATGACCCCGTGTTTCACTTTTTCCACTGGACAGGAAGTGAGTTAGCTGATATGCCAAATAGACTTGGGTCATGCTCTTCAAATTAAGAGTTAGGATTTTGTCTGTCACTTTAGCAGTAGGATGTAGCAACGTGTGACATTAGAGCATGAATGTTTTACAGGCTAAGGATTATGTGGGACAATGTCGATATTGCATAAAATTCTATGTCGTTTGCGGTACAGGCCAAAAGTATGGACTCACCTTCTCCTTTAATTAATTCTATTTATTTTTGTGGCTTTTTAAAGAACATAATACATTTTCAGAGAGGGCATTATTTCTGTGCATGAACACATGTATAATTTTTTGCTTAACAAAAAAGGAAAATATGTAAAAAAAATAAAAACAATAATAAAAAAAAATCAAAAAATGGCAAACAGTGACGTCAACACAGCAAAACTGAGGGCCCAACATGTTTAAACAAGCTTATTTTTCTGTCTATTTTCAAGTAAAAATACCCAGTCATTCGAGTCCAATTGACCTCTCCAAGTAACTCAACTGTGACTCAATATCATATCAAGAAAATGTCTGTAAAATGCTTGTATTGACAAGTGTTTAAAACTAGGTTTTAGGTCTCAAAATTCCAATTCTACAATTCTAGTGAGTTATTGGATGACTTCAATGTTCAATTAGGATTGACATGACTGTCTGGGCATTTTTATGTGAACATAGACAAAAATAAGCTTATTGAAATGTGTGGGATCATCAGTTGTGCCGTGTCGACGTCAGGTGGATAGACAGTTGTCATTGCTGTTGGACAACAGCTAGAATTATATATTTTGGCGAGTATGTAATTCTCCATGTGTTCATAAACAGTTTTGATGCCCTGCATGAAAATACACAATGAAAATCCACGAAAATAAAGATAATGCAGTGTTTCCCACAGAAATTTTGGAAACTATGGGGGCAGCAGGGATTTTTTTTTCGGGGGGGGGGGGGGGGGGGGGGGGGGGGGGGGGGGGGTGAGACACACGAGTGTCTTCTCACGCGGGCCTTTGGGGGGGGGGGGGGGGGTTGTATTCACACAGCGTAAATGCAAAACGGCAAAACAATGACAACAGTATGACATTGGCGCCTAGGCCTACATTTCAGCCATTTATATTTTGAGAAATAAGGCTACCCATTTTACCCATGACATGTATAATAGTAGTACATTGTCATTGTCAAAAAATGCAGTACAGTGAATCATTTCTGTTTACAACACAGTTTCATTCGTCCCTCATGCAGGGGTCTATATAATGAAAACAATAATAAAACAAAATAGGAGCAGAGATAAGAATTTAAGATCACTGTGTGTAACGCATAGACAAAAAGGGTCTAAGAGGGTAGGCTATGCCTTTTCCCCCACACACATAGGCGTAGGCTACACATTCTACATGAGGGGTGCTGGTCACAGGGCCAGTTTTTCAAAATTCCTTCCATTAAAAGGGCTGAACAACATATTACACATTTATGTCTATATTCACATTCATTACACATTCATTTCTATAACTTATGCAGCCCGTGAAGGCCTGTCACCTAACTCATTACAACTGTAAAACAAAGCCTGGGGAGTGTTAGTAAACTCATCCCAACTGTCCCTCTGAAGTTTTTTTTATATTGCTCCCAAACCCAAGTTAACTATAACAACTTGACTAGGCTTTTGATCCCTCTGTCTTTCAAGCACTTGTGGTTTTCTCTATAGGATGTATTTACTCCAGGAGGAAAATGCGAAGGAAATCGTAATTTAAATCGTTTTTAACAAAAACGGAAATCGTTTAAAAAAATTTTTAAAAAAAATTAAAAAAAAAAAAAAAAAAAATTTTTTTACATTTTCGTAAACTATGGCGGCCAAATTTAAACTATGGCGGGCCGCCATAGTTTCCTCAATGTATGGGAAACACTGGAATGCATAAATGAGAAGGTGAGTCCATACTTTTGGCCTGTACGTACTGTACCTGAAAGATACTCAGGGGGGATTAAACCTGTCAAGTCAAGGAACCCAAGTTAGAAAATAACCCAAGTAACCTTGAGTTTTTAGACACGTCTGCAGAAGATTTTCAAACAGTGGACATTTCCTCCTTGAATGATTCATCAGCAGTTTTGAAATGCAGAGAGGACTTGATTATTACTGCACGTTCTGCATTTGTCGTTTGCCGTGCATGTCACTCTATGTATAAGACATGAAGTTTGACTGCTTGCACGAAACTTAGCTATTACCTTGTTTTGTAAACAACAACAACAACTAAATAAACAAGGGCCTTTTCAGGGACATTTCAAAATATATAATGACGATCAAAAGTACAAGTTTAAGATTTATGCATCATGTTTAGTTTAAATTATATTCATGAACAAAAAATCAAAGTCAATAAACAGACGAGCGATTAAAAAAACAAAGGGATGAGAGAAGTCGAAAGCATTGGAAAGAGTAATGTGAGCTTATTGTGAAGTAGTGTATGCAATGGCAGTGTTGTCATTGGTGTTGGCTACTGGAGGTGTGAGATACAGAGGCTTAGCTGTGCTTCTCTTTCTGCTTGCTTGCCTTAATCAGTGTCTACACTCTTCAAAAACTGTGTGTGTGTGCGTTTGTGCGTGCGTGTGCATGCGTGCACGCACATGTATGCGTCTGTGTGCATGTGTGCGCGCCTGTGTGTGTGTGTCTGTGGGTTTGTGAATTAAGCATGCGGTGAGTGTGTTTTTTGCATGAGTCAGAGGTTAATGTCCTGGTGACACATTAACACAGACGGTGAACTACAAACAACATTAGATGGCTGAGACCTACACACACACACACACACACACACACACACACACACACACACACACACACACACACACACACACACACACACACACACACACACACACTCAGACACACGCGCGCACAGATTTGTTTTAGTGTTTTTGTTAATCAGTGATTGTGATTCTGAAGAAAGGAGCGAGGAGGAGTAGGAGGGGAAAGGGAGGGGAAGGGAAAAATGGCAGTGATTTATAAAATAATGAACATTTTAAATAGGCCATTAAATCATAAAATGAGTAATTAAAGAGTTTCAGAAGTAATAATATACATCCCCACACAAAGCCTTTACTCTTGATAGCTCATTATTATTGTGTGTGTGCGTGTGTGCGTGTGTGCGTGTGTGCGTGTGTGTGTGTGTGTGTGTGTGTGTGTGTGTGTGTGTGTGTGTGTGTGTGTGTGTGTGTGTGTGTGTGTGCGTGTGTGTGTGTGTGTGTGTGTGTGTGTGCCTGTGTATGTGTGCACATGGCGTCTTTCTGTCTGTCTTTCTGTCTTTCTATATCTGTTTATTTTTTCTTTGTATGCTTGCGTGCATCTGTGTGTGAATAACAGCAAGATACAGAGAGACAGTTTCACTCACTTATTCACTCACTCATGCACACACACACACACACACTCACTCACTCACTCACTCACTCACTCACACCACACACACCACACACACCACACACAAACACACACACACACACACACACACACGCACACACACGCACACACACGCACACACACGCACACACACACAGGTGTTTGTTGACTTAGCCAATGAATAACACCATGGTGCACCTCTGCAGCATGGTGCTTCGCTGTCTCTGGTGGACACACACACTCACCAACTCGCACTCACTCACTCACTCACACACCAACCACAAAAGTTGAATATGGGGGACTTTCATTTCAGTCATGATTGGTTTTGTAATACCACCTGCCTGTTTTAATAAGCAATTTACTGTGGCTTTTAATGGGAGAAAGGATTGATGGCTTCATTGGCTTGTGTTTTTAACAGGTACATTATTATTTCACTAAGATTTTTTTTATGATGTGACTCACTCTTGAAATAATCTTTTAAGACTTGCCATCACTCAGGTACTTACAGTGCGTGTTTGTGAGAGCGGTTAAGGCCTCATGAAAGTGTGAGCATGCAGACAGTATGTCAGCAAGTGCAGTTTAAATAACTTATAAACTCTTTTACGATTACAGTTAAAGCTATTGAAGTCAGAAGCCGTCTCAATTCAGACACACCTTGCATATTTATGGTTGAGATGTCTTGTCCGACCCATTACTATACTTCATATTGTATTAAGCCAGGGATAATGATGTCTAATAATGTTCCTTATTCTATGGTATAAAGCATGATTTAAGGTTGAGCTTATATGATCAAGGTTGGGTACAGTGGCTTTTGTGAATGTAGACTCACTTTTTTCGTCTTTCTCCACTTTTCCTTCTTACTCTCCCTTTTGTCTCCTCATTCCATCCCTCCATCCCTTGCACCTTTTTGTTTTCCTCCCTTTTACTTTCCTCCCTTTTTCTTTCCCTTTTTTTCTCTTTCTCTACACCCTCTTCCCTCTTTCTCCACACCTCTCTTACCCCCTTCCTTCCCTGTTGGCCCCTCACTGCCTCTCTCTCTCTCTCTCTCTCTCTCTCTCTCTCTCTCTCTCTCTCTCCAACCCCAGATGTTGCAGGGAGACCTGGAGCAGGAGCAGGTGAAGGTCAACTCCCTCACACACATGGTGGTGGTGGTGGACGAGAACAGTGGAGAGGGCGCCACCGCTGCTTTGGAGGAGCAACTGCAGGTGAGACAATTCTCAAGGTTTTCCTTTTAGACATGAAATAGTTTTATCTAAAACCAATGTGCTACCGCAGGTAATTCAACCAAGCCATTTGCCACAATCAGGTGTAGATGTATTACGCTCATTATGCCTTCTTATTAAGTCATGTTATTCGTTTTCTTTTGTTTCAGACATGTAAAAGTTTTGTCTTTTATGTCCTGTATCCTGACATCTTTCCACGGTGTAAGGGTCACATGGATGTTGATGTGTAACTTAAGACAGAAACGTCAACATCCATGTGACCCTCTGATGACAAAAGTTTGAAGACGAAAGTTTCACCGTTGAAACATGTCAGGATAAAAGATAGACCACCAGTCCAAAGATGGATGAACAGTTAGACATAATGAGCGTCTGACATGTATTTAGGTGAGACAATTGTGACAAAAACCTCACGATTAAGCCCGACCCAGGCAATTTATATGGTATGGTGAATTCCATATGCTGCTGCCTGCAACTCAATATGCTTCACAGATTTCACAGATTTCACAGAAAACAAACATATTTAAAAAGAAAATCATAGAAATATCAACAAACAAATCTCAGAGGTGTTGTATGAAAAATGGCTGTAAATTGAACAGGTGAATAGTAATAAAAATGGGATGTAATAACATTATGTACAAAACTGCATGTCTGTAATAATAAATCCAATTTTAAAGAAAGGTTTGAGACTGGGAACAATTGTTTTTAGTCAATGGGACCGCTCTTTATGTTGTCCTGTAAAGGTTTCAAGACATATGCTGCATAGCAACTAAAAACTGCCTTGCCACAGTGGTCTTATATTAATAGATCCTTGTAACCTAAGGGCTCTAAGTGGAATCAAGCTGGAGAGAGAGAGAGAGAGAGAGAGAGAGAGAGAGAGAGAGAGAGAGAGAGAGAGAGAGAGAGAGAGAGAGAGAGAGAGAGAGAGAGAGAGAGAGAGAGAGAGAGAGAGAGAGACTGGGTCAGATGCCAAAACCTCCGCTTACCTTATGCAGTGGCAACGACAAATACCACACAGTAGCAGACAAGTACAGGAACAGGTGGATTGAACAATGGATTTCATGATTAATGTGTGGCTTCGAGAAAAATAGAGCTTCATCGTAATTGACAGGTGTCATAGGTGTGTGGTGGGCTTGAAAGATTGAATGAGTTTGTGCCTGAGGAAGAGAGCATATAGGAAGACAGACTCTATATTATCAGGTTTTATCAGACTCTATATTACCACGTTATGTCATGTGAATGGTTCGAGGTTAGACATTTGCTGACTGTATGGTCCATTTGTTTAAATGCTCTGTGTGAATTTATGATGTGCGTTGCATGCAAGCTTTTTTTTTTTTTAAGTGCGCGTGTGTGTGTTGTGGGTAGGATAGAGTTGTGATTTGACAGCCCGTGTGTTGCTGAGTTAAAGGGAACTCCAAATCAACTTTTGATTTATGTCCCATGTTGGCTGCCGTACTAGTGGCTTGCTGGCTTTGGCTTCATATTCTGACAGACTTGTTGCTTTTCTCCACCGTCCCACATACTTGGCCTGTCTTGGGGGACGCATTCAAGAGAGAGGGTTCAATAAATTACTGTACTGATGAGTATTTGCTCTGTGAAGCCGTCTCACTGCTTTAATATCATGCCTCCGAGATCATCCATTTAAAAATATCTTTCACTTGTGTTGTCTTTTTCTGTCTGGTCTTCTCTTTGTTTGTTTGTTTGTCTGTCTGTGTGTGTGTGTGTGTGCGCGCGTGTGTGCGTGCGTGCGTGCGTGCGTACACTAGTCTCTGGGTGAGAGGTGGGCCGGTGTGTGTCGGTGGTGCGAGGACCGCTGGACGCAGCTGCAGGATGTGCTTCAGATGTGGCAACAGCTCCTTAGTGACCAGGTGAGCTTCTCCCATTGCCATGGCAACTCACCATCCATATCTGTGCACTTTTCTTCTCTTTTTTTCCACCTGTCCATTTTTTCTTTCTTTTTTTGACCTTTTTTTCCCTTTGCCTTTATTAGCCTGGCCTAGATACTTACAGCCTGTCAGTGCTGACAGCCACTGACACAGAAAGAGAGGAGGTGATTTTGTCTAACCTCTAACTGCCTTTGCATGCAGAGTGCCTTTTCCAATTGGTTGTCGGAGAGGGAGTTGGCCCTGGAAGACGTTCAGACAAGTGATTTCAAAGATCGTGGAGAAGTCAACGCCAATTTGCGCATATTAGCTGTAAGTACTTGGAAATATACAACGCACATTTACACTCAAGCACACACCCACACAAGCACCACCTACACATGTGCACTCCATTTTTGCAGAGAAACATAAACAAATAAATCAATCCCTACTAATAAAGGCCGTAGAATAGCAATTATGGCAGTTAAGCATGCTGTAGGAGTACATTCGGACATGATGTTACACACTGTTTTACAGGTGTCACCCTAATTAAATAGATAAGCTGTGATACCGGCACAAGCTGTAGATAATCTGTAACACCAATATAATGCATTATTTCAAATAGTCTTCTTACAAAAGGAGTCTAGGAAAAGCAAATCTGACAAAAAACTGTTAGGTAATCACATTGTAAAAACACATTTGGAGATGATTTTATAGATGATTTCACAGGTTATTCCACTGTACCTAATTAAGTAGATAAACTGAAATACTGACATAGTAAAATACCTGCCTGGCAACCTAAGTGCAGAGGGGAGATGTTGTAGGGGGGAAATTGTAGATTATGAACTGGTGGTGAAATCCAATTAATTTATTTAAGAGTTTTAAATCTCTTCCTGGCCAGACCCTGAAGGAGGACGTGGCCCTGCAGCGGCCCGTGCTGGACCGACTGGAGGGCGATCGGCAGGACCTGGCGGCTCTGATGCGTGGCTCGCCGGCTCTGGCCCAGATGGGGGCCGACTCCGAGGAGCTGACCCAGCGCTGGAACAACCTGCTGCAGAGGCTGGAGGACTGCTCAGCGCAGGTGAGGATAACACACACACACACACACACACACACACACACACACACACACACACACACACACAGACACACAGACACACACACACACATTACCAAGGCCAACTAGCAGATTGTGGCGTGGAACGTTAGTAAACCTTGCTCCCTAAGCCTCATACAGTGTGGTGGCGTTGTGCTATCGGACTGCCCCTGTAGCTTAGTGGTATCACAATGTGCCTTCCATTCCGAACTGATGCGTTGACTAGGAGCTGGCAAGTTCGCGGGACACAGACACAGACACAGACACAGACACAGACACAGACACAGACACACACAGACACACACAGACACACACAGACACACACAGACACACACAGACACACACACACACACACACACACACACAGAAAAATCCCAGAGCCCAGTATGAATGTGAGTGGTTCTTAGGTAAGCACTTTAGTTCAGAAGGCAACTGGTGTGGGGACAGGCACCATTCTGGTCGGCCTGAAAACAGCAAGAGAGGCCTACAGTTACTGTAGCTGTGATTAGAAAGTTCATCGCTCTGCACAAATTCTGTATTCCACATACTTGACCCCTGGTACTACAGTATAAGTAAAAAAAGGCTAAGTATGGTCAGTGTTAGTACTAGACCTGTAGTCACTGTGCCTTTCTGCTTTTTTTGTTCCATTTTCCACTTTTCGCCGTTCACTCTGTGAGGTTACTGTTTGGCATCTACGTGATTTAAATGCTTCTCTTGGTATCAATAAATATTGTCACACATCCAGTGCACACTATCTAAAGAGTTAAGTTGGTAGCCTCTGGACTTTCTGAAGCTTGGGAGCTGTGAAAACGTGTTTCTGGTATGCGTAAACAAACACACACACACACACACACACACACACACACACACACACACACACACAGGCAGACCTTGGTGTGGGAGGTTGTCGTCTTGCGTGAACTAAAGTAACAGTAGCCAGAGACGCATGGGTCACTCTGTCCACTTCCTCTTTTGCAACATTGCTGCGTTCTCACAGCCTCAAGTTACACTGACACATACGCGTGCGCACTCACAGACAGACAGACAGACAGACAGACAGACAGACAGACAGACAGACAGACAGACAGACAGACAGACAGACAGACAGACAGACAGACAGACAGACAGACAGACAGACAGACAGACAGACAGACAGACAGACACACACACACACACACACACACACACACACACACACACACACACACACACACACACACACACACACACACACGCTTGCTGTTGCTGCTGCTGCTCTTTCAGATGCTGAAATGGAGTATTTCACTCAGTGTGGCCACTCTAAAGTTGAAGTGTGTGTGTGTGTGTGTGTGTGTGTGTGTGTGTGTGTGTGTGTGTGTGTGTGTGTGTGTGTGTGTGTGTGTGTGTGTGTGTGTGTGTGTGTGTGAGAGATAGTGAGATAGTGACTGACTGACTGACTGACTGTGAGTTTGTGTAACTGTGTGTGTGTCTGTCTGCGGGTGCATGACTGCAGCATTGATGTTTCAGTCCAACTTTTTCAGTGCACATTTTCTTCCTCGGTATGAGAGCCCCCTGGCTGTGTTGAAAGCATCTCCAGCTAGGCATGAGTCACTTCATTGATCTGCAGCACGCTCATTCAGTGCATATGCCGCCATTGACGTGCGCTTTGTGAAGTACAATCCCCACGAATGCGCATAGCTGACGTGGAAATGATCGCAAAAGAAATTGAGCTTGTGACTGATTTGTGGCTGAACATCTGGCCTCAAATCTTTTACTTCTTGCGAGTTGTAAGAAGGCAGACTTTAACATATATTTTATGCCTGACAACGTCAGACTTGTATGGCTGTTGCAATGATGCAGAACATGTGCTTATATTTGCATCCTTATCACTCTCTCCATTTCACACACACACAGCGCTTTCTAGCCTTTTCAAAGACTGGTCCATGCCTTGGAAATGTCCCGCAGAGAGAAATAAAGCTTAGACGTGTGTGCGTGTGCGTGTGCGTGTGCGTGTGTGTGTGTGTGCGCGCGCGTGCGTCCCTGCCTTTCTGCTGGCCTGCCTGCCTATGTGCATGTGTGTGCCTGTGTTTTCCAAAATGCCCCGTGTTCTGGCTCAGAATGATTTCGGATGCTGTGTGGTTGCCCAGGTAACGGAGGCGGTGACGGTTGCCGGGATGCCTCAGCTGCAGGAGAGGGCAGCCGCGGAGACCACGCTCACCGGGACGACCAGCAGCTCGGCAGGCCAGGACGCCAGCAGCGACCCCGCCCCTGCCAAGAGGCAGCATCTGGATACCGACGCGGAGATGACAAGCCTGTGAGACACACACACACACACACACACACACACACACACACACACACACACACACACACACACACACACCTCAGTTGATTCATTTCACAAGTATTTATAAAGCAACTGGGTATGGGCACACACACGGCTCCACAAGTTTTGTTTATAGTCGTGCAATGCAGAACATGCTCTTTTCCTTGGAAATACATAAACTAAATGACATGGAAGGTTACTGTATTGCTGTATTCTTAATCACACCACGTGTGTCTGTGTGTCTGTGTGTGTCTGTGTGTGTGTGTGTGTGTGTGTGTGTGTGTGTGTGTGTGTGTGTGTGTGTGTGTGTGTGTGTGTGTGTGTGTTAGGTCGGAGTTGCTGGCAAGACTCAAAGAGTGGCGTGCTGCAGCAGAGTCCCTGCAGACCACAGATCAGCTACAGGTAAGCACATTACATTACATTACATTACATTACATTACATTACATTACATTGCATAACATTACATTACATTACATTACATTACATTACATTACAATTTACACCTAGCTGACACTGTTCAACAAAGTGGTAGGTACAGGGTATTGGTTACAGTCCCTGCAGTGTCCTTCAGATGACTTTGTCCCTGGCCCGACTAAAGTCGTCTGCAGCCATGCCTGCAGCAATGCAAAAGAATTAAAAAATGCCCAAAGCCCAAACGCTTCCAACAAATATATTTATCCCAATCTTACAAGTTACCAAAAAAATCTCTAAATGTAACTGAAAGAACGTTGTGTGTGGTATGTGTGTGTCTCTGTGCATGTGTGCGTGCATGTGTGTTACCAGAGATTCTTTAAGTATAGAGATATGCCAACATAATAGGTTTCTATGGGCACCTAACGTGACCAGGTTCCGGTCTGCCTAAAGGCGCGTGTCATTATACTCATAGAATTGAATAGAACAGTCCTTAGGTCTGCATAGGTCTGCCTAAAGGGGGATTTCCCCCCCTCCCCCTTGCAATAATAGAACCCGGAAACAATGGGCCAATGGAACCTCTCTCTCTCTACTCTCTCTGGTGTTACTGTAGGCTCTGGAGAAGGGACTGGCGGAGCAGGAGGGGCATCTTGCGGAGGCTGAGGACCGAGTGTCTGGACTACAGCAAGGTGAGAAGAGACGAATGGAAAAGAGCAAACATTCGATCACGACGACTGTGAAGTTGAAGCGTTCTATACAGTAAATTGGAGAGACGCACGCGGATTTGTCCTCTTTTCCGTCTATTTTTGATGCAGCTGCTGTTTGATTGGATATGTGCTAGGGCTGTAACGCTGCACCCGACCTTGGTTCCCGTCACAATTTTTGACCCTAGGGTTCGATGCACCCCACGATTTTTTAAATGTATCTTTTTGATGATCGTCCATTGGTAGAATAGGTAACAAGAGGCTATTAATATATATTTAAGTTTTGAAATAATAAATATATTGATTGGAAGCACTACCACTTCATATCATGGTTGTTTTCTGGACTGAAGCATAACAACAATACAGTATATCAGGGGTTCCCAAACTTTACCATGACGCGCCTCCCCATATACCGATAGTTTCCAGCGAAGGCCCCCCTGACACGGGCCGTGCCACACTTTTTTTCTCTGTTACTCTTTCACAACCATAGTCTCGGTCTGTGTGTCAGTGCCCCATTGGGATTTCTAAAATACCAAATTCAGAGATGAAATAGATTATTATAATGCAGATCTCTACTAATGGAAACAATGCTTAGTTTATTTTTAGTTTAGTTTTATTTTTGTATATTTAATTATTTTTGGTGTACATTATTACATTGTTATTATTATTTTCTATACTTCCAACCTGCCACGGCCCCCCTAGCACCCCTTCGCGGCCCCCCAGGGTTCCCCGTCCCCAGTGCAGTAGATCAATATCGAATCGGATTGTGGATCGAATCAAATTGTGGCCTTCTGGATTGAAATCTGGTCCGATTCCCAGCCCTATCTGTGTATGGTTCTTTGTATTTGTGTTCTATGTTGTGTATTTGTGTCCTCCCCTGCCATAGAGAGTGTGAGTGTACAACTGATTGTGTGTAATTTGTGTTAACTTTTTATTGTATTTGTATTTGTGTTGACCTCTATGTTTTGTATTTGTGTCCTCCCCGCCGTAGAGGGTGTGAGTGTGGAGGAGCTGCAGGCGTGTTTGGCTTCGGTCTGCTCGGAGCGGCAGGCCTGCGCGGCCTCGCTGCCGGGCCTCCGGGAGCGGGTCCTGCGGTGCGGTCGGGTCCGGGAGCTCTCTGCTGAGCTGCGGGCCCTGGAGCAGGTGCTGAGCGGCCCAGAGGGATGGCTGAGGACCACCAGTGTAGCCAGCAGCAGCAGCAGTCAAGACCAGCTGAGGGACCAGAAGACCGCTTGTGAGGTTAGTGCAAAGGGGTGTGTGTGTGTGTGTGTGTGTGTGTGTGTGTGTGTGTGTGTGTGTGTGTGTGTGTGTGTGTGTGTGTTTGTATGTCAGGGGCGGAGCTATAGGGGGGGAGGGCAGGATATTTGCCCCAGGGCCCTCCTGTATTGGTGGTGGGGGCCCTGTTTTGACCTTGGCAGGCTGTATGGGGGGCCATATAAGTGTCTTGCCCTGGGGCCCCGTGTGAAATTGTTCCGCCACTGGTGTGTGTAATTGGGGATAGAAAATTGTACTTGGTCGATGCTGCTTGAATGGTAGCGGATGTTGTAAATGGTCTGTGTGTGTGTGTGTGTGTATGTGTGTGTGTGTGTATGTTTGTGTGTGTGTGTGTGTGTGTGTGTGTGTGTGTGTGTGTGTATGTGTGTGTGTGTGTATGTTTGTGTGTGTGTGTGTTTGTGTGTGTGTGTGTAATGCACATGTTGTGCGCTAATGTAGTAATTTGCTGTGTGTTTGGGTCCATGTGTGAGATTGTAATTATACATTTTACTGTGTGTGTGTTTCGTGTGTGCGTGTGCGTGTGTGTGTTAGGCACACGTGGCTGGGGTGTCTGCTTTAAGTGCGCGGGTCCAAGAGCTGGGGGCTGCTGTTAAAGTAGAAGAGGGCGTGTCTGATGACATCACAATGGGCGTGGCCAACTTCTCTACACGCCACGAGACTACACTGGAGAAACTGAAGGAGAGACAACACGAGGTCAACACAGGTAACGCACGCACACACACACACACGCACGCACACACACACACACACACATGCATGTGCGCGCACCCACACTTCAGCAGAGAAAGCAGGAGATCAACACGGGTAACAAACACACACGCGCGCGCATCCACACTTGCAAACACACACACTTGTGTGCACATAGACACACACACACACACACACCATCCTGACCACACTCAGACACGTTCATCCTGATATTACATAGTTGCACATTAAAAGAAAATACAGTTGAAATTTGATTGACTGAAGAACATAACAGCGCACTGTAGGCCACACACACCCTGTCACATACACACTTGCATTTAATTCATACAACTTCCACATGCATTTGCATACACACACACACACTGACAGATACTGTACACACACACACACACACACACACACACACACACACACACACACACACACACACACACACACACACACACACACACACACACACACACACACACACACACACACACACCAATATTACACAGATGGATACTGAAAAATAAATACAATTTGAAATCCTGGGGCACACTATAATGTAGTAGCTTTCTCTCTATCTCTGTCTCACTCATTTTTCTCTCTGTTTCCTTCTCTCTCTCATTCTTCTTTCTTTTTGTCTCTCACTTTCCCTCCTTCTACTCTCTCTCTCTCTCTCTCTCTCTCTCTCTCTCTCTCTCTCTCTCTCTCTCTCTCTCTCTCTCTCTCTCTCTCTCTCTCTCTCTCTCTCATCTCTCTCTCATCTCTCTCTCACCCTCCCTCTCGATTTTCCTCTTTTCTCTCTCTCTCTCTCTCTCTCTCTCTCTCTCTCTCTCTCTCTCTCTCTCTCTCTCTCTCTCTCTCTCTCTCTCTCTCTCTGTCTGTTCCAAGAAGCAGCACAAATGGGCCCTTTGTCTTAGGTCTTCTCCATTGCTCTGTCTGAGCTGAAATGATTTACACATTGTGTAACTCACCACTGTTTACCAGAAGGGAAGAATTGAGAGAGAAGCAGGGGTGAGAGAAAGAGAGAGAGAAAAATATAGCTAGCTAGAGAGAGAAAGGGAGAGAGAGAGGGAGAGGAGAGAGAGAGATGAATAGTGTTTTCTTTTCCTTGGCTTTTCACCCAGCTTTCTATATTAGGACTTTTATTTTCTTCTGCTGCACTCTAAATTAGCATTTCCTCTGTTTCTCCCTTTCACTCTCTCTTTCCTCATCTCTCTCTCTCTCTCTCTCTCTCTCTCTCTCTCTCCCTCTTTCAAACTCTCAACACACACATTTTCCTTCTTAGGTCATTCTGAGGAATAGGCATCTTTTCTTTTTTTGTTGGGAGTGCAGCTCCTAAAATTCCACTGGGCGTTTGAGAGAGCATACTCATATATTTAGACCTACAGTACGGACACACACACACACACACACACACACACACACACACACACACACACACACACACACACACACACACACACACACACACACACACACACACACACACACACACACACACCAACCATGCACGCAGGCACGCACACACTTGCTCAAGGGTCTTTCCAGACCTCTGTGCACTGCACTCCAATATAAACGACACATGGGTTCCATCTAGTGGTACATGTGTGTCCCTACATTTGGTTGGGGAAGGGAGGAAAATATGCTCAAAAACTCTTCTTTCAAACGGCCAACGACTCCTTACACTATGATGCTTGGGAACTTGAAGCAATTTGTGATGAAATTGGTGCTTTCAGTTTGAATAACCCTTTTGAAGAATGCAATGGAGAACATCAGAGCACAATCTACTACTAAAATGAAGTTATTTCACTTGATTGATGCCTAATCATTTCCAGCATAAATGTGTATTGAGTCTTTTAGTCCCGATGCAAGGCTTTGTGAGAATAAATTCGTTTTAAGGCACTTTTTATGTGTGAAATTTCTGCATAACAAGGAAGCGGATTTGAATTGGACATTATGCATATCATTTGACCTAATTGACATTTCAGTGTGGAGCAGTGAAAGGCTTTTGAGAATAAATACATTTCTAAGGCAATTTTAATCGAAGTATAGTAATAATTGAAATAAAATTGGTACCCTGCTGTCTGAACAACCCAGTACAATGAATGAATGGAACCTTAAGGTAAAGAGGCTGGAATTGACTGTAATAAGATTTTCTTTTATTTGATTTGATTGACAGCCTTGGCCGGTCTGGAGCAAGCGCAGGCAGAAGTGGAGACTGAGGAGTCCATGGTGACGGAGCAGAGCGTGACTGTGTCAGAAAGTGTGACTGTGTCAGAAAGTGTGACTGTTTCAGAAAGCATGACTTTGTCAGAAAGCATGACTTTGTCAGAAAGTGTGACTGTTCTTGAAAGTGTGACGACGTCCGAGAGTGTGACCGTGTCCGAGAGTACGAGTGTGTCCGAGGGTGCGAGTGTCATGGCGGAACAGCAGAGTGTGCCCCAGGAGAAGGGTGCTGTGGAGAGTGTGTGTGAGGATGCGGTGGAGAGTGTGTCGAGCGAGATGGAGGCACGGCTGGCGGAGCTGAGGAACGGCATCAGTGACGTGCCCACCGCCGAGGAGGCAGTACAGAAGGCACAGGTGAGTGTGTGTCTTAACGTGCGTCTTAACGTGTGTCTTAACGTGTGGCTTAAGGTTTGTCTTAAGGTTTGTCTTAACGTGTGTCTTAACGCTTGTCTTAACGTGTGTCTTAACATTTGTCTTAACGTGTCTTTTAATGTGTGTCTTAACGTGTGTCTTTATGCACGTCTTTTTGTGTAAAGTGTCTTTGCATGTGTCTCTGCGTGTGTCTTGGTTTATGTCTTGGTGTGTGTCTTTGTATCTTCGCGCGTGTCTTTGTATCTGTTTTGTTCTGTATATGTCTTTGTTTCTTCGAGTGTGTCTTGGTTTATGTGTTTTGTGCTGTATATGTCTTTGTATCTTCGTGTGTGTCTTGATATGTTTTGTGCTGTATATGTCTTTGTGTCTTCGCGCGTGTCTTTGTATGTGTTTTGTGCTGTATATGTCTTTGTGTCATCGAGTGTGTCTTGGTTTATGTGTTTTGTGCTGTATATGTCTTTGTGTCTTCGAGTGTGTCTTGGTTTATGTGTTTTGTGCTGCATGCGTTCTTGTTTGTTCTCTCACCTCGCTGTCTTGCATGCATAAGTACTGTATGTTGATTTTGACCTTTTTTAAATACAAAGTTTTAAATTGCAAAGTTTTGCACACTTTGTCATCAGGGGTCTGTTTGTGTGTATTTTTGTTTGTGTTCGTGTGTGCACGTGCACTTGTGTGTGTGTGTGTGTCTGTGTAGGCATTGTGTCTAGAGCTGGAACAGAGGTGGCCAACAGGAGAAGGTTCAGAGAAGTGGGCGGGGCTGTCTGGTAGAGCACGTGACGAGCTTGGAATGTTGCAGTGCGTTCTGGGTAGCATGAAGGAATCGCAGGTAGGTTACACACACACACACACACACACACACACACACACACACACACACACACACACACACACACACACACACACACACATACACACACACACACAAGGTATCCTCAAATGACGTCAGTGAATATGCAGACACGGTAGGGTGCTACATTCAATTCCTGATAAACGATATCATAGAGACTGTCAATATAAAAGTCTACCCAAATCAGAAACCCTGGGTAGATAAAACTGTAAAAGCAGCACTTGCAGCCCGTTCTGTTTCATATAAGGCTGGTATTTTATCAGGTGATATGTCAGGCTATAAAGATGCAGTTCATGGACTTAGGAGGACTGTGAAGGCAGCAAAGACCCGCTATAGAGACAGAGTGGAAGCTGACTTTCAGGCTGGTGATCCTGCCAGCGTCTGGAAGGGCCTTCGGGTCATGACTGATCTAAAATCCAAGCCCAGCTCCATTGATAGTACTGAGCTCTCTTTTGCTGATGAGTTAAACACTTTTTATGCACGTTTCGACCTTGCCAACCCCATGGTGGCTGTCACTGAAGAGTCTAGTGGAACCGGGACTCCTCCTTTCATTATCAGTGAGAGTGATGTGAGGGGAGTGTTCAGAGGCGTAAATGGAAGAAAGGCAACAGGCCCTGATCATATTCCTGGCAGGGTTCTGAAATCCTGTGCTGATCAACTAGCCCCCGTATATGCTGAGATCTTTAATTTGTCACTTGCCCAAGCCGTTGTCCCATCTTGTTTTAAACACTCAATCATAGTTCCTGTGCCCAAGAACAGCAAGCCAGCAGGCCTTAATGACTATCGCCCAGTGGCCCTTACATCAGCAGTTATGAAGTGCTTTGAGAGGCTTGTGAAAAAACACATATGTGACACCCTGCCCAGTGCTTTCGATCCTCACCAATTTGCCTATAGAGCAAACAGAAGCAGGGACGATGCCATCTCAAGCCTTCTACATACCACACTGTCCCACCTGGATGAGGGGAGGGGGAATTATGTTAGAATGCTGTTCATAGATTACAGTTCAGCATTCAACACCATTATACCCCTGCGCCTGGCTGACAAGATGAGGGGGCTGGGACTCAACACACAGTTGTGCAATTGGGTGCTCAGCTTTCTCACTGATCGTCCTCAAGTGGTCAGAATAGGTGGAGGTGTCACTTCAAGTCAGCTGACCCTCAACATTGGCTCGCCCCAGGGCTGTGTTTTGAGCCCACTGCTCTATAACATCTACACACATGACTGTACAACCACCAGCAGCTCAAATTCCATCTTAAAGTTCGCTGACGACACCGTGGTGCTGGGTCTCATCTCAAACAACAACGAGACAGCCTACCTGAATGAGGTGGATGACCTAGCACTGTGGTGTCAGTCCAACAACCTGGCCCTGAACGTCAGCAAGACCAGAAATGGTAGTGGACTTCAGAAAGGTGCAGAGCAGGGCATACACGCCACTTACCATCAGCGGGGAGCCTGTGGAGAGGGTCTCAAATTACAAGTACCTGGGAGTACACCTGACTGAGGACCTCTCCTGGTCACAACACACTCAACACCTGACAGCAAAATCCAGGCAGCGGCTGTACTTTCTCCGCCTACTGAGGAAGTTTAAGGTCTCCACTCCCATCCTGACCACCTTCTATTCATCAGCGGTGGAAAGTGTGTTAACAGGCTGTTTTACGGCCTGGTTTGGAAGCTGCACACAACAACAACAGAAGGACCTACAGAGAGTGGTGCGCTCTGCAGAGCGCACTATCAAAGCCAACCTTCCAGGACTCTTGGGCCTTTACACTAAGAGAGTGGGAGCCAGGGCTAGGAAGATTATGCAGGATGTCTCACACCCCAACTCTTACATGTTCACCCTACTTAAGTCCTGCAGACGACTCAGAACCATTCAGGCCAGAACAGAGAGAATGAGGAAAAGTTTTTACCCCCAGGCAGTGCGACTGCTGAACAGAGACTTTTTCAAATAATAATTTTCTTTAACTTATTTCTCACATTTTATTTCCTTTTTTACTTTACTTCTTTAATTTTTAATTTTTATTTTTTATTTTTTATTTTTTAAGATGCAGAGCTGATGGCCCCATCATCATTTCACTACAATTACCATGTATGTGACAAATAAAAGTACTTGAACTTGAACTTGAACTTGAAGCGCACGCACATACGCGCATGTACAAAGAACAGTGTAAACATACACTCTCTGAGAAAGACAGTTTCAAGTTAGGCTGATGTTTGTATGCATGCCTGTAATGACTTGGTTTCCTTACACAAGTGCATGCCAGCAACTATTTAGGTGGAAAGTGATGTCCTGTGTCCAGCTTGAACTGAGGTTAATGTTAATGATTGATGAGGAGGATGAGGATGACACTGATGATGAAGATGAGACAGGTCAGAGTACAAGTAGGCAGTTTAAGAGTTTGGTGAAATGTGTCTGTGTGTGTGTGTGTTAGGGACTGTTCTGTGACCATCTAACCTTTGACCCCGTTGGCGTGATTTCAGGTGCGTGGTGCGGAGGTGACGGCCTGGTTGGAAGAGGCAGAGGAAGTGATGTCGAGGGATTCCGTCGGAGTGAGGGAAACAGAGAAGCTGAAGGAGGAAATGGAGCAGTGCAAGGTGAGGTGCACTCTTGGACCTGGTGACTGTTAGGCAAGTGTGTGTGTGCGTGCGTGCGTGCGTGTGTATGCTTGCAAAACATATGCATGTGTGTATACACACATTTCTATATCTGTGGCTGCATTTCTTTCTGTGTGTGTGTTTGTGTGTGTGTGTATGTAGGCATATATGTTGGATGAGTTGGTAGTGAATACTTGTGTTATAGTTTGTACTTATAATTTGTGCACTTGTGTGTGAGTGTGTGCGTGTTTGCACGTGTTTGTGCGTGTGTGTGTGTGTGTGTGTTCTTGTATGTGTGTGTGTGTGTAGTCATGTGTGGGCCGTATGGCCGCGGTTGAGGCTGCTCTGAAGCAGTGTGAGGAGAACACTGGAGCGGTGCAGAAGAGCTCAGTACCCGCACTGAGCAGCTGGGGGCAGGCCACCCTGGAGGAGACGCAGAGCAGGTGGAACACGCTCAGCAAACAGGTGAACACACACACACACACACACACACACACACACACACACACACACACACACACACACACACACACACACACACACACACTCACACACACACACACACACACACACACACACACAGACACACACACACACACACAGAAGGACTAGACGAGGGGGGCAGGCCACCCTGGATCAGACCCAGAGAAGGTGGAACACACTCAGCAAATAGATGAATACACACACACACACACACACACACACACACACACACACACACACACTCACACTCACACTCACACACACACACACACACACACACACA
>NC_085874.1:10919934-10924934 GCF_034702125.1 Engraulis encrasicolus
TGTAACAATCAAATTTCCTTACCTTGAAATGCTGTCTTGATTACAGGGCTTCTCGCAATAATATTCTCACGGTTTGACATATCCAACCCAGCTAGCAAACTGCTAACGTTGTTTTGCTTGTTGCCCCCCACTCCACATAGCCAGTCTTTTCGGTTGTACCACTCACTGTGAAATAATCAAATAATATTCTGTCCAATCTCCTGAAACAATTTCCTCAGCTCTGGTGTAGGTCGTCCATTCTTTATCACGTCTTGTTTCCCTTGGAAATCCAACTTTGAGAATGATCTTAGTTTCGTTATGAAATCCACTTCGATGGTAGCAGTCAACGTGAACAAGCTAGCCAACACTAATGACTGACTGTATTGAACTTCATATAGTGGCGCTATGACGTCACTGACAAAGCTAGACCAATCTAAACTCTCTCTGGCTAGACTCAACGGCAGAATGAGGGTGAGGCCAATGTGTTGCTCGCCGCACTACTCTATTTTTCAATGGGGTTATGCCAAAGCGCTCAGAGTAAAGAAATGATAATCACACGTAGAAAATAGTGAAAACAAATATCAGGAAAATGTGGGCACACCATACATATTTCTGTTAAGTGTATAAAAACGTTTAATACAATATTACGAATTGCATACACAGAACGAGCAAAATGGCGCATGCGCTGAAGCTTGTTACTGAGGGATTGCGCAATCTGCGGTGAGGCCAACTCGGGAGTTGCCCCAAATTCAGTGTATTCGGAGCAGGAGGTGGGAAAATAGTGCGGTTTTGGCCACAAAAATGATTGAAAATGATTGAAACTGTTTAAATACTGCACAAATGGTAGTTATGGTAAATATGCTCGAAAACAGTAGTTATTATTGTTACTATTATTCACATTTACTGCATCTCATCATTCTCATGAAGTCTAGAAGAGACAGGTGAGGCACAGCCTCCCCTGCCGTATTGGAGTGCACGTGCCTGATGTATAAGTACTGTCTATGTCTATACTGTCTATGTCCTTACCTAGATTAGTCTATGTATGTATGGGAAAGCAAGAAATGTAATTTCAAATTCTTTGTATGACCAGTGCATGTAAAGAAATTGACAATAAAACCTACTTGACTTGACTTGACTTGATACTGAAATTGTTACCAGCCACAGCCAAGTTTTACCAGCATTTGGCCGGTTGGCAGGTGCCAGTGTATGTATTTAAAAGTGTATGTATGTTGCACAGCTTCCTCAAGTTCTGTGACCACTTCAAGAGCAAGGTCCACAAACTTTTGTACTTGTGTATGTGTGTGAAAGTCACAACTGTTGGATTGTGTGTGTGTGTGTGTGTGTGTGTAGGAGGTGTGGTCGTGCTGGATGGAGCTTCTTCATTATCTGGATGTAGAGGAGCAGTGGCTCTCCAGCCTGCAGGAGAAACTAGCCACCACACACACCCTGCCAGAGAGCACAGCAGACACAGTCAACCAGGCGCTGGAGGTACACACACACACACACACACACACACACACACACACACACACACACATACACATACACATACACACACATACACTCACATACAAAACAATCCCTAGCCCTAACCTGTTTGTAAACAAACCCTTTTGCGCTTTTAGTTTGTTCACCAGCAACAAAACAACTGAAAAAAAACATATTTAATGGCTGTAAGGACCGACCAAAATGTCCTGACAGCAATGACAGTCATGTCATGATGTGGTCCTCACAGTAGTGGAATAACAAGCACACGTGCTCACGCGCACACGCACACACGCACACCTACAGTATAGTAGCTCTGAGACCTTAACTTATCTCTCTGTGTCTCTCTCTCTGTCTCTCTCTCTGTCTTTCTCTCTCCCTCTCTCTCTCTCTCTCTCTCTCTCTCTCTCTCTCCCCCTCCCTCCCTCTCTCCCTCTCTCTCTCTTCCTCTATTCCTCTAGTCCCTGGAGGGTGTGTTGCGTCACCCGTCTGATAACCGTACCCAGATCCGAGAGCTGGCCCAGACGCTGATCGACGGCGGCATCCTGGACGAGCTCATCAGCGAGAAACTGGAGGCCTTCAACACGCGCTACGACCAACTCAGCCAACAGGTACTGTAGGGGTGTGTGCGTGTGCGTGTGCGTGTGTGAGAGGGAAAGGTGTGTTACGATTCACTCAGCCAACAGGTACTGTGTGTGTGTGTGTGTGTGTGTGTGTGCGTGTGTGTGTGCGTGTGCGTGTGCGTGTGCGTGTGCGTGTGCGTGTGCGTGTGCGTGTGTGTTTGTGTGTGTGAGTGAGAGAGAGAAAGTTGTGTTATGACCCACTCAGCCAACAGGTACAGTAGGTGTGTGTGTTACGACCAGGTCAGCCAGCAGGTGTGTGTGAAAGACTGTGTTTGACACTGTGTGTATATGTGGTTCCATCTGTGTATACATAATTGAAACGTGTGTGTGTGTGTGTGTGTGTGTGTGTGTGTGTGTGTGTGTGTGTGTGTGTGTGTGTGTGTGTGTGTGTGTGTGTGTGTGTGTAGGCGGTGAGCCAGCAGGTATCTCTGGAGCAGCAGCTGTCTAGTCTGCGGGAGAGCGAGGGCTCGCTACACGCGCTGCAGGATGCCCTCACACAGCTGGACCACACACTCACATCCTACCTCACCGACCGCATCGACGCATTCCAGTTACCACAGGAGGCACAGGTACACACACATGCACACACACACACCCACACTCACCTTCTACCTCACCGACCGCATCGACGCATTCCAGCTACCGCAGGAGGCACAGGTACACACACATGCACACTCACACACACACACACACCCACACTCACATCCTACCTCACCGACCGCATCGACGCATTCCAGCTACCACAGGAGGCACAGGTACACACACATACTCACACACACACACACACACACACACACACACTCACCTCCTACCTCACCGACCGCATCGACGCATTCCAGTTACCACAGGAGGCACAGGTACACAGACACACACATACACACACACGCACACACACACCCACACTCACCTCCTACCTCACCGACCGCATCGACGCATTCCAGTTACCACAGGAGGCACAGGTACACAGACACGCGCACACACACACACACACACACACACATCCTACCTCACCGACTGCATCATTGCATTTCAGCTACCACAGGAGACACAGGTGCACACACACGTCCCTCTTCACCGACCACATCAACACATTCCAGCTACCACAGCAATCACAGATTACACCACCTACATTCTATTGTACTTTCTAGTTACCACAGGAGGCATAGGTACACAGTCACACACTTGACTTTTTCTCATATAGCATATATATAGAGAGAGAGAGAGAGAGAGAGAGAGAGAGAGAGAGAGAGAGAGAGAGAGAGAGAGAGAGAGAGAGAGAGAGAGAGAGAGAGAGAGAGAGAGAGAGAGAGAGAGATGCTGTACTCGACTGAGAGTGAGTGAGAGAGGGAACAGGGAGAGAGCGAGAGAGACATGCTGTCCTTGACTGAGTGTTTAACCTTTGACCTGTGCAGCGTATCCAGGCGGAGATGGCGTCTCACGAGGCGGCTCTGGAGGAGCTGAAGAAGAGGAGCGTGGGTAACGTGCCATCTCCATCCCCCACCCCCGTCACCTCCCTCGACGCCAAGCCCAGCAGAGGAGCCACCCCACTCGAGCAGATGCAGGTGTGTGTGTGTGTGTGTGTGTGAGTGTGTGAGAGAGTGTGTTGTGCCCTCCCCTACCCCAGAGTAAAGCCTGAGTGTGTGTTTTTGTATTTTTCTTTTGAGGGATTGATCTCTGCTCTCCACTCTACTCTACTCTACTCTTTTACACTCTACTGTAATCTACTACTACTCTACTATACACTACTCTACTTTACCATGCACTACTCTAATCTACTACTCTGCTCTGCTCTGCACTACTGTACTCTACTCCACTACTCTATTCTTCTACTCTACTCTGCCCATCTCCTACTCTACTCCACTGGACTATACCCCTACTCTACTCTACTCACCTCTGTTCTACTCTACTCTACTCTACTCACCTCTGTTCTACTCTACTCTACTCTACTCTACTCTACTCTACTCTACTCTACTCTACTCTACTCTACTCTACTCTACTCTACTCTACTCTACTCTACTCTACTCTACTCTACTCTACTCTGCTCTACTCTACTCTACTCACCTCTGTTCTACTCTACTCTACTCTGCTCTACTCTGCTCTACTCTACTCTACTCTACTCTACTCTACTCTACTCTACTCTACTCTACTCTACTCTGCTCTACTCTGCTCTACTCTGCTCTACTCTACTTACCTCTGTTCTACTCTACTCTACTCTACTCTACTCTACTCTACTCTACTCACCTCTATTCTACTCTACTCTACTCTACTCTACTCTGCTCTACTCTACTCTACTCTACTCTACTTACCTCTGTTCTACTCTACTCTACTCTACTCTACTCTACTCTACTCTACTCTACTCTACTCTACTCTACTCTACGCAGCGTAAGTTGAGGGAGATCAGCACTAAGTTCCAGCTGTTCCAGAAGCCGGCCAACTTTGAGCAGCGCATGCTGGACTGCAAGCGAGTGCTAGAGGGCGCCAAAGAGGAGCTCCACATTCTGGACCTTACAGACATCACGCCAGAGCACATCCACTCACACCTCAGCGGCTGCATGGTGATTACACACACACACACACACACACACACACACACACACACACACACACACACACACACACACACACACACACACACACACACACACACACACACACACACACACACACACACACACACACTCAAACCTCACCGTCTGCATGGTGATTACGTTCACACACATCGCTACTACTGTAGTTACTTGCGAATTAAATCAATAGAATGTGTACGTGTTCCAGCGAAGCGAGTACGCGAGGAGAGTACAAGTGAAGCGATGTGGGCAGATTCCAACATAAAAATATTTGAACTTCGAGCGAGGCAAATTAGCAGGTAACCAACTGGAATGCAGAGCTCGGATAACTAACAGTGCTTCTCGC
>NC_085874.1:10929934-10939934 GCF_034702125.1 Engraulis encrasicolus
CCGATTGGACGAGGCCGAGAAGCTCCCGCCCCCACAGAGGGACAGGGAGGTGCAGGTAACCTGTGTGTGTGTGTGTGTGTACTTGGTGGATGAGAAATCCATAATCTACGTACATGCTACATCATGGTTCCAGCTCTTTGCTGATTGCATGCAGGTTTATTTTGCCGACTGAAAGGTCTGCTGTAGCGGTCAGAGGTATCCAAAGTAAATGTAAATTCACGGTACAAGTACAACACTGGCACATGATATTACATAGCTGTTACACTTAGGGATGCACCGATACAGATACTGGTATCTGCACCAGCTGATCATGACAAGACAAGTGCACACAGGTCTACTGATTATTCAGATAAATTACCTGTGTTGGAATGAGACTGTGCTTCTTGTTTAACTTATACTTTTGGCATCTCTTGTAACTGATGCCTGGTCTAGTTGCCAGAATAAAATGAAATGGAGTAGAGGGGCTAGGTGGTGACAGCCCAGCGAGCTCCATGGAGTTCTATAATCTGTTTTCATTGGCTTGCACTTAAATGTTGAATTGTCGTACATGTAGGTGTCATGATGTGAAAGGCCGACGATTACATAATTATTGCCTGTTCAATATCTTTCTCTCCCTCTCTCTATCAATATCTCTGTGTGTCTGATTTTACATATCTTTATGTTCCTCTTCCTCTCTTTCTCCCTCTCCCTCTCCCTCTCCCTCTCCCTCTCCCTCTCCCTCTCTCTCTCTCTATCCCCCTCTCTCTATCCCCCTCTCTCCCCCTCTCCAGTCTCTGCATTGCGAGTTGGAGGGTATGTGTGTGCGTGTGGGGGGTGTGAGGGAGCGTGCTCTGCTGCTCATCACAGCTCGTGGTCCGGCCTGTAGCGAAACTGTGGAGCCCAAACTCACAGACCTCACCAGGGACTTCAGCAAGGTGTCCCAGCGCATCCGGGCCGCACAGGTACCACATGGATACGATGCACGCGCACACACACACACACACACACACACAGCACATCCGGGCAGCACAGGTACCACATGGATACGACGCGCACACACACACACACACACAC
Source organism: Engraulis encrasicolus (assembly GCF_034702125.1). Taxonomy (NCBI): domain Eukaryota; kingdom Metazoa; phylum Chordata; class Actinopteri; order Clupeiformes; family Engraulidae; genus Engraulis; species Engraulis encrasicolus. Next base: position 10,930,988 of record NC_085874.1, read on the forward strand.
ACACACACACACACACACACACACACACACACACACACACACACACACACACACACACACACACACACACACACACACACACACACACACACAGCACATCCGGGCAGCACAGGTACCACATGGAGGCAAGACACACACACACACACACACACACACACACACACACACACACACACACACACACACACACACACACACACACACACACACACACACACACACACACAATGCATCAGGGTAGCGCACATGGAGACAAAGCATGCTCACTGCGTGCACATTGTTTTGGTACATATTAAATACACGCTGTTGATGTGTATTGTGTAGGGCTGTATGCACATGCAAGCCTTTGTATGTCTATTTGTGTGCAAATTAAATCATTAATATTTAACATACAGTAACAAATGCAACATATGCTTTAATAATATTGTGATCATAATTCATATTCTACATGAATCAGTAATATGAGTTGACGAGACTGACTTTAATCTGAGTAATGCTGTGTAACTGTAACAACCTCACAGATTGTTCTCCGTCTTGTCTGTCTGTCTGTCTTTCTTGTCTGCATGTGCCTGCATTTGTTCGTGTGTGTGTTTGTGCGTGTGTGTGTGTGTTTGTGCGTGTGTGCGTGCGTGTTTGGGCGTGCGTGCGTGTGCGCGCGCGTGTGTGTGTGTGTGCATGCATATGTGTGTGCGTGCGTGTGCGCGTGTGTGTGCGTGTGCGCGCGCGTGTGTGTGTGTGTGTGTGTGTGTGTGTGTGTGTGTGTGTGTGTGTGTGTGTGTGTGTGTGTGTGTGTGTGTGTGTGTGTGTGTGTGTGTGTGTGTGTGTGTGTGTGTGTGTAGGCGTGTGTGGAAGAGCAGTGTGTGGAGGTGGATAGTCGGCTGCAGCAGTTTGAGTCTGAACTGCAGGCCTGTCTCCACACTCTACAGAGCCAGGACACACACCCTGCAGACGAGGAGAGAGTACGACACACACACACACACACACACACACACACACACACACACACACACACACGCACTACACATTACAGAGCCAGGACACACACCCTGCAGACGAGGAGAGAGTACGACACACACACACACATAGACACACAAAGTTGTCTACTAAGTTCTAATAATGATTCATAAAATATCTACAAATAATATGTTCAAGATCCTACAAATCTTTTAGCAGAGTATTTTTTTCATTTACAAAAATCTTGATGTTTGATAAAATATCAACATTTCCCACTAATTTACAAACTTTTGTTTATGTTTTGTTCATCCTTAACTAATTATTTACTAAGTCTTTATAATGCTTTTTGTGCATCCATTATTATTAAGTATTACCAGCGACTTCAGTGGCATCACCAACACACACACACACACACACACACACACACACACCACACTTATCCTTACCGAAGGTCATCTGTGTGTGTGGCGTTTGCGTACGTGTGTGTGTGTGTGTGTGTGTGTGTGTGTGTGTGTGTGTGTGTGTGTGTGTGTGTGTGTGTGTGTGTGTGTGTGTGTGTGTGTGTGTGTGTGTGTGTGTGTGTGTGTGTGTGTGTGTGTGTGTGTGTGTGTGTAGCTGGATGATCAGAAGGCGTGTGTAGAGGACTTGCTGAGGAGAGGAGAGGAGGTGCTTCAGCTGACTCCCCACGAGGACAAGAGGAGAGAGCTGAGGATAAAACTACAGCTCTTACAGGTACACACACACACACACACACACACACACACACACACACACACACACACACACACACACACACACACACACTCACACACACACACGAGGGCAAGAGGAGAGAGCTGAGGATAAAACTACAGCTCTTACAGGTACACACACGCACGCACACACACACACACACACACACACACACAAAAGGAGAGAGCTGAGGAGAAAACTCAAACTCTTACACACATACACACACACGCGCACACACACACAGAGTCGAGCTCAGTAGAAGACTACCACACACACACACACACACACACACACACACACACACACACACACACACACACACACACACACACACACACACACACACAACTGAAGCATGTTCTGTCCTTGACTACTGTACCTTGTAAAGAACAACCCACACCAACCCCCCAGCCCATCTCCCTCTCTCTTAATTCAAGGGTAGCTGCATTGGTCAATGAAATAATTCTTGCTAAAGCTGAAAGCAACATAAAAAGATGAAATATAAGTTTTGGAACGATACATTAATACAAAGAGAAAAATACCACAGAAAAATCTATACTCTCTCTCTCTCTCTCTCTCTCTCTCTCTCTCTCTCTCTCTCTCTCTCTCTCTCTCTCTCTCTCTCTCTCTCGCCTTCTCTCCTTCCCTCTCTCTACCCACAGCAAGAGGTGTGCTTTGACAAGCTGCCCATGGTGGTGATGACGGAGCCAGGGGACTCTTCCTCATCCCTTTCTCTCACGCCGGCCACCGAAGAAGAGGAAGAAAGACAGCGCATGGAGAAGAGGATGAGTGAAGAGGAAGGAGAAAAGGTTGATGGAGGAGTGTCCGCCGAGGAAGGGCTGGAAGAGGAGGAGGGGAGGAGGAGTGCGTCTCTTCATCTCTCTCCCTGCTCCTACCTGTTGGAGGTGGGTAGGAATATTAACGGGTAGTGGTGTGGATCGGCACTGCCCTCACGATCCGATTCGATCACGATTCGGGAGGTAGTAGATCCGGTTAATAACGGGGCACCTAAGTCACGCTCTTCTACTTCTGGTCCGATTAGAGGTTGAGGAGGGATGGAAAGGCAATGACTGCAGTTTTTTTAATAGATGATTGTATGTTGGGTTTGGGCGGTATGGGCAAAAAATAATAGCAGGTTTTTTTAAGGACTTTAATATTTTGACAATATTTTCAAAGAAACGCCTTTTTTAACCCATTTAAGCCTAAGGCACCTGCAAAAAAACGCCTGTTGAATGCCCCAAGCCCTTCTTGGGAAAAAGTGTCCAGCCTATAAAAACGAAGGTTATGTATATAACCACGGTTCTATGAGTTCCGGATGACCGCCAGAGGCGGTGCTTACAGCACATGGATATCCATGCACGTCAGTGCAGGTCGAGTACTTAGTAACAACAAAGTCACTTGTGACCTGGGTGACGTCACCCGGTGACCCCGGGGTCGGGGTCAAAAGAGCAACGCACCCAGGAAATGTCCTCTTGGCAAAATTTCTCGTGTACACTCCGAGTGACAGCCAAGCTCTGGCGGTCATCCGGAACTCATAGAACCGTGGTTATATACATAACCTTCGTTCTATATCGTTCCTCCTGACCGCCAGAGGCGGTGCTTACAGCACATGGATGACCAATACCAACAAAGTCATGAGGAGTGCCCAACCGTCGTCAGTGCTACTGAGACGGACCTGAAGCCACCGCAGTCGCCACAGGATAATGTGGGACGACATCAAGACAATAAAACCTGGTGAAGGCGCAGCCGGATGCCCAGGAGGCCGCGCTGCATACGCCTTCACACGTACCATAGGCCACATGCGATCCAGTGCAACCTGGTCTAAAGGGCCCACGGGCTGCCAAAGTGAGAACCACAGGGGCAGCGCCAACCTGGTGGGGAAGCAAAAGGTCCAACCGCACCACCCCGTAGCCGTACCAGACGGCCCGGCACCACCTCCGGGTCCAGCCTCCATGGATGAGGCGGAACACAGGAAAAGAAGGTCAGCAACAGAGTCCTGTACGATGACCGCAAGTGTACACCAAGACCAAGGCGAGTGTCACCACCACGGACAAAGGCAGAGTAAGCAGCCGGAGACAATGCAGAACAGTCTGCGGCATTGGGACATGGCGTAGTCAAGACCATGTACCCACACCTCAAGAGGCCACAGCAAGCGGAGGCCGAGGGAAACGATGCAGGATGCCGGGGTCGGCACACACACACACCAACACCTGGAAGGAGTATAGCGTCAGGAAGGGGCGCGTCCAATGCCGGCAAGCACGTAGGATGCCAGCAGCAGGAGACCTTGAGACGGCGGTCCAGGAGGCCGCAAGCCGAGAACGGGGCAAAGCCCACGCCATGACGGGAACGGCAACATAAGTGGAATAAAACCACATGTAAGGAACCGCAGCGCCCAGAAGGCTACACCACAGTGCAGCAAGTGGACGGACCAAATGGGCGTCCAGGGATCGCTGGCAGCAAGCAGAGGGCCTCCCAGCATGGCTCAGACAGGGGTGCTGCGCAAGCCACAGCAATCACCGTGCCATGGTCCGGTTCGGCAAAACCTTGCCCAGTACTCCGGACACATAGGCCTGCAACCAAGAGCCAAAGAGGCAGGTCCGGGCAGGCGGGTCGGCCACAACGGCCCAGGGTGGCCGAGAGACGGCCAACAAGACATGGGGCACCGAGCACCCTGGCGTGCCGCACACAATGTTGCATCACAACTCCCGCAGATGAACACATCCGCGCCATGACATTGCGGAACCATCATGCCCCTGCAGCCGATAGCAGAACATGGGGCCTAACCATCCATACACCGTAGTAGCAGCCGTAAGGGCGCAGACACCCACCGGCGCTCGGAAACAGCGAGGAGAGATCACCCACGAGGCGAGCTTAGCGAGACGACGAGGAACAGTCGTCAGAAAAAGGCAAAACATGCAGCAGGGCCGCCCACGTACAGCAACAGAAGCTGTAGTGGCACCATCATCACCCCTGGGGAAAGCGATCCCATGAAACAGGGAAACATGTAAGGCAACAGAATATGGAGCGGGACCACTCCCACATACATGCCGTAGCCGCAGTGGTGTAGGCACCAAGGGCACCCCCCAGCGAGGCCATGGCGAAGTCACCAAGGGCCTACGGAGGACAACAAGCAGCAGGCTGAAGACAAAGAAAGCAGACAACTGCTTCGGGGCAGGAATGCTCACAAACAGTGGCATCAGCCACAGTGGACCACCAGAGGGCCAAGGGGCGAAACAGCCAAAGGCCCTGCAAGGTCCGAAGGACGATGCGCCAGCCATAGGGCAGTGGGCAAAAGCGGACAATAGGAGGCAGAGCGGAATCACTCGCATATAGCAGCCGCAGCCGAAGTGGCGAGGGCACCAACGGCAACCACAATCAGCCCACGGTGAAGCCGCACACGGCCAAACGGGCCCCAGAGGATGACGCATAACAGTCCGATGAGAATGCAGACGAGCAGAAAACAGGGCATGGAGTGGAACCACTCTCACACAGCAGCAGCAGCCGTAGAGGCGTAGACACCAACGGCACACCCAAGGAGCCGACAGGCAGGACCGCCCACGGCCAACATGGTAAAGAGTAGCGAGCTACACAGCATGATCTGGAGCGAAGTCACTCCAACAGCGGCAGCAGCCATGACGGCGCGGGTGCCCTGGTGTGCTCAAGAAGCCAACGGGCGAAACCCGCCACTGCCGACCAAAGCCTGGATAACGACTCGTACCAGTCGCAAGGCGATGAATAAAAGGAAGCCAGGCCGCAGGACAGGGAGCAGGACCACTCACTGCAATGCAATCATGCAAACCAGGCACATTCGATACTATCAGGTACCAAGGCCCACACATCAGCCTGCAGCAGCCATCAAGGCGTAAGCGCCGGTGGCATCATCAAGAGGCCCACAGGCGAAACCACCAGCGGCCAAACACCCAGGAGGACGACACTAAACAGTCGTAGGACAGAGATAACAGTAGCCAGAGCGAGATCACTCATGCACAGGACCACCACAACGTACCGTAGCTGCCGTAGCTGCACAAGCGGCGACGGCATCAAGTAGCCCACAGGCGGAAACGCCCACAGCCAGAATGACACAGTAGGACGGTGGACAACAGCCGTAAGACAACGGAGAGAGGTAGGGAACAGCGGACGAGCGGGAACACTCACGCCGTACAGCCACGCAAGGGCGCAAATTGTGCAAGCACGTAGTGCCACTGTGTAACCCATGCGCACAGAAGAACGGCAGGATGTCTGGACCCCGTCAACACACCATAGCAGGCGCAGTAGCGCACGCGTCGACGGCAGTGGAGCAGCCTACAGGGCGGAAAACACCCATGGCCAGAAAACAACTCAGGGAGGCCACGCGCAAAAGGTCTGAAGATCCCGGAGGAGTGTTCAGAACAGAAGGCGTGACGGAACCATCCACATAAAACAGAAATAGCCGCAGTGGTGGGAGCACCAGCGGGATTCACAAGGAGTTCTAGCCTCAGGCGAGATCACCCATGGCCACACAAACCCAAAGGGACGTTGTGGAGCAGACCTCAGACGATGAACAAAGTTGAACACATCGGACAGGGTGTAATCATGCACACACGGTAGAAGCAGCCCTCGTGGCGGAAACGCCATCGGCATGCACAAGTAGTCCCAGCCCCAGGCGAGATCACCCATGGGCAAACAAAACAGTCACCAGACTGGGAACAGAGGTAACACAGCAGCGCTGTACCAGTTACATCCTGAAACAGGGCATGCCGCCGGTATCGGCGGCAGGCAACCGGCATGGCGGCAACAGAAACCGGCTACGTCGCCGGCATGCGGTGTGCAAGCGAGAATACTGCCACCCTGTGACCTCCGAGCAGGAGGCTAGAGGAGGGGAGGTAGAACGTCCAACACTCCAAACAGCCAACACCACGTCCACCCTGTGGCGCGCGTCAGGCGGAGGGCCCACACATGGCCCAGCAACATGCAGGCCGCACAGGCCAAGCAGGTTAAACCCCGCCACAGGCGTTCCCAGGAAGGAGGGGCACTCGTGAGGGTCGACATCCATCTCCAGGACCACCCAGCAGTCGGCGCAGCAGTGGGAAAAAAAAACCCAACATGGTAGCCAACATGGAAGTCGGTAGGCAGCCGAGGACACTGGGCTGACAAGCAAACAATGCAACATACACACTAGGGCGAAGGCACCCCAACGGAAGCCAATAAGTAAGCCAGCAGGGAGGCGAGGACACCAGGCAGGCGAGCAAACACTGAGAAAAAACACACAGAAGGGGCGAGAGCACCCCAACGGCAGCCAAAACACATGCGTACACAAGCATACAATGCATCCCAATGGTGGTCAGTAAGGAAGTCAGCAGGTAGGCGAGGACACCGCACTGACAAGTAAGCACTGAAAATACATAACCCAGGGGGCGAGGGCACCCCAATGGCAGTCAAAACACATGCGTGTAAGCACACAATGCAAAATATACACCAGGGGCGAGGGCATCCCAATGGCGGACAGTAAGGAAGTCAGCAGGTAGGCGAGGACACCGCGCTGACAAGTAAGCACTGCAAATGTAATGTAATGTAATGTAATGTAAGCACTGCAAATACACAACCCAGGGGGCGAGGGCACCCCAATGGCGGCCAATAATGAAGTCAGCAGTGAGGTGAAGACACCGCGCTGAGAGAACACTGCAAATACACAACTCCGGGGCGAGGGCACCCCGAGTGTAGCCAACAGGGCGCCAGCAGACAGGCGAGGACACCAAGCTGACAAGCAAGCAATGACACAAACTGCACATTGCAGTTGGCACTGGGCAGGCGCTGTCCAACCAAAGCGACTCACAGTAGGGAACATAACCACAGCCAACATCACTAGGCTGCAAGAAATGCACAGCAATACAAGTGCATGGCAAATACACATCACAGGGGCGGAGGCACCCCAACGAGGAGACAAGCAAACAAACGACCAGGCGACAACTGAGTGATTACACAGGCAGTTGGCAGAATATAATAATACCATAATACTAAACATGGTAACAGAATAATAGAACGGTGCGTGGCCCAGTAGGGAGAACACTAGCGTCAAGTGCAGACTAACCATGTAAACGATGGAGCTGGCAAGTAGCGGTGCGAGGGCCCTTTGGCGAGAACACCGGGGCAATGCAAATTGTAGATGAACCACCGCCACGCAGACAAGGAAGCCGTAATGTCAAACGAGCACGTAAGTAACGGCAATACTAGAACTTAACAGAATGCGCCAACGCAAGCCAGCCCGTGGACAGGCACAGGCTGAAGGCGCAAGTACACTAGCGTATTACCAATAAGTTAGCAACGTTGCAACAGTTCAAATAGTTGAGCAAGGATCGAACTATAAACTGAGGAGGAGTCGTGCGCCATAACCGCTTATCAAACAAAACCAGCGGGGGAACACTGGAAACAAAGCGAAAATCAATGATATATGAATTAAGCAAATGATAGCGGCGCACCAACACCACGCAAACGCCATGGTCTAACAAGCAGTTCAGTCAGCCAACAGAGAGGCGACGTTCACCACAACCGCTTACCAAACAAAACAGCGGCGGGAAACACCGCTGGAAAGTTGGAACCAAGCGGCGACAGAAATAAGATATTAACAACACGGCTTACCTCCAAATGAAATGCCGGTGGAAGCCATCAGCGGCGTGAACACCGCGTCGGGGCGAGGGATACAACAGGTAGCTTAGCTCAACCGAGCGAGGACACTCGGCAATGAGGCAACGCATTACCTCTACGCAAACATGGGATATCTGAGGAAAACGAAGGGGACCAAAGCGCAGTTTCTTGGGGGATGTAAAAACACAGCCCCAATCCCGAGGGTAACGAAACCGACAGGCGCTAGTCCAAAATCCATTAATGTCACATTTCACAGCACTCGCGACCTGCGATGATACGCGAGAAATGAAAAGAGGACATTTCCTGGGTGCGTTGCTCTTTTGACCCCGACCCCGGGGTCACCGGGTGACGTCACCCAGGTCACAAGTGACTTTGTTGTTACTAAGTACTCGACCTGCACTGACGTGCATGGATATCCATGTGCTGTAAGCACCGCCTCTGGCGGTCAGGAGGAACGATATAGAACCTCGGAGCACATAAAAACATGAAATTAGTTTAAATTAATTAGATAGGACGCTCGCTTTGCATTAGAATGTGACTTTTTTTGATAAAACTGTCTGAGCTTGTCTCAATGTTGTTATTTCCAAGAATATTAGACAAGAATATTGTTACCTGTTGCAGGTGAACAAGCTGCTGTTGG
>NC_085874.1:10942434-10952434 GCF_034702125.1 Engraulis encrasicolus
ACAGTATGAATTATGGATAAAGTGCTGGAGCATGAAAGGTTGCCCTTTGTGCGAGTGCTCGAAAGTCTGTTTACCGTCTTTATGATGTATATCCCTCAGCATCTCCATGGAGAGTAGCTTTATTATCAGGGCACTTTTATAAAGGTGAAAAAGAGGCGTCTGACATGAAACGGGTCTTGTCTGGATGAGTCGAGTTGTTTGGCGGAATACAAACTGGACGATACGAAACCTGTCAGAGGAATATGACGAAGGATAGGCATTTATACAGAGGTTTCATATACACTCAGAAAAGCCCCCCCATACCTCTTCACAAGACAATGTCCTTCTTGTATCCATTCATACATGCGCTCATCCATGGGGGAAGCTGCCATCCAGAGTAGAGAGACTGAGATGGCAATCTGGGCTTCAGCAAGTTTTTAGGTGCGTCCTAGCATCTCTGTAAGAGGGTATGTCCGACCATCGGTCAGTCTGTCCGTCGGTCCGTCTGAAACGCATTCTTGAAATTGTAATTCCCTCCTGTGTCCACAAGGCGGCAGTGCATAGACATACGCATCATTGTCTGCCTGTCGTACTTGTTTTTTTTTATTACAAATGTGGGTATGTTAGAGCTGAATGAACACATTGTAATGCAAGATGATGGTCCTAGGTAGAGTCAGGAATTGACATTGTCTGTTTTGGTCCGTCTGTGGTAAATGACAAATATACTTGCCCAAAGTGGAGCAAATGATGGTGAATGCTGTGAGAACACTGTTTTCACAAAGTGAAACGAAAGTGTGGAACAAAACTGTGTTGATTTTTGGTCTCATGAAAGCTTGGTGTTTTGACTGTTTGGCAGGAGCTGGAGGAAGGCTTGACCAATCAGCTGCCGGTTCTGGCCCAGCTCAACCAAACAGGAAGTGACATCATCGCCCAGCTGTCGTCGGCAGAGGGCCCCCTACTGGAGGAGAAGCTGCAGCGCCTCAACCAGCACTTTAGCTTGGTGGAACACCGCATCCGCATCGGCAGGCAACACACACGGTAACCACGGACACCGCCTGCTCGGACCGACCCCATTTCTCATTCTCATAGCATAGTTGCTAACCAGTTAGCAGCTTACTTGGTTTCCCATAGGAAATTGCATTGCAGCCAAGTAAGTTGCTAACTTAGTTAGCAACAATGTTGTGGAGAAAGCAGGGGTGTCAAACATAAGGCCCGGGGGCCGTATCTGGCCCATCAGATGGGTTAATCTGGCCCCAGGGTAGAGAGAAAAAAAAACATGAATATTAAAAAAAAAGTCAAATTCTACTGTAGATTTCAAGTTTTCAATACCTGACAAAAAAAAAATCCTTCTTTCCTCCCCATTTACAGTCATTGCTCATGACATACCTGTTGGGATCCACCAGCTGTGTGTGTGTGCGTGTGCGTGTGCGTGTGCGTGTGCGTGTGCGCGTGCGCGTGCGTGCGTGTGTGTGTGTGGAAGACACATCATTTTTCCTTTAACATTGTTTGGGGTGCTGTATTTTTTTTTTCAATAATTATTTGCCCTCTCAAATAAAATTATCGTGTGTGTGTGTGTGTGTGTGTGTGTGTGTGTGTGTGTGTGTGTGTGTGTGTGTGTGTGTGTGTGTGTGTGTGTGTGTGTGTGTGTGTGTGTGTGTGTGTGTGTGTGTGTGTGTGTGTGTGTGTGTGTGTGTGTGTGTGTGTGTGTGTGTGTGTGTGTGTGTGTTTGCAGGTTGCTGCCTTCAGACCCTGCTGTGTTTGTCAGTATGATGGCAGGAGGGACCATGGAGCAGACATCAGTGGACAGTGAAGCTAAGCTCCAGGCAAGCCACACATACACACAACCGCGCACACGTGTACACACCTTAACGAAAACGCATGCACATAGCATCTGTTTATCCTCCACTTCACCTGCATCAGAAATAATTTACAATGCAGTATTACTAGTATCAAAGTAAAACACCACATAGCTTCAAATGGGACATGGACACACACACACACACACACACACACACACACACACACACACACAAACACACACACACACACACACACTCTCTCTCTCTCTCTCTCTCTCTCTCTCTCTCTCTCTCTCTCTCTCTCTCTCTCCTCTCTCTCTCTCTCTCTCTCTCTCTCTCTCTCTCTCTCTCTCTCTCTCTCTCTCTCTCTCTCTCTCTCTCTCTCTCTCTCGCAGACACACACACACACACACACATAATCTCTCTCTCTCGCACACACAGAAACACACACACTTGATTTTTAAGACTGCATTGTGGTGTGTCCACAGGTGAGGCGACAGCCCTCTCAAGAGGCGGAGTCTGGATTTGACGAGCACTTCCAGGAGCGTATCAGCAGGCTGCAGGACTGGATCCAGGAGACCAATCAGATGCTGAGCCTCAGAGGACCAGCAGGGCTGTCTCACAGTGAGGCAGAGGTGACCTTCAACACCCGGCCGTACACACACACACACACACACATATATACACACAACCCACTTGTGCTTTGTCTGTTTCTTTTACACATGATACTTTGTCTACCTCTAAAACGTAGACAGACAAAGGTCCTGTTAAGCACACACACACACACACACACACACACACACACACACACACACCTATGTATGCATGGCCATATAGATACTTTCTTGAAGTAAGTTTTTAGCATTCATGCTTACATTTGAACAATATGTGATTTTTGGTAAATTTGGTTATTGCACACTACATACATTACTACTAATCCTATATGTGTCTCCATCCCTTGATGAAGTTTTTACTAAACAGGTGTTTTTATTGATTGACCTGGTAATTCACATAAATATAAGTATGGGAACGGCCGTCAATGATATTATTGCCTCATAAATCTTCAGCTGATCTCTTTGTCTATGTGTCTGTGTCTGTGTCTGTGTCTGTGTCTGTCTCTCTCTCTCTCTCTCTCTCTCTCTCTCTCTCTCTCTCTCTCTCTCTCTCTCTCTCTCTCTCTCTCTCTCTCTCTCTCTCTCTCTCTCTCTCGATCAATCAGGATCTGTCCTACACCATGGGGGACAAAAAGCGAGAGCTTGAGGACATCCTTGCCTTGTCCATCAGTCTGCAGAAACAACATCAGCTCCAACCCCAGGAAAAGGTACTGGTTGGCCAACATTACACTGCTAGACTGTCTTCAGGACACTGCAACCTTCGACTTCATCCAATGGCATATGTTGTTAGATTACATTACATTATTAGTTTATAATGTAATGTAATATAATAATGGCAAATTGTTTTGTTTGTTTTGAACAGTTCCACATACTGTAGATGGAACTTGTATATATACAGTACTGTGTGAACACAGACTCATCTTAGAACTAAAATGTACTCATACTGTTAAACAGGGCTGGGGAACCATTTTCCATTCCATTCAAATTCTTCCCGGGGCCATAAAAGTTCTCCAAGGGCCGATTTCCCCCTGCACTTTAGGCCTATATTGAAGGCAGCCAGCTTGAAAACAGACCCCACCTTCTCTAGGTCCCCTGAAATATACTGTACATGTAAAGTGTTTATTGCTAATGTAATGTCTACGATTCCTTTACAAAATATGTCATATTTCATGTGAAGCTGCATAGCCTTAAAATTATATTGGGGGCCGGACAAACGGCCATCGAGACATAGGTTCCCCACACCTGCTGTAAAATGTTCTCGTGGTTGCAAGATGATTACGTGTGTTTGTATGTGTGTGTCTAGATGAAAGTGGAGAGCCTGGCTGCGGGCTGGAAGGCTCTGGATGTCCACCTGAAGGCGACGCCTTTGCCGCCCATGTCCCCTTACACACACCAAGTTGTCCAGCAACCAGCGACAGGTAGACACCTTGCATGTTCAATATACTATTTAGATCTGTGGAGGTTCTCATGCTAAACAAGTAGTACCTTGCACAATTCTCTTTTGACTGTTACTTTATGCATTTACACAGCACTCTCACCTCTCCTCTGCTCCTCCCCTCTATTCCTCCTCTCCTCTCCTCTCCTCTCCTCTCCTCTCCTCTCCCCTATCCTCTCTCCTTCTCCTCTCGTCTGCTCCTCCCCTCTCCTATCCTCTCTCCTTCTCCTCTCGTCTGCTCCTCCCCTCTCCTAACCTCTCTCCTTCTCCTCTCCTCTCTTCTGCTCCTCCCTCTCTCCTCTCCTTCTCTGCTCCTCTCCTCTGCTCTTCTCTTCTCTTCTCTTCTCTTCTCTTCTCTTCTCTTCTCTTCTCTTCTCTTCTCTTCTCTTCTCTTCTCTTCTCTTGTCTTCTCTTGTCTTCTCTTGTCTTATCTTATCTTATCTTATCTTATCTTATCTTCTCTTTTCTCCTCTGCTCCTCCCCTCTCCTCTCTTCTCATTTCCTCTCTTAACTCCTTTCATCTCTCCTCTCCTCTCTTCTCTCCTCTCCTCCCCTCTCCTCTCCTCTACTCTCCTCTGCTCCTCTCTCCTCTCCTCTGCCTCTAGTGGTGGCTGTGCCAGTTCAGATGGTGAGAGTTTCGAGCGAGGCTCCACCCCCTCCTGCCCACAGCCCCGAGCCCGTCGCCCCAGGTGACCTCAACCAGACGGCCACCGAGCTCGCTGATTGGCTGCTGCTCATCGACCAGATGCTCAAGTCCAACATCGTCACCGTGGGAGACAGCCAGGAGATCCGCACCACCATCTCTCGCCTGCAGGTGGGTGTGGGTTTGGGGGGGCTGTTGTGTATGTGGATGTGGATGTGGATGTGGATGTGGATGTGGATGTGTACGTGTGTGGATGTGTTAATGCAGTGGTTCCCAAACTTTTTCAGCGGGGACTTCCTTTTGGACTTAAGAATATTTTTGTGAACACCCACCCACCCAAAGTCTTAGACTAGCAATGGATTTCTAGCAATATTAGCGGACAAACTATTAATGGAAAATCTTGCCATACTAATGGACAAAAAGATTGTCTAGGCAGTTAGCTGTTAACTATTAACCTGTGGATTTCCCTTTTTTTTGCAATGTCCCTTTTGTCTGGGACCCTCCTTCAGTACCTCCGCAACCCCCCTAGAGGTCCCAACCTGTGTTTGTCTTGTGTATTTGCACATGTACCTGTAGTGTATCCATCTGTTTGGAATAACGGCTTATAACCTGACTTTCAATTAATCACTTGGCTTCAGAAGTCACTCATATGAAAGCTACAACCCTCCCGAATGAAAATGTATGTACAAAAATAAATTTCATGCACCAAAGCAAGATTGACCCTTTAATGAACACAGACGGGGCCGAAAAGCAACTTCGAAGAGCATAACTTAGGCAAACTTTGTTTGAGTGTACCACTCATAAATTCAAGTGGGTCGCAAGTTGATTAAACCTGCGTACTTGTGTGTTTCTCTAGGTGACCAAACTAGACATGGAGCACCGTCATCCCCAGCTGGAGAAGATCTTCACTCTGGCTCAGAACATCAAGAACAAAACATCCAACCTGGATGTCCGCACCTCCATCACCGAGAAACGTACGACACACACACACACACACACACACACACACACACACACACACACACACACACACACACACACACACACACACACACACACACACAGAAACATACACACTGGACATCCACAGATACACAACTAAGCGACACTTCCTCTCACATTAATAAGATGGTCTGTCCACTCATCTGTCATTGAACTTTATCTGTGTGTGCGTGTGCGTGTGCGTGTGTGTGTGTGTGTCTGCGTCTGCGCGTGTGTGTGTTAGTTGAGAGAGTGCGTAGCCAATGGGACGGCACACAGCACAGCCTGGAAGCTCGCCTACAGCAGCTGGGTCACATGACCGTCCACAGCGACCAATGGGAATCGCAGAGGAAAGAGCTGAAGGCCCTGATTGGGCAGAACGAGGCCCGCCTCCACGGCCTCCAGCAACAGAGCAAGGAGCCACTGACCAGTCAGATCAGCCACAGCAAGGTACGCCCAGCCAATGAAAAATCTGAATAGTGCGCTTTAAGGATGTCAACAATTCATCGATTAATTAACTGATGTTGATTAAAACGTTAATCGATTAAAAAAGATGCAATAAATCGCCAACTCGACTGGCGAGACACCCAGGAAAAATGGGCATGACGAGGTGCGTGTGAAGAGTAGAGTATGTTCAATCACCTTTGGATTGAAGAGTACACATGGAAATCAATTTAAATGTTGCATTTTATATGCATTTTAGCATTTAATTGGGTTTTTTTTGGGGGGGGGGGTAGAGGGTGGAGATTTGGGCTGGGGGGACACCACTTATCAATTAAACGCAAGTTGATACACAAGGTCAAACAATTAATGTATTCATCAATATTTTACATCCCTAGTACGCACAGCATAATAGATGCCCTGAGTAAGGTTCTGTTGCCACTGTGCAAGTTTAAAAGTTGTGATCTGTGTCACCACAAAAAATGTAATCTGTTGTTCCTTTTGTCATCTCCAACAAATCTGCAAAATTTCGTCATAGTTTTTTTAGCTATCCTACAGACAAACAAACCAAAGCGTCCGAAAACATTACCTCCTTGCCTGGGGTAATAATAATAAAGCTTAAAGCAGTCGATATGATTGCATTTGCAGTTCCTTTGTTGAACAGCAAGAGGTGCCAGAGCTCTGCTTTTGTCTGTCTCCTCCAATCAGTTTTGTCCGTCAGTGCGCCGAGGAAATGTGAGGAGGAGGGCTTTTATTTGAAAAAGATTCATCACAGCCAATTCAAGAGTTTTCAAAAACAAATCAGAGCTTATTGAGCAGATCAATCACGGCCAGGCCAAAAGAACTTTCATGATGAACACGATGAATACGCACACCCCTGCCTTCCCATCCCAATACTGTTAATTTAATCCCAGAGTGTATGAAGTCTTTTAACCTCTGACTTCCAGCTGTCAGACAGACATCTAGCCTAAAGCCCTTGAAAATCTTGGTCAAGGTCACATCTCAAGATCAAGGTTAACCCTTTATAGGGCACACAAATTTCAGCTCCCGAGTGGGAAAAAAAGGTTTAACAGGCGCCAGGCCACTGCTGATTGGTCAAATGTCAATGTCACTATCTGTCTGAAAGCCTGGGCGTACCGCCTTGTAGAGAGGCATGGCAGGGACATTTGTGGTTGTCGTGCAAGTAATCGGAAGTGAACAAATATAGTCACTTGCCCAATAAAGGGTTAACGTTGTGTGTGCATAAGTAGCCCATTGTCCACACGACACTTAACTGCTCTTGACCTTCTCAATTGCTTCAATTTGAAGGACCTTTGTAGAACGGAGATGGTGTTGAGACTCTAGTCAACCACTGCTCAAAAGGGCAAGGTCATATACTGTGTGCGTACGTGTATTGAAGATGTTCCTGTCATACAGTAGGTGTGTGTGTGTGTGTGTGTGTGTGTGTGTGTGTGTGTGTGTGTGTGTGTGTGTGTGTGTGTGTGTGTGTGTGTGTGTGTGTGTGTGTGTGTGTGTGTGTGCATGCAAGCAGCACAAGCAGCAGGCAGAGAACACAATAAAGAACTCTGTAAACAGCTTTTATATTCCCTTGTCCTCATTACAAGGTTACATCACCAACACATAGCGTTAATGCTGTGTTTTAGCTGTTAGTTTTTTGGACCAAGCACCGTAGGCACTCTTTGATGAGTTACACAGCATGGCAGCTTGGCAGTTTGCCCTTCTTCCACAATGAGGGAAAATTCTCAAAAATAATAATGCTGGGTCACCACCACGAATCACCATCAAAATGTACATGCACAAGCACATTAATGTATATTAATTATGTTTATCAACCCGTGTGTGTGTGTGTGTGTGTGTGTGTGTGTGTGTGTGTGTGTGTGTGTGTGTGTGTGTGTGTGTGTGTGTGTGTGTGTGTGTGTGTGTGTGTGTGTGTGTGTGTGTGTGTGTGTGTGTGTGTGTTGCAGATGTTCCTATCGGAGCTGAGTAAGGGCCAGGCGTGTGTGTCCGGCTTTAACGAGCTGTCCCAGCTGCTGCTGCAGGAGTACGCGGGCGACGACACGCGAAGGGTTAAAGAGGTCAGCGACAACCTCACGGCCGCCTGGCAGAGCCTCAACAACAGGTACACACGCACACACACATGTACACGCACGTGCGCACGCACACACACACACACACACACACACACACACACACCATCTTGCCACTGCCTAGCAGACCCTCAACAACAAGCGCACGCACGCGCGCGCGCGCGCACACACACGCGCACGGACACACACACACATACACACACACGCACTAACGTGCACGTGTATACTACTAGCACTAGCATGATGAGATTAAAAAGGATCATAAGACGTAGACTGAAACACACACATGCGCGCACACACACACACACAGGCTGTGATGTGCTGTTATGTAACTGGTATAGTTTGCGCGTGTGTGTTTTCAAGGTAAGTTGGTCTTTGTTTTAACTGTGTGTGTGTATGTGTGTGTATGTGCCAGTGCGTGTGTGTGTGTGTGCTCGCGCATGTGTTTATGGGTGTGTGTGTTCAAGCATATGTAAGTTGGTCTTTGTTTTAACCGTGTGTGTGTGTGCGTGTGCGTGTGTGTGTGTGTGTGTGTGTGGGTGCATGCATGCTTCGTTGTGTGTGTGTGTGTGTGCCTGTGTGTGCCTATGTATGCCTGTGTGTGCCTGTGTATGCCTGTGTGTGTGTGTATGCGTGCGCCTGCTTGTGTGTGTGTGTGTGTGTGTGTGTGTGTGTGTGTGTGTGTGTGTGTGTGTGTGTGTGTGTGTGTGTGTGTGTGTTTGCGTTGCCAGAGCGCGGGACACCCACGCTGTGCTGGACGGCGATCTGAAGGCCCTCCAGGCCTCCCTCAGGGAGATGGAGGCGTGTCTTAAATGGCTCCAGGAGGCGGAGACTACCCTCAACATGCTAGGACACGCTTCCCAGGAGGAGGGGCTACTGCAGGACGCCACGCGGGTGCGAGAGCTGAAGACTCAACTCCAGGTAAGAGCGCAATGGGCGTTGCGTGTGCGTGCTTGAGCGCGTGTTTGTGCACGTGCACGCACACTTGTAATAGTCTTGCAGCTGCATTCAGGTGTGCATTGGTTTTGTGTGTATGATGCGAATTCAGACATTTGTGTGTGTGTGTGGGGGAGTGTCACTGTGTCTTTATAGTCATTTCAGGCAGGTCTTTGTGTCTAGGTGTCCATTAGCACACCTGCCAGCTCTCTTTAGCTCTTCTTCTGAGAAACGTGTGGGTGTGTGTCTCTGTATGTCTGGGATCCTGTGACTGTCTGCATGCTTGAATAGTTTTGATTATATTGATCTGTGTGTGTGTGTGTGTGTGTGTGTGTGTGTGTGTGTGTGTGTGTGTGTGTGTGTGTGTGTGTGTGTGTGTGTGTGTGTGTGTGTGTGTGTGTAGGTCCATGTGAGTGACTGAAGTTGAGATGTCCCTTGACTGATGCTATTATCTACCAACAAAAGGCTCCATGACCATGAAATTGTGTGTGTGTGTGTGTACACGCTCATGCGTGTGCATGTGTGTAAGAGAAAATGTGTGTGCGTTTGTGCATGTGTGTTGTGTGTGAGTATGAGAGAGAGATTGAGATTTGTAAGATCATTGGTTTGTGTTGTCTTACTGTGGAGGTACTGTAAAGTGTGCTGCTCTGGTGGTGACATTTTACTTCTTTATTAGGATTGACAGATATACATTTATCATGGCACAACCCAACACACACACACATATATGCACCGCATTCCACATTATTATGCAAATGACATTTTTCGCTGTTTCCCCACATAATCAATACAAATGACAGTCGTCATAATTTTCAAGTCATCAGCCATTAGAGTACAATTTAAACGTTTTTGAATGAACCTTCCAATGATAACGGTATTTTTTTAAATAATAAAAAACTTTAAATGCTCTGTTCCACATTATTACGCAAAATAGTTTTGTAGTGTTGTAATCCAAATTTCTTTCTTTTTTTCCCATTTACCTCAAAACAGTTGGAATTTGGTACCTTCTAAATTACATTTCAATGTTCAATACTTGGTGATAAGCTCTTTGTCTTAGTAACTGGAATGCTGCGATTAACATTGAA
>NC_085874.1:10954934-10962434 GCF_034702125.1 Engraulis encrasicolus
TGTGGATGCGTGCATGGTTGGTTGCCTTAAGGAAAGCAAAGGCACAGCAAATTGTCAAATATTGTTCCGTATCCTCCACTATTGGTAGCTGCTATATTTTGAAGAAGAAGGTGTTGTATGTACCCTTAAAACGGCTGGTACTTTGAGACCCGCATTGGTGGATCATGACTGAGCATCGTTGTATCTGTAACATTAATGTCCTTATGTACATATGATGAATTGAAGACATAAAGTAGTTAAAATGTGTGTGTGAATACTTACTCCCATGTGTGTGTATGTGTGAGTTTGGCGGGTTCCCTTTCTCATCTGTTGGCTTCTCTCTTCCTTCACTCTTCATCTTACCAAAGCAGAGGATGTCTTCCCTGCCGAATACAATCTCCACCAAAAATACTTTTCTATTTGTGTGCTGCTTTACTGCTTTCCCCGTCTCTCTCTTTCTCTCAAGTTCTCTCTCTGTTTCTTTCTCTTTCTCTCCCCCTCTTCCCCTACTCCCCCTACCTCTCCACTCAATAAGTGTCAAGCGAGTCGAGATCACTCAGTCTTTGTCAGCTGCACACAGACGAGAAGATTGAGAGAGTACAGAAGCGCAAGAGGGATAGAGAGAGAAAGACAGTGGCTCTCCTGCATGCGTGTGCAGCTTCTCTTTCTGCCCCTCTCACCCCCCACCCCCCTCGCACTCTCTCTCCCTCCCTCCCTCTCTGCCCCTCTCCCTCTCCTTTTCTCTGTCTTTCTGCCTTACTCTCTCTCTCTCTCTCTCTCTCTCTCTCTCTCTCTCTCTCTCTCTCTCTCTCTCTCTCTCTCTCTCTCTCTCTCTCTCTCTCTCCTCCCTCTCTCTTTCTATCTCCGCTTACCTCTCATGTCCCCTCCCTCCCTCACTCGCTACCCCTTTCTCTCCTCCCCCTTCCCTGACTCTCTCTCCCTCCCTCCCTCCCTCCCTCCTCTATCCTCTGTTCGCTGCCCGTGCCCGGCTCTTATTTTCTCCGCTGCCTGGCTGCTGGGATGTCATCCCTCGTTTAGCGCTGGGAGAGAGAGCGTGTGTTTGCGCTGCACGTGTGTGTGTGTGTGTGTGCTCGCGTGTGTTTGTGACCGCGTGTGTTCTTTTACTCTGGACTCACTACAACATATTGCATCCTCCCTCTCTCTCTTTCTCTCTCTCTCTCTCTCTCTCTCTCTCTCTCTCTCTCTATCTCTATCTCTCTGACACATCATCCCTCTCTCTCTCACATCATCCCTCTCCTGACTGCCTTTTTCTGTTTGTTTTTTTTTCTCCTCTGCTTTTTCTCATTCTATCTTCGGCTCGGCTCTTTTTTCTACTTTTCTTCTTGCTCGTCATTGTACATCCCTCCCTTCTGCTCTGCTTGCTCTCTCCTCTCCACTTAACTCCTGAGCTCTCTCTTTCGCTGCCGGGAACACCAGGACTTTCTGAGGATGCTGGAGATGTGTGCGTGTGAGTGAGTGTGCTTGTGTGTGTGTGTGAGTGACAGAGAGAGAAAGTAAGCGCAACTACTACTACTCATAGGGAAGACAAACTGTGTGTCGTAGCGAAGGGACTCTGTGTGTGTTAGTGTGGGTCACTTTGGAGAGCGCTTTGCTGTTGTTTGTCTCTGTGTGTGTGAACATGTGTGTGTGAGTCATGCCTTTACGCATGTGTGCGCGTGTGTGACGGGAGCATGCCTGAGCGATTCTCGCCGCACGAGGTGGCGTGTGTGTGAGCTGAGATGAGATGAGTGTGTGTGTGGCACTCACGGCAGAGTCAGCAGTAGCAGCAGCAGCAGCAGCAGCAGCAGCGCGAGCAGCAGCGTTAGCAGACACCGTAGCCAGCAGACGGCAGCGGAGTGCGTGTGGCAAACCCGCGAGGAGGAGAAGGAGTGCGGGCGTGTGTTGTGTGGGTCCGTGCGTGCGGAGATGCGCGCGGGGCGCGTGAGGGCGCGCGTGTGTGTGTGCGAGAGGAAGATGATGGCAGTGGTGCGGAGCTCCGTTCAGAAGGTGATGGTCTTCCTGCAGCGCCTTCAGAGGATGGCCATCAGCTCGCCGCGCTACCACAAACTCTGCAAGGTCAGTGGAGAGCCAGCGCCGGCACAGGAACGCGGGCACACACACTCTCACACACACACACACACACACACACACACACACACACACACACACACACACACACACACACACACACACACACACACACACACACACACACACACACACACACACACACACACAATGGAGAGCCAACGCCGGTACAATCGCTGGGCGCTCACTCCAGCACACACACACACTCACACAAACACACACACACAGATGGAGACACGTGCACACACAGGGAGAGAAAGCGAGATACACACACACACACAGAGAGAGACACACAGACACACACAAAAACTTCATGCATGCATGAGAGAGTAATATGAAAAACTCCATGCGCACATTGAGAGATAGAGACAGAGAGAGAGAGAGAGAGAGAGAGAGAGAGAGAGAGAGAGAGAGAGAGAGAGAGAGAGAGAGAGAGAGAGAGAGAGAGAGAGAGAGAGAGAGAGAGAGTCCATGCACACAAGCAACAGACTTACTTGCTGTATTTAGACAGACTCAGGTACACTTCTAAAAGTAACACTCGTGCGCGCACACACGCACACACACCATCATGTTTTGTTCTGTCTTTTGTGTGTTTGTTTGAGGAGTCTGTGGCTTTGTCCTTGTTTGTGCGTGTTTTTGTTGTGTGAGGGATTTTTGTTGGATGTGGTTGTAAGGCATTGGAGTGTTTGTGTTGTAGTAGGATTATCCATGGCTTTTGTAGGGCTTTACTCTTTTTGGTGCGTGTGCGTGTGCGTGTGTGCACATGCGTGTGTCTGTTGTTAACATCTGCATCAGTCTGGTTGGTGTTAAACTGCATATCGAAGTCAATAGCAAGTTCATTGGTCTGTGTGCTATTGCCCATTACATAGATTTTTCACAATAAAGTACACACATTGTCTTTGACAGTAGCACTAAGCTTGGAGCATGTGTCTTTGTGACATATTTTTATGTGTGAAGTTCACACATTTGTCTTTCACACGTTTGTCTTTGCCTTTTAGCTGCATTTCAGGTGTTGTCAGATGTGTGTACGTGTGTGTAGTGGGATTTGTGTAAACTTTTAACACACCTTTATGTGTTGGGATATTTATAAACTGGCTCAGATTCTCTCTCTGTATCAGACAGACAGACAGACAGACAGACAGACAGACAGGCAGGCAGGCAGGCAGGCAGGCAGGCAGGCAGGCAGGCAGGCAGGCAGGCAGGCAGGCAGGCACACACGCATGCACACACGCATGCACACACGCATGCACACACGCACACACACACACAGACACAGACACACACAGACACACACAGACACACACACACACAAGCCTCATCTTATCTCACTCGTGTTATGTGCTATGTTTGTGGAAACCCATGTGTGAATAAGGATGCATACGTGTGTGTTTTTGTGTGTGTATGTGTGTGTGTTTGTTTTTACTAAATGCCATCAGTTAATTTCAATTTGTGTGCTAATAGTTGAATAACTTAATTAGTATGCCATTTAAAGGCTGTATGAGGTAAAGGTTTAAAAATTGAAGCTTGTAATATCAGCTCTTATGGAGCGTGGATTTCTCTGAGGACTAGGTGTGTGCCTGTGTGCCCTGTTTATAATGTTCCTTCTTTTAAATAGATTACCACACTCCATTGGGTCCAAAGACGCACTTACAGACACACTTATGCATGTTCGCACACACGCACACACACACACACACGCACCCATATACACACATGCTCTTTCGCTCTCTTGCTCGCTCGCTCTTGTTCGCTCGCTTTTGCTCTTTCTCTCTCTCTCTCTCTCTCTCTCTCTCTCTCTCTCTCTCTCTCTCTCTCTCTCTCTCTCTCTCTCTCACTCTCTCTCTCTCTCTCCCTCCCCAATCAGTCTAAAATGCCCGGTTATTGGCCAGCTCACTTTCTCCGTTGCGATTGGTCAGACAAGCAGCTGCTGTTTTGCTCTGAAGATTAATGAATCTTAAGATTGATTTCACCAAAGTAGTCAGTAACGTTCAATTATGGAGCCCTTTTTAAAATATGCTTCATGTCACTTAAAATACCACACAATGAACTACCAGCATGATAGACAGAGCGGCCATATGCTTGATTATGTGGAAGGTATTACATTGCTGGGACTCAAGTTCAAGCTTTTGTGACTCAAATCCTGTGCAAATGTGGCAATGATTTACCTCAGAGTGGTGAGTTGTGTTTGTGTACTGGTATGCACTCTGAAGATGTATCTCTTGAGTTTTTTACAACACAACACACCTCAAAACCGTTCATAATGGTCAGAACATGATATTCTGCTCTGATATTCTGCGATAAGATACGTTCCTGAGCGTTGGCGTGTTAGCGTGCCAGTATGGTGTTTGTGCGTCTCTGTTCACTTTTTTTCTGTGCTTGTTTCTGACTCTTTTCTCTGTCCCCCTCTCTTTGTCTTTTCTTTACCTCTCTCTCTCTCTCTCTCTCTCTCTCTCTCTCTCTCTCTCTCTCTCTCTCTCTCTCCCCTGGGCTTCTATTGGCGGCCTCCTCCTCGTCCCCCGTCTTTGTCTCTCTCAGTTCAGTTCAGTTCAGTTCAATTCAATTCAAGGGCAGCGCTATTGACGTGACTTGTTGAGGCAGCGTTGCCAAAGCTGACACATAACAAAATCATTTTTAGTAATGGTTAAAAAAGCATAATATCTTCACAAGATGAATAGAGCAATACATAATAAAATGAAGGCATTCTGTGCCCCCCACCCCCACCCCCCCCATCTCTCTCTCTTCCCCTCTCCGCATCCCCTCCGTCTCTCTCTTTCTCAACTCCTTTTTATTGACTCAGTGTCTGTCTTTCTATGGCAGTGTGCCCCCAGTCCACTTGCCCCACCCCACCCTCATCCCCATCCCTCCATCCCTCTGACGCTATAGTGGCAGCCTTTTCAATAGTAGGTGGTGAGTGTGCGTGCGCGCGTGTTCGTGTCTGTGTGTGAGCGAGAGGGCACAAAGAACGATATCGGAATCAGAGAGGAGAAGAAAAGGGTGGAGGAGAGATGAGGAAAACAAAAAAACTAGACAGGAACTGAGAAGAGGGCCAGTGATGGATAACATTGGATCTCCCTGAGCAAGGACACTGTATGTGCAATAATGTGTGTGTGTGTGTGCGTGCACACCCGTGCACGCCTCTCTTTGTGTCTGTCTTCTAAAGGAAGACTATCAGTGTGTGTGTATATAAATGTACGTATAGTCTGTTGAGAGAGTGTCCGGGCAGGCTTGCGGTCGTGCGTGTTGGGTGATGAGAGAGAGCTCTGCAAAAAAAATGCAATCATCTCCCCTCAGTTCGCCCTTCTCTTTACCACGCCGTCATCTATTATTGTTGGCCTACTTTATCTGCATCCGTTTAACCGGCCTTCCTTCTACGCACACGTTGCCAATTACTCTGGCTAAATCCAAAATGTCCATTCGCTGGATGCTGCATGGGGGGGAGGTGGGGGGGAGTGGGGGGAGCAGTGCAATTGGCATATAGTGTACAAGTGAGTGCATTGCTCTTGTGTTCAGTAATGGTCAATTATGAAGCCCTTTTTAAAAATGCTTCATGTGACTTCAATACCACACAATAAACTACTGGCCCCTGTGGAAGGTATTACATTGCTGGGACTCAAGTAAGTTTAAGCTTTTGTGACTCAAAGCCTGCACAAGTGTGGAAATGATGTACCTCAGAGCGGTGAGTTGCTTTTTTGTACTTGGATGCCCTCTGGAGGTGTATCTAGAGTTTTTTTGTACAACACAGCACAAAATACCACACAAAATTGTTCATAACGGTTTAAACATGAGCTCTGATATTTTGCGATAAGATGCGTTAGCGTGTTAGGGTGCCAGTATGGTGTTCGCGCATCTCTGACGTGTATCTCTGTTTTTGTTGTTACACAAAAAATGCAACACAAAACTCAAAAAGTTAGCAGGACATCGGACACTGCTCTTGTGTTCGTACAGCCTTGTGGCTTTGTTGGGAATGTCTTCTGTCAAAGGTACTTTGGCCAAATGTCCCCCCCTTCCCCATCCCTCTTGCCCTGGGATGCACTTGTCCACACTCCATTGCCCTGGTCTTAGTCACCTCCCTGCTGCTTAGGTTCATTAACTTCACTTCAGTGGGTCCAGGCTTTCAGCGCTCGTTTAACATGACCTGGAATCGCCCACACACATACACACGCACGCACAGACGGACGCACAGATGCACGCACACACAGACACACACACACACACACTACAGATGCTTTGGCACACACACACACACACACACACACACACACACACACACACACACACACACACACACACACACACACTGTGTGCATGCACACATACACACACTTCAGACGCATTGGCACACACACACACACACATATTTGCATGCACACACACGCAGATACACACTACAGACACGTTGGCACACACACACAGGGACTTATTCATATGCACACATCCATACACGCAGGAATGCACACGCACACTCACACACACGGCCACTCTAGCACACCAGGGGAACATCAGTCATTCCACACTCGATTAGCCTCCCTTGGGTCAAATCAGTCTGTGTGTCTGTGTGTGTGTGTGTCTGTGTGTCTGTGTGTCTGTGTGTCTGTGTGTCTGTGTGTGTCTGTGTGTGTGTGTGTCTGTGTGTCTGTGTGTCTGTGTGTCTGTGTGTCTGTGTGTGTGTGTGTGTGTGTGTGTGTGTGTGTGTGTGTGTGTGTGTGTGTGTGTGAGAGAGATGGTCGGCTGGTCAGTAGTGATGGATATACTCATGCCCAGAATCCACTTTCTGCCGTGCCCCACGAACACACACACACACACACACACACACACACACACACACACACACACACACACACACACACAGGAACACAAACACGAACACGGTCTTTAACACACGGCCACACATAGAAGAACACACACGCTCGCCACACAGGTAGATGGGTGCTCACACACACACATGCGCGCGCTCATGCACACCTGCGCGCGTGCACAAGCACACACTCCAGGGATACTTATTTATAGCCCACGTTAAAAACAACAAATGTTTGCCTAGGGGCAAGCGTTTCTCCTCTTCTCTTTTTTTTCTCTCAGTCTTTCTCTCCTCCTGATCGTGCTCTTCTTCACTTTCTTCGCTACATCATGTCATTTCTGTAGCATCTTTCTCTGCCTCACGTTTTTGTCCTTGTCAAATTTCAAGTACATGCATCATACATGTTATGTTTTGAGTGTTCTCTTTTTCTCGTACTCCAATTCTCTCTCTCTCTCTCTCTCTCTCTCTCTCTCTCTCTCTCTCTCTCTCTCTCTCTCTCTCTCTCTCTCTCTCTCTCTCTCTCTCTCTCTCTCTCTCTCTCTCAGTCCCTGTTTGTCATTTTCTCTCACCCTCTACTCAACCAACATTCATCTTCTCAACCACACGCACATACACACCATTCCCACTTACCTATAGCA
>NC_085874.1:10969934-10977434 GCF_034702125.1 Engraulis encrasicolus
GATATGTGTGTGTGTGTGTGTGTGTGATTACTAATGAATGCTGGAGCTGGATGATAGACAGGGCTTAAGGGATTGACTGGCAGGGCGAACAAGACAAGTTGATGGGTGGCAGCAACCAGATGTTTAATCACACACAACGAGAGAGTGTGTGTGTGCGTGCTTGTGTGTGTGTGGATATGCGCGTACAGTATGTGCTTTTGAGTGACTGTTCGCGTGCGTGTACTGTTATGTGTGTGTGAAGGTTTCTTGGAGATGGATTTTACCTTTTGCAGATTTAATCTTGCAGTGTCTTTCTTTCATGGCCACGCTTGTGTGTGTGTGTGTGTGTGTGTGTGTGTGTGTGTGTGTGTGTGTGTGTGTGTGTGCGCGTGTGCGTGTGCGTGCATGCTTCTCTGTGCACACATATGTGTGTGTCTGTGTATGTGTGTGTTTGTGTGTTTCCATGTCAGGCTCCATAGAAATTCATCTTGTCTTGTGGAGATTTAATCTCACATTCACACACATGCTGTGTGTGTGTGTGCGCTTATGTGTGTATGCGCGTGTGTGTGTGTGTGCGTGTGTGTGTGTGTGTGTGTGTGTCTCTCCAGACCTTATGGAGATCGATCTTGTCTTTGGTATATTAAATCTCACACGAACACACATGCAGGTTGTGAACTGCTGTGTGTGTGGTGTGTGTGTGTGTGTGTGGTGTGTGTGTGTGTGTGTGTGTGTGTGTGTGTGTGTGTGTGTGTGTGTGTGTGTGTGTGTGTGTGTGTGTGTGTGTGTGTGTGTGTGTGTGTGTGTGTGTGTGTGTGTGTGCATGTATGGGTGCGTTTTCTGTGTGTGTGTGTGGTTGTGTGGCCGCCAGTGTGTGCTGTGTTGTGCTGAATGTTCTGACATGTGTGACAGTGTTCTGTCATAGTGCAGATTGCCCAGCTGCGTGCGTCTTCAGGAGCGAGGGGAAAAGGACAAGACTGATATAGAATAATGGACAGAGGCAGCATGGGATAATGGGAGAGAGAGCGATAAAAAAAAGAAAGAAGGGCACGAGGAGAAAACACCACTTTGAGAGACAGAGAGAGGCGGAGGGGAGAGATGGAAGAAGTGAATGTGTAAAATTTAGGAGAGGAGAAGGGAGGAGGAGAAAAGGCGGGAAGAGGAGGGTAAAGGAAGTAGAGATGGGGACCGCGGAAAGGCTAGGAATAGTGGGGGAGTGGAGAGAGAAAAAAGAGGAGGGCTGGCGTGGAGATTTGGGAAGAGTGGAGATATAAAGAAAAAGAGAACAGGAGAGGGAGACAAATGAAAAGGTAGAGGTGGACTTTGATGGAAAAGGAAAGAGGAAATGCCGGGAGAAGAGGCAAGGAACAGGGTAAAAAAGTGAGAGGGGTAGGCGCGAAAACAAAAAGAGAAGACAGGAGGACAGGGACGGAAAAAGAACAGAGGAGAGGATGAAGGAAACAGACGAAACAAGGAGAAGAGGAGAGGAGGAGCGGGCAAGGGAGGAGAGAGGGATATTAGAGGAAATGAGAAGAGTAAAAGAAGAGATGAGTGGAACAGAAGAGAGGAGTGGAGGAGAGGGTGACATAAGAAGAAGAGAGGAGTGGAGGAAAGAGGAGAGAAGAGGAGAGGAGGATATAAGAGGAAATGAAGAGACGAAAAGAACAGAGGAGCGAAGTAGAGGGGGATGTGAGAGGAAATGAGAAGAGGAAATGACGAGAGGAGAGGAGCGGAAGAGAGGAGAGGATAGGAGGAGAGGAGGCGTGTGCAGTAATGAGTGGAACGCTGTCACATTCCCTTTGCATCATGGGAGTCACCTGTCAAAAGACATGTCAAACCCTCCCTCAGCGAGGCTAAATCTAGACACACACACACACACACGCACACAGGTGCATACATTACACACACACACACACACACAGGTGCTTAGACACACGCACAGGTGTTCAGATGCACTTTATTTACACATGTCCATACACACACATTTTTACACATGTGTCACACACACACACACACACACACACACACACACACACACACACACACACACACACACACACACACACACACACACACACACACACACACACACACACACACACACACACACACACACACACACACACACACACACACTTATCCCTGGCTCACCCTGTTCAGTGAATTATTTTGGGAAGGAAGAGAAGTTTTTTTCTCTCTCTCTCCTTTTTTAAAACTTGTTCTCTCCATCACCATCATCATCCCACTCACCGGGGCTCTGCTCTGTCGCTCCAAGCAGTAAAGGAAAGAGAGACGTGGGGGAAAGACTGAGTGAAAGAGAAGTCAAAGAGTTGAACTGAGAGGAGCACTGAGACTGCAGTGGTACCACAGAGTGTTCAGTCACTCGTACTTTGTGTGTGTGTGTGCGTGTGTGTGTGTGTGTGTGTGTGTGTGTGTGTGTGTGTGTGTGTGTGTGTGTGTGTGTGTGTGTGTGTGTGTGTGTGTGTGTGTGTGTGCGTGTGTGTGTGTGTGTGTGTGTGTGTGTGTGTGTGTGTGTGTGTGTGTGTGTGTGTGTGTGTGTGTGTGTGACTGCGTGTGTGTGTGTGAGACTGCTTGTGACTGCGTGCCTGTATGTGTGTGACACTGTGTGTTTGTGTCTGACAGTAAGTGTGTGTCTGCGCGTGTGTGTCGCTGTGTGTATCTGTTGTGTAGGTTGGTGGGGTGGTGTGTATCTCTGCATGAATGTGTGTCTGTGTCTCTCTCTTTGTGTGTGTGTGTGTGTGTGTGCTTGTACGCTTGACGGCTTAACCATCTTAAAGCCATTTGACAGGACAGGAGCTCAGCTGCCTAAGGAGAAATCTGCACCACTGAAAGAGAAAACAAGGACGGAATAGATAGATAGAACGAGAGGAAGAGAAGTGGCAAAAAGTTAGAAAAAGAGAGGGATGAAAGAGGAGAGATGTGCAAAGCTGCAGAATTGGGACCAAGTCACTAATTTGTAGAACTGGCCACAAGTAAGTCCCAAGTCCTTCCATTCAAGTCCGAGTCAAGTCACAAGTAAAGGCATGTTTGGTCAAGTCCAAGTTGTACCGAAGCCAAGTTAAAGGAACAGTCCACCCATTTTTGATTTTCACATATTTGCAGTATTTCCAAGCATTATTCATGAATGTGCATATCATTTTCTTCTCAGTGTTTTCAGTACTTAGATTTATTGAATCAGAATTATTAGCATAGCTTAGCATAATCACTGGAAGTTGATGGGGGCAATAGCATCAAGCCACAAGTGATCACAGGACGGGATTAAATAGCTGTTTTGCACTCTGGTGAATTTTAAATTATTTTTTAAGTAGTTTATAAGTACATTTGAGGATGTTTTGTTTGCCCCCATAGACTTGCATTGCTACGCTTAATTTGACTGTACCGTTTAACTAGGCAATGCAAACACATAGACAACAATGATACGCACATTCTTGAAAAATGCTTGGAAATACTGCAAATATGTGAAAATCAAAAAAGGGTGCACTGTTACTTTAAGTCCCCCTTTTTCAATGGTGTTAACTAGAAAAAGTATATCTACAGGTAGTGGTGAAGGGCAAATCATTTAATCATCAATTCATTTTTTCATGTAATATTTTCACATAAAAATGCAGAAAATGAAATATATTTGGACTTGACATACCATTGCAAGTCATTGCAAGCTAAACCGGTCAAGTCAAGTCTCGAGTCAATAGCGTCCAAGTCCAAATCACAAGTCATTCCTAATGTTCCCAAGTCAAGTCTCATGTCATTAATTTGTGATTCAAGTCTGACTCAGGTCCATGTCAGAAGTCCATATCTCTGCAAAACGGGAGGAGGAGATTGGAGGAAGGAAAGGGGGATGAAAGAGAGCAGGAGAGCGAGAGAAAGAGGGAGGAAAACGGAGCGATGAGGCGAAGTGACCAAATGTCAGCTTGTCTGCTCCCATGAATATTCCTGTAATAATCCCAGCTGCGACAGGATTAGATCACATTAGCCTGAGGGGGAAGAGGGGAGAGCACGCACACACACGCAAACGCACGCACGCGCACACACACAGAAGACAGTGTTTAAAACCTAAAATTGCCCGTCTTCTCTGCTTAACCTGACCAACCAGAGACACTCCCGGGTCGACTTTGACTCTCTTTTTCTCTTGTTCTTGTTCTTGCTCTCTCTCTCTCTCTCTCTCTCTCTCTCTCTCTCTCTCTCTCTCTCTCTCTCTCTCTCTCTCTCTCTCTCTCTCTCTCTCTCTAAACAAATGTACCACACACACACACACACACACACACACACACACACACACACGTCATGGTCACATAACCACAGATAGGATATAGTACATGCGCCGAACACACACACTCATACACACACACACACACACACTACACACAGAGTTCTGTAAGTGTTTTGGTTCATCAGAAGGAAAGGCCATCCGAGCTGATGCAATCAGTCCATAAGTACATCATCACTCCAAAGTCCTTCACTAGTTTTAGGCCCCCCGATGCTCTCCAGCTCAGGAACCAATACATTGATTGACACAGATACAGTGATTAGACATGATTTGGCTCATCCAGGGGACCACTGAAGTGCCCGGGTTGTTTTCTTTAAGATGTGTAAAAAAATTTTTTAAAAAAGCTCTGGACCCTGTTTCTCGAAAGCGTCGTTGCTAACAAGTTAGCAACTTACTCTGTTGCAATGCAATTTCCCATAGGCAACCTACTAAGTTGCTAACTGGTTAGCAGCAACGCTGAGGAAAAACGCAACGCTGTTCTGTTACCAGTGCTGTCATCATAGCCTGTTACCATATGGAATGGAATGACAAGGTCGTCAAGGTTTTAAACGTAGGCAACCATGGAAACGTTGCCACATTCTTTCTTCCATTTTCACTATAAATAGGGGGGGGGGGATAATCATCAAGTTCAAAATTTCAACACGCCCATTTGGGACATGATTAACACTATAAATACAAGAACTTTGACACCAAAAGTAACTCTGTATCTTGAAAATAACCCCCCACCCCTTGAAAATGAAAAAAAGAACCCAAAAGTGGCATTTTCTGCCCATTCCGCCTGGTATGCATAAGCTATTTTTACTGTTTGCTTATATGCCGTTGCATAAATGCTTTCAAATCCATTTGATTTTTAATTAACACTATTAATAGAAGAAATGGTACACCTCAAGGTGACTCTGTATCTTGGAAATAACCCCCCACCCCTCTTTAAAATTAAAAAAAAGAACACAAAAACAGAGTTTTTAGCTGTTCTGCCCTTTGTATGCATTCACTATTCTTACAGTCTGCCAATATATATAGCAGGCTCTAGGCCCAATAAGAGGACATGCAACATTGGTGAATTCAGGTAAATTGGGCGACTTTGGGCCATTCACTTGCAAAAAAGTGGCCCAATTGCCCTGAATTCTCCATACATGAAAATAGACATCAAAAGAAGGAGAGGGGGGAGAAATCTTGCATAAGCATGTACAAAATACCATCAGTCATGACAGTCTTAAGAGGCAGCCATACCAATGCTTCCACATTCATGATTGATATCTGACAGAGCTGCATCTGGGGCTTGTGAGAATCCTTATAATACAGTTTTGAGACAGCTTTCCAGACGACAAATGAACTTAAACATCAATTTCTTAAAGAGAGCCTGTGAAGTACTTAGTCCTGAGTGACAAATTATTTAACTAGCACTGCAACTTCTAGTTTTTTTTCAGCAATATAGTCAAGCAATCATTATACTAAGTTACTTCATTATGCTACTTGGAATTTACGCAGGGTCTTTTTTGTAGCTGACCCATATTGGGGCTGCATACATAGGAGTACAGTAAGCAAGTTTACTTTCACATCATCAGAACAAACTTGTCTTACATTTGCTTGGACATGCAACACTCATCTCTGTCTATAGCATCATCTCCCAACTTCTCAGTGATAATGTGCCCAAGATATTTTGTACTGCTTGATACACATATTGATTGCCCTGGCAGATAAAACGTTAGAACTTTATACTCTTCCTTGGCTATATATATCAACACAGCACTATTTTTTTTGCATTATACTGTACATCAAACTCAACCCCATGCTCAGAACACACATTCAGGAGTTGCTGAAACCCAACAGTGCTGGGGGACATAATAGCCAGATCATCTGCATATATCAAATGGTTTAAAACAGTGTTTCCTATCAGCCATGCTGTCTTACACCTCCCCAGTTGTTTGGAGAGGTTGTCCATGTATTGGTTGAACAAGGCTGTAGATAGGAGTCCCCCTTGTCTAACTCCATTGCCTACACAGAAAGGAGTAGATAGGCTATTTCCCACATTTTCACCAGCATATGTTGATTCTCATACCAGTTAAACCGAATACGTATGATGCACCTGAAGCTTTTCCACAATTAGAGACAGACTTAAGGACTCAATTAAACTGTAGAGCTGGCCTTATGCTGCCTGTAAAGGGGTGGGGAACCTTTTTCATTCAAATTGCCACTTCGAATTGCTCCAAGGGCCGTAAAAGTCCTCCAAGGGCCGTAACTATGAACGCAAACCAGGATTTCCCCCTGCACTTAAGGCCTATATTGTAGCCACCTTTACAACAGACCCACCTTCTCTAGGTCCCCTGAATATATCTTAATTGTGTTGCAAATGGAATTTCAAAGATTCCTTTACAAAATATGTCACAGTTCATATGAAGCTGCATAATATTGAAATTATGTCAGGGGCCGCATAAAACAGCCTCAAGACATAGGTTCCCCACCCCTGTTCTAGTATATGGCACTGTATATCCTTGTAGTATCCTTGTCAAAGACCTTATCAGATTCCCCAGCACTTTTCCAACGTCCAAACATAGTGTTGCCTACTTCAATCACAGCTGAGCTCGCCTCACTGATAGAAAATGGCTGTCTGCTTGGGGATTTCAATGGTTTGCTTGCAGTCAACCAGCAGCCACAATGTAATATGTAAATGTACCTTATCACATTAGAACATTGCAATATCTGACAGGTGAACCAAAGTATTCTCTCAAGATATGTATATGTATCTTTAATGCTAAAAGGGGGGAAACAGGGCAAAAACATGTCCGATTTAGTTTTTTGGGTGGGGTGGGGGGTTTATTTCATGATGGGTACCAACTTCCAATACAAAATATCTCTCAAATGACCCAATGCACCATCCCTGAAGTGGGCGTAATCATTTTCCAAAATTTTGATTTTTAGGCCATTTATCCCCCCCCCCTACTATAAATCAACATTTTCAGAAATTCCTCTCTGTGTTTAAACGAGCATAATGGACATTTAATTGCACCAGTTTCGTTGAAGTTCAAGTACTGCTTTCAAAGTTTGAGTTCAATGTGCCCTCCGCCCCTTTCAACAGTGTAAATGATTGAGGCTTTATATTCGACCTTGGTCGCTCATGCACACTACCCAACAAAGGCAGAGTGCCATACTGTAAATATGTGAGCATAGGAACTGAGAAATGCCTTTAGCAATGTCATGCCTGCTTAGTCAGATATACGGAGGACGGAGGTTTTAATCTG
>NC_085874.1:10989934-10992434 GCF_034702125.1 Engraulis encrasicolus
TTGGCTAATGGCTAACTTGCAGAGCGTTCCGAGCAGAGTTGGCTATTCAGAGAATGGTTTACTACAGATTATGCACTCAAAGTGTATAAAAGAGTACCGAAATGCTCGGAGGGTTCTGAGAATCAAGTATTTCGAAAGGGAGAGAGTGAAAGAACGAGAGAGAGGGAGAGAGAACAGAGAGAAGGGAAAGAGAGATGGAACTCTAGTGGCTATGCGTGTCTGTGTAAACAAATGGTTAGCGTTGCGTTGCTAACCTAGGGCCTGCTATGGCCAGTTACAACAAAAGGGCGCAGCGCATGTATTTGTGGACTAATGAGCGAAACGGTCGCGCTGTGACGATTCTCGGAGAGCTCCGAATATTGATGGTTAAATCAATACCTGAACTATTCCGTGCGAACGCCACAAGCGGGGTCGCCAGGCTTAGTAGCCAGTAATACAGAATGGGTTAGCAGAGGGGAACCTAAGCTAAGAAGAAGGATAGACAGAGAAGCAGGAGAAATGCAAATAAACATGTGCACATGAAAAATAACTCAAGTCATAGTTCAAAAACACATCTATCTCAGTACATAAGCTATGCCCAGTGCCTACTGTGTGAGATGAAGAGGAGGATCCCGTTTCCAAAGGCGCGGTACGTCCGTCTGGAAATGGGGATTGCAGTCCACGTTTCTCTCGTCCTCGAGAGTTTGGGGCTGCAAAAGTCTTTGTTGTTGCGGCTTCGAGATTCTTCGGTTGAATCCCAAATGCAAGAAGTTTGTTCCACGGAGGCGTGCGTGGATATTTCTCGCAGTGAACTCGCCTTTAGTTCACAGTGTCCGGATGAAAGTCTTAAGATATGACCAGGCAAGACCTTAGACTTGAAGTGAGGAATTCTTTGCAAAGTGTGTGTAAGATGAACTCAGCAGTCTATGTTTGTTATTCGGCCAAATATCAAACAATACTTTGTCCAAAATTGCGCAAGTTGCTCTATGCGTCTCGTCCGTCCTGCGGTCAAAACTAGAGTGAGGAACAAAGGGCCCTTGGGAAACACTTAGGTGTTGCCCAGGTGATTGTGAGTGGGGCTTTGGTCACAGTGCCTCCTAAAGGAGGAGGACTGAGGACAACATGGCAGGGACCCTGGGCCAGTCATTTGGTGGTCAGAGGGGAAGTAACTCTTTTACTAATGATTATTGATGACCTTCGTCTCAATCATCATCAGTTTGAGTCACATGATTCTCATAACTTTGTCATGAGTTTCTCTGCGTAGAGAAGTGGCAGGAATTGTACCTACACTACCAATAACAGATCAGAAGCCATGGGGAGTCCAGGCTCGAGAATGGCCTCTGATCCTATTCTGGTCCTAATTTGTTTCAGCGGTAGTTAACATGGGGTTGTATTATGCCCACACTGCAATAGACCAAGTGGTTCTTAACCTGGGGTGCAGGAACCCATCTGGGGGTGCGCCAGAGATTGCAGGGGGTCCGCAGAATTTTGTTTGGGTTGAGAAAGGGACCCCATCAAAAGTCTCCCACTGCCCCCTTGACCTTGTCATAAGCCTCCCCACGCCCCCCTTAGTATTACAAAAATAAAATGGACTAATGCCTCCAATGGCAACTGAGCACGTTCATTTCTTTGTATGTGAACATGAGGAAATACACAGTATAGATGACTTTCTTATACATCCACATTCTGTCGCCATCTGACCAGTCCGATCCAATAAAGGTACACGGACGTATTTGCAAATGAAGGGAAAGTACTGACATGTTGATGAATGTACTTTTTTAAATTCAGGCAGAAGTTTACTTTTCACCTCTCATCACTCTTTGTGTTCCCTCTATTCAAGCCAAATGTCTACATTCCTTCAGAGGATTTTGATGTTGAGATTTTTGCTACCCGTTAGTAACTCAACAATAATTTGCAAGTGTTTTGATTTTCCAGAGGAGGTGGAATAGCTGTTGGACAGTATTTAATTATAGTAGACTTGTTAAGCCTTATATTAAAGGTTTTTTTTTTTCTTCCTTTTGAAATGCCGATGAGATATTTGTGTGTTGTCAAGTTCCCTTGCTGGCGATGCATGGCTTAATGGCTGTTTGTTTGTTTGTTTGTGCTATATGTGTGTCTGTGTGTGTGTGTGCGCGCGCGCGTGTCTTGTATGCAAATTAATGATTCTGTTTTTTTGTTTGGTGTGTGAGTGTGTGTTTTTCTGAAGTACCATCATGCATCATATAAAGTCTTTCATCTGTCTATGCCCCTCGTGCAACAAAGTTACGTACACACACACACACTAGGGGTGGTACGGTTCACAAAAGTCACGGTTCGGTCCATATCACGGTTTCAAGGTCACGGTTTTCGGTTTTGTACGGTTCTGTTTTTTTAATAAAATGTATTATGCATTGGAAATGTATAATATAAAAATTAGAATGAAAATGTAAGCTTATCATGGGTATGTTGAATTTGACTTAATTTAACCTACATGTAACAAGGTGAAGTTACGGAAAGAGGAAAGATATCAATGATTTTAACA
>NC_085874.1:11007434-11014934 GCF_034702125.1 Engraulis encrasicolus
ATGGAATTGAGTATGTGTCAAATGACGGAAAGATGGTGGGAGAATGGCAGTAGAGAGTGGGCACAGTAGTGAAAGAGGGATGAAGATGGAGAGGGGGAAAGGTAAAAGAATAGAGGGATGGAGAGAGAGCGGCTGAGAGAGAAAAGAAAGTGAGGGAGGGAGAGACAGGGTTGAAGATGAAGATATCATGGCGCAGTGGTTCCCAAGCTGAGGGCTGGGACACCTGGGGGGGTGGCTGAGGAGCTGCAGGGGGACATTGCATAAACAGGTTAACAGGTTAACACACAACCTCCCCCGGTCCCTTACCGCACTGTGCCAAATCATGGAATTAAGAGGGACTGAAACAAAGACCCCTGAAGTAGGCAACAGTACATGCTGCTTTGCTGCGAGGACTTGCTTTATTTTTAACCAGTGCACTTAGAACTTATTTCATAGTATGTCATAAGTATTTCATGCTGGTATTTTATACAAAGGAGTGTCTTGGGGAAAGAAACTTCTATCCTCTTTTGTCCTTTCCCTGACCTTGGAGCAAAGAGCACCTGAACCCCCACCTGTGGGCTAAAAGCATCAAACCTAAAATAATCCTTAATCCTCAAGAGAGAGTGTTTGTGTGCCGGACCAAGTGTGCGTGTGTGCGCCTGCCTGCATGTCAATGATCTTGTGCACCCCTATTTGTGTGTGTGTGTGCGTGTGTGCGTGCGTGCGTGCGTGCGTGCGCGCGTGCGCGTATTGGCTTAAAAACCAAAAGCTTTTTAGTCCACAGTAAGGGTTCGTTTAAAAGACGGGATGGTGTGTGCACCAATAAATTGGCCACACCATTTAAGGCGCCGCTACTTGTGCTCAGGAGACGCAAGAGAATCAGTTGTCGAGCAGGCTGTGTTTTGCCAAAAAGAAATCCCTAAGGACAACGTTTTGGATTTTATATTTAGAATTACCGGTAATCAAAACTAAGAATACGCCTGGGAGAAGCCAGGAGCATGAGCTGGCCTATTGTTTGGGCACTTCAACAGTGGTGATCGTTTTCACACACTGCCTCCACACTGGTAAGTGTTTCTGTGGCTTTCTCCAAACACTTGTAGTTTCAACCAAGGCTACAGGTGTTTGTTACAAGTTCACGTCAAGAGTAGGGCAACATGCACTTACACGTCTGAGCTAAACAATTTCAGCCCAAATTTGTCATAATCTAGAAAGTTTATGGCATTGTATCCCATTTTGAATTGATTTTTTGAACGCAGAGTTACCCCTATGTTGTGACGTGTGATTTGCAATGCTGACAACAAAAGGCCGGCATCAGCATGTCAGAATTTTCCTTGTGAGTCCTTTGACGTTCTCGTTGAACTGTACTCTTGCAGTGTGGACTGCAGGGTCTATCGCAACCTTTACCCTAGGGGGCCCGGGCCATCTTAATCTATCCCTGGTGGACACAACACAGTGAGGTTTTGCGATCCCACCCAGTAGTGTGGCATGTTTACATGGCCCAGGGACTGACTATGGATCATCGTCTTACTGTGGGAGAAGTTGAGAGAGCATGAGAGAGAGAAATCAAAGAAGGGGAAGGAATAGAGTTGTTGGACATGCAGACATACCATAGCACGAGAACAGAGACAGGGTCAGAAGAGAGAGCGATTGTAACGCCGCATTATGTAATAACGGTGCAATATGTAATAATGTAACAAATTATTACATAATGTGGTGACAATCGCCGCATTGTGTAATAATTTACGCATTTCGTAATACATTTCTTGAACGCATTTCGTAATAACTTTTCTATCTTGTAATAAATTATTACAAAATGCGAAATTTATTACGGAATGCGGCCGCAACTTTTTTTTTTGATGGAAATGTAATAACATGGTGCATTATGTAATAATCTATATGGATATGTTTTTTCTGCACTTGGATTCAGTAGGCGCAGCACACATACATAGTCTCAGTGACATGGTATAGTCACTGCCCTCTCTCTCTCTCATTCTTCTCAGTTCTCAAACTGCTCGAGAGTCGCGAATGATGCGGTTAAAACCGTTAAGAAATAATTTCACAACTTGTTGCGTGCAACGAGTCCAACGAATGTCTCGCACTTTCTGCTACATTACACCAATTTACAGCGACATTAAATAGGCCAGTTCTAAACACTTCACGAGGAGGTGAAAACTTGTCTTGCACTTGCGTGGGTCTGTGGCGAGAGAGAGAGAGAGAGAGAGAGCGAGAGAGAGAGCGAGCGAGAGAGAGAGCGAGAGAGAGAGAGAGTGTGTGTGTGTGTGTACGCACGGAGACAAACCTGGCCCATATTGATCTTAAGCCCCATCTTGGCTCTTTGGAAATATTCTTAACATTACAAAGGCTATTTTAATATTTTCCCCCAAACAACATGAATCAAATCCCAGGAAAAGACCAACCATTATAAGTGACTCGTGGGGAGCTGTCCATGCGCTGTGGTGCTTAATTTTTCCCGATATTTGCCCGTGGAGTAGTGAGTCTTTCATGTCTGCCTACATGCGCGCCAGGGTCTGACCATGGTGCTTTTTGCCCGTGGAGTGAGGAGACTGTCTTTCTTGCAAAGCAAGAAGTCATAGCACCCGAGAGAAAAATGCCACTCTTTGTCATATTTTCAATTTCAGTCGTCCACTGTTCAGTAGGCCTATTAGGCTGCAATCAAATTCAATAGCCTATGCTCATCCACATGCACGCGAAAAACAATAACCCAAGCGGCAGGACTAATTCGATTATATTCCTTCCAAAAATGTCCGAACGTCACAAAAATCAGTTATTTGCATTGTCCGTAATTATACCAAACAAAAAGGTATCAATAAAAGAAATCAAGTCTTCAGTTTCGATAATCCACGTTACAAATCCTCAACAACAGCAAGCCATTCCTTCTCTGCTATGAAGCAGGCAACGGAACAAGTGCAGACAGTAGGCTATATGACCAAGTTGATGCTGCACGGCTTGAAAGGATTCTGTCTAAATTAAATATCTTGAATAGCCTATATAGACCTAGGCCTAACTAGATTTGTTGCAATACAGATTCATTTTCTATAGCCAGAATTGTTTCCGTTGGACTGACGAAACCGAACACGA
The DNA here is from genome assembly GCF_034702125.1 of Engraulis encrasicolus. NCBI lineage: Eukaryota > Metazoa > Chordata > Actinopteri > Clupeiformes > Engraulidae > Engraulis > Engraulis encrasicolus. The sequence continues at coordinate 11,010,513 of NC_085874.1, forward strand.
TCAAGTTTGCAACTTCTTTCCCTCATGCGCTGTCCGTCAGCACCACCTGTCATCAGACGTCCGATTAGCTTTCATTACGTGCTGAGGGAAAAAACTCTCGCCATTAGGCCCATGTGCTGTTGCACTGTTTGTGAGGGATATCACCAAATAATTTAGATAAAAGTCAGAACATTATTTTGGCAATCTGTTCAGTCTGTTCATTTAAGTTTTTGGGTGCTCTTGGATATCGGGGATCAGTTCATGTAGAGAGAAGAGTTCATCCAGGCACTCCAAAATAAGGTGTCCAAACGGGAAGTTACATTAAAAAGCCTTTAATGGTACTGGGCTGGGGTTACATTAAAAAGCCGACATGTTTCGACCTCACCAGGTCTTCATCAGGGCTACGTTCACCATTGAAAAGAAAGGCCTCCCTTAAATAGTGACATCACCACATGTGACCCATTACGCACTAAACACATTTGCGCACACCAGAGAAAACAAAGATTAAAAAATAGCCTGGGGTAATAAGTGATGCCACAGAAAAAAATGACCAGAAGTACAAATAAGCATCACAAAAAAACAAGTAAAATCAATATCCTCATTTAGACCAGGATAGCGCATGGCATCCAGTTGGTGTATCCAAAAAGTCTGCCTCTGATTAAGTCTTTTTAGCCTGTCCCCACCCCTCGGAGGAGGTTTGACATGCTCGACGCCCTGTATGCGCAGCAGAGAATCATTTTTACCATGGTATATTTATTGAAATGTTTCGCCATGGGATAGTCAAAATTGCCCACTCTGATAGCATACAGGTATTTATGTTCTGCTAGCCTATCTCGCATGCGCCTTTTTGTGCGTCCGATATAAAACAACCCTTCAGCGCAAGGACAAGTTAGGCGGTATATGACAAATGTAGAATTGCAATTAATGAAATCTCTCTGTCCGTATTCTCTCGTGGTTTTAGTATCCACAAAAGATTTGGCTTGTGTAACATTTGGGCAGTGAGGGCAGTTCATACATCTATAGGTGCCAATAGGTTTACGCAGCCAGGTTTCTCTCTTTTTCACCTGTAGGTGAGAGCGCATTAATTTATCTCCTAGGCTGGGTGCACTCTTTAAAGACACCATGGGTGGTTCTGGGAACACCTCACGTAGTTGCGCATCACTTTCAATAATGGACCAATTGTTCTTAATAATTTGCCTGATCCGCGTCGCTTGTGTACTATATGTCGTAACAAAAAAAGGACGAGACTGCTGGTGGCGATGATGTTTCTTTTTGGTCAATAACGTGTTGCGTTGAAGGGAGCGCGCTTCACTGTATGCGTTTTGGATGGCTTTAGGGTGATAGGCTCTATCACTGAATCTTTTCTCCATCAGCTCGGCCTGCTCGTGAAAATCATTTTCGAAATCACAGATAGGCTACGCCTAATCTCTGGAATTGGCCGTGTGGAATATTTCTAATGAGATGCGGGGGATGGAATGAATCCGCTCTCAGAATGGTGTTCCGAGAGGTCGCCTTTCTGAATAAGGTGGTGTGCAGCTGTCCCTCCGCGTCTTTATATATCCAGAAAGTGAATATTAGTTAATGAATATTCCAAGGAAGCCACCCAAAACGCATACAGTGAAGCGCGCTCCCTACAACGCAACACGTTATTGACCAAAAACAAACATCATCGCCAGCAGCAGTCCCGTCCTTTTTTGTTACGACAGTTCATAGATGTATGAACTGCCCCCACTGTCCAAATGTTACACAAGCCAAATCTTTTGTGGATACTAAAACCACGAATGAATATGGACAGAGAGATTTCATTAATTGCAATTCTACATTTGTCATATACCGCCTAACTTGTCCTCGCGCTGAAGGGTTCTTTTATATCGGGCGCACAAAAAGGCGCATGCGAGATAGGCTAGCAGAACATAAATATGGTATCAGAGTGGGCAATTTTGACTATCCCATGGCGAAACATATGAATACCATGGTAAAAATGATTCTCTGCTGCGCATACAGGGCGTCGAGCATATCAAAACCTCTTCCGAGGGGGTGGGGACAGGCTAAAAAGACTTAGGCCTAATCAGAGGCAGACTTTTTGGATACACCAACTGGATGCCATGCGCTATACTGGTCTAAATGAGGATATTGATTTTACTTGTTTTTTGTGATTTTTATTTGTACTTCTGGTCATTTTTTTCTGTGGCATCACTTATTACCCCAGGCTATTTTAATCTTGTTTTTCTATGGTGTGCGCAAATGTGTGTAGTGCGTAATGGGTCACATGTGGTGATGTCACTATTTAAGGGAGGCCTTTCTTTCAATGATGAAGACCTGGTGAGGTCGAAACATGTCGGCTTTTTAATGTAACCCCAGCCCAGTACCATTAAAGGCTTTTTAATGTAACTTATCGTTTGGGCACCTTATTTTGGAGTGCCTGGATGAACTCTTCTCTCTACATGAACTGATCCCCGATATCCAAGAGCACCCAAAAGCTTAAATGAACAGACTGAAGACTGCTTGAGCTTCCAGCCACCTGTGTGCCTTTCATTGCCAAAATAATGTTCTGACTTTTATCTAAATTATTTGGTGAATATCCTCACAACAGTGCAACAGCACATAGGCCTAATGGCGGGAGTTTTTCCCTCAGCACGTAATGAAAGCTAATCGGACGTCTAATGACAGGTGGTGCTGACGGACAGCGCACGAGGGAAAGAAGTTGCAAACTTGATCGTGTTCGGTTTCGTCAGTCCAGCGGAACACTTCTGGCTCTAGAAAATGAATCTGTATTGCAACAAATCTAGTTAGGCCTAGGTCTATATAGGCTATCCAAGATATTTAATTTAGATATTTAATTTAGTTTTCACCACCTCGTGAAGTGTTTAGACCTGGCCTATTTAATGTCGCTGTAAATTGGTGTAATGTAGCAGAAAGTGCGAGACATTCGTTGGACTCGTTGCACGCAACAAGTTGTGAAATTATTTCTTAACGGTTTTAACCGCATCATTCGCGACTCTCGAGCAGTTTGAGAACTGAGAAGAATGAGAGAGAGAGAGGGCAGTGACTATACCATGTCACTGAGACTATGTGTGTGTGCTGCGCCTACTGAATCCAAGTGCAGAAAAAACATATCCATATAGATTATTACATAATGCACCATCTTATTACATTTCCATCAAAAAAAAAAAAAGTTGCGGCCGCATTCCGTAATAAATTTCGCATTTTGTAATAATTTATTACAAGATGAGAAAAAAGTTATTACGAAATGCGTTCAAGAAATGTATTACGAAATGCGTAAATTATTACACAATGCGGCGATTGTCACCACATTATGTAATAATTTGTTACATTATTACATATTGCACCGTTATTACATAATGCGGCGTTACAGAGATAAAGGCAGGGAGGGAGGGAGGGAGGGAGAGAGAGGGAGGGAGAGGGAGAGAGAGAGAGAGAGAGAGAGAGAGAGAGAGAGAGAGAGAGAGAGAGAGAGAGAGAGAGAGAGAGAGAGAGAGAGAGAGAGAGAGAGAGAGACTGATTGAAAGAGAGAGGGAAGAGAGGCTGCTTCCAATGATATTGGGACAGACGGAAGACTGGTAGAGCATCTGAGGGTGGCTTTAGGCTGGTCCTTGTAATGACTTCTGTAGCTCACCAACAGTGTGTGTGTGTGCGTGTGCGTGTGTGTATGCGTGTGCGTGTGATTGTGTTTGACCAGGCAGGGAGTTGATTAAACACAGCATGTTTTGCAGACATCGGTCGAGCACACAAAAAGGGCAGCATGCAGGCAAACGCATGTGTGCATGCAACACACACACACACATACACACACACACACACACACACACACACACACACACACACACACACACACACACACACACACACACACACACTCACCTTTTGCTGTGTGTTTGCAATATAGGTCGAAAAGAGTAAAAGAATGTGAGTGCATACATGTGTGGTCGTGTGTACTGTATGTGGATAGCTGTGTGCGTGCGCATGCGCGTGCACGTGTCTGTGTACGTTCATGCTTGGATTTCACCATAAATAGTAGAAAGCAACAGTACCAATATTTTTCCAGTTATCACCAAAAACATGGTTGCATAACAGCATTAGCCTGGCCGTACACATACACACACACACACACACACACACACACACACACACACACACACACACACACACACACACACACACACACACACACACACACACACAGGTTGGAGGAAGTCTCGGTAGCTTCTTTAAGGAAGAGAGTATATTTTGCCTTGTTAAAGCAGACACCTGTGAATGTGATTGTGCGTGCGCGCACACGGCTGTGTGAGTGTGTGTGTGTGTGTCCGTATTGAGTTCAGCCATTCAACCAGAACAAATGGAGTGAGCTTTGTGTATTCAGGGCTGTGTAATAACCAAGTCATTAGCACACAGGGTTAATTGGGGTGCGTGTGAGTGCGTGCG
>NC_085874.1:11029934-11032434 GCF_034702125.1 Engraulis encrasicolus
GACCTGTCATCTCTGCCCCCTCTATAATCTTGCACTCTTCTTTCCTCTTTCTCTGTCTCACTTTTACTCGTGTACACACACACACACACACACACACACACACACACACACACACACACACACACACACACACACACACACACACACACACACACACACACATACAGACACACAAACTTTTCTCCCTGGCTCCTTCTCTCCCTCCATCTGTTACCTCCTATATTTCTCTCTCTGTCTCTCTGTCTCTCTGTCTCTCTCCACTTCATCCTCCCACTGCTATATTTTCACACTCTGTCCATCTCTATGCCTGTCACTGCCCCTCTAAATGAAATATACATGTATAGAACTCTGTCTTTGACTCTTTGAAGGACACCATATACAGTACGTGTAAGCAGCACAAAGCAAGTATGTGGGGCAGCCGTGGCCTAACGGTTTAGGGACGTGTTTAACCGGTCCTTTCTACTCTGCGTTGGGAATGGATATGGTGGAAATGAAAGATGACGTAAACACAGGTGATCCGTTTCGAACATTTGACTGACGAGCGCTCTCCTTCCCACTCCTCTTCCCAGAAACAAAGCCTATTATATATTATTTGCAGTAAAAAAAATACTAAACACTAACACTAAATAGAGTTGAAGATTTACAAGATAAAAATAAGATCGTTTTAGTTTTTAGCAGCAAAAAACTGCTACAAGAGCAACTGTTTCATGTACCAAAACCTAGCCTTGCATCTCATTAAACTCAGTGTGACTTGGCTAACTAGCTTAGATATATTCCGCTTTTATTTTTATAAATTCATCAACAATTAAAATGCTAAGTTCCCAGGGTCACACTGCCATTTCAAAATGAGCAAATTAACAAAATAATGGAAAATGAAGAAACACCTGCAACATGACAAACAGTACACACAACAGCACGGGGATGCAACTGCTGGTACAACTACATATAATTTGGGGTCAAATTATCAGAGCCGTGTAGGAACATTACGTTTTCGTCCTAGCTAAACAAAATTGCACTGAGGCAATGCAGGTGAGCCAGCTCATATTTAGCTAATTAAAAACTGCATTTTTGTATGTTAAAAAAATATGTAGACAAGGGCTGTAACAATATTGTATCGAATCGAGAAATCACGATACACAGTCATGATACTGTATCGTGATGCAGGGAGGCAGTATCGTGATACGCCCTTTCAAAGTTTTGTTACCCTTAAAGGGACACTGTGTGAGATTTTTAGTTGTTTATTTCCAGAATTCATACTTCCCATTCACTAATGTTACCTTTTTCATGAATACTTACCACCACCATCAAATTCTAAGTATTCATTATGACTGGAAAAATTTCACTTTTCATACATGAAAAGGGGGATCTTCTCCATGGTCCGCCATTTTGAATTTCCAGAAATAGCCATTTTAGCTGCAAAAATGGCTGTACTTGGACCATACTAGAAAATATTTGCTTATTACTTAGTAAACTTTCATGTAAAGGTCAAATTTGGCAATAGGCAGCCCAGTTTCAATGAGCAGCATAGTTGCAGTACCTTATTTGACCATTTCCTGCACAGTGTCCCTTTAAGTCAAAAAAACATTCACATGACATTGGTAAATCTGAAAAAAGAAAATCCATTATCTTGAAGATACATTTAAAAAAATAGGGCAACAATCATGAGTTGAGTGTATCTTTATAGCCCTAGTGTAGGGACATATGATTTCCGCGATACGGAAAACACGGACGGAATCACGGAATGTGGACATTAAAACGGAATTTGGTTAAAAACGCGGAATTGCACGGAATTCGCTCATTTCTCATGATAAAATTAAAAATCCATTATTTTCGTCATCATTTATCAGTCTAAAAGACATTTCAAACACAAAATATGGCCACGATATCATATCTGGCCCACGCGAGGTGATGCACAAAAGTTCTATGCAGATCCATCATCCATGTCAGCGCATATTGATAGTGAACGCATATTATCCCCCAAGCAGCGTTTCCGATTGTCTCTCACGTCTTAACACTGGCCGTCAGAGCATTGAAGAAATCTTAAAACTCAAATGTTGCCTAGTAGAACAGGTCAGGCATAAACGCGCTGTCCTGACCGTCTGTTACCAAGACTATGCGATGCGACACAGAAAGGACGGGCGGCTATCCACAGCACTTTCATAAACAATAGAATCATCCGATGCGAGGCACGAGTTTGGAGTTTGTTACAACAGACGTGACCGCTGTAAAATAAAAACTGAACAGGCAATGCTTTGATCATGTCTTGTTAACTTTGGCCACGAAGTATAGTGACCAAAAGTTAGCAGCAACTTTGAAAAAGGGTCAAGTCATCATCAGAAGAAAATGGCCGTCTTGTAAAACGTGTTTGTGTGAAATGGTAGATGGTAGGGACTTTGCGAGGCTTTGCCTACGTATAACGTGACCAAAAATGTCTCTAATGTAGCTGCACGTTGCAATATAGCCAAACTTATTCGAGGAAACCTGATGCAGCCCGAGTCCA
>NC_085874.1:11042434-11044934 GCF_034702125.1 Engraulis encrasicolus
TTGTTTAATATTCCCAGTGCACCATTTATCATGAACTAAAAAAAAAAGAACCGCAGAGAACCGAAAACCGTGACCTTGACATCGTGATATGAACCGAACCGTGAATTTTGTGAACCGTACCACCCCTAATACTGTACATAAAATATATGATACAATAACATATACTACAGCTGTACTGACATGTTATTACACCAGTTGTTCCACTGTACCTAATGAGTAGGTACACTGTAGTTAAAGGTGCACTGTGTAATATTTTTCGTAGCTTATTTCCAGAATTCATGCTGCCCATTGACAAATGTTACCTTTTCCATGAATACTTACCACCACCATCATCTAGGTATTCATTAACACACATTCATTAAGACAACCATTTCGTCCAAGAAGGTCTTCGTCAGATGGTAGGTCGTGTCAATTCCTTATCATTCAAGAAATTATTTTTGTCACACGCCTCAGATGACCCCGTAAGCCACTGATCAGTGTGAGGGTAATTCTATAGTTTTCTGATGGATGGATGAAAAAGGTATCATCACCTGCTTTCTGTAATTACCACAATATCAGGAGTGCATAGGGTGATATAAAATGCTTCCTCTGTTCTGAGCAGATACAAGAAGATATATTATATCCGAGAAGATATAAATGCATAAAGCATTCACAGCACTGCCAACAATGTTAACAACAATACGACATCCAGTCTTACAGAGTTGCTTATACTGTACAGTACATGCTGCAGCTGTTTACAATGTGTACCAGACTTTAGATGCTGATCAAGATCACAATGCAGAGAGTAGGCTGTGTGAGGGGGTGTGCTTTTCAGGCCAACATAATACCTAGTTGTATTAGGTCAATACCACCCGCAATCTGGCCTTGGCTGTGAACCAGGACATTGTCCTCCGCTGCGGCAGCATTGCTGTACACGGAGAGGGCAGATAAGGATGGTCAGCAGGGCCTAGGAATCCCTACGTTCCCTGCAGCCTAAAAAAAATAAAGTTAACCCTGCCCAGTCCAAAGTGGTTCTCTTGGTGGGCAATTCACAATCCACAAAGCAACAGGTCCCAGGCACTCAACAGTATATCACCAAGAAGAAGGAAATAAATTAAAATGCCTTTATTTAACGTGGCTACTCATAATTTAACTTTCAGTGGCAACATGTTTCGGCCCCCTTTCCTTGAAGCCTGTTTTCTACCTCTCAGCCTGTTCTAGTGAGTCGCAGGTGCCATCCCACTTGGAGCGTTTTCAGGCAGACAGACCTCAATGTCAGGGCCGGTTCTCACACCTTATCTCGAACCGTGTTCACATCGACAGTCTGAGTACCTGGCGACCGAATACTTGATTCCCCAGGGGTGTAGAGGTGAAACTTTGTTTTCCACCTCAGCCAACCACAGCAACAAAAGTAGACATCAGCAAGTTCATCCAGGGCACTCACAGCGAAATAAACAGATTGTGTGAGCCCAGTGTAATTGTAACTGAAACCGACAACATCACCGCTCTGACCTGACAGCAGCTTGAGTGTAGAGAAGGACTCGCTGTGCCGTTGTTTTCTGCTGTGGAGGTTGCAGCTGAGAGGACAGCTGTAGCAGAATAGATAGGTCTGTGAGTACTACATCAGATGACCCTCATAGCATGTATGCGTTTTGTTTTCTTTTTGTCATTTTTTTGTTGTTGGATCTGTCATTTCATCGTACATATCACTTGGTTTTGGCCGTCACAGTGGACCTCTTGGACTGTGTTTGCAAGTTTGCTATTGCATTTCTTCTCAAAGCAAAATAATCTGTCTAGTGTCAAGTCAAATGTGGCCAGTTTTTGCAAGCTTTCGAGACAGAGCGTACTTTATTACCATAGTAACCAACAGACTCCGCACTATCGCAGTAGAAGGCTCTGATCACAACTGGCACAGTGCAACACAAACGGAACACACACACACACACACACACACACACACACACACACACACACACACACACACACACACACACACACACACACACACCATCGAGAACAATAGAATTTTCATACCGTCCATGGGTGCCGCAAGGGGGGGAAAGGTGTTACAGAAGGGCCCGACAGCACTGACAGGGCCCCTGCAGGATGCTGATAACATGATTTGTCATTTTGGGAGCCCAAAATTTGAATCTTTAATGGGGCCCAACATTTTTAGTGGCGCCCCTGATACCATCATAACAAATTCAACCTCTAGCCTCTTTGTGCAGATGTGCCCACTGGCTTCCCCGTAGAGTCTATGCTGAAAGACTGGACTACATCATTACAACACTGCCATGGCTAAGAGCAGATTAAGACTTGGTCATTACAGTTTTGGTCACAGTAAGCTTATTATAACATCTCTGCTATAAGGGGTTAGATGTTAAATATGGTCTTACCCATTTTTTTCTCGTATTTCAAACTATAGGGAAGAAGCGCTCCAAGTGGAAAGTAGTGAAGATATTAAAAGCACTGCAACATCATGGATGCACACACACACACGACCAGGAAACAAAGAATCACA
>NC_085874.1:11049934-11059934 GCF_034702125.1 Engraulis encrasicolus
CACCTCTAAAGACACACATTAACACACGCGCATCGTCCCACACATTTGGGCTGTCTTCTCTTCAGGGAGTAGGGAGGAGGGTCTAAATTTAGTCAGCATTTCGCATCACTTTCATGATTTATTTAGCAACCATAATAGTTTGTGTCTCGCTGTCTTTCTCTCTCTCTCTCTCTCTCTCTCTCTCTCTCTCTCTCTCTCTCTCTCTCTCTCTCTCTCTCTCTCTCTCTCTCTCTCTCTCTCTCTCTCCTCTGTTATTGCATGGCCTGTTGTGAGATAAGGACACTTGGGCTCTCTAATTTTCTTGTTCTCTCTCTCTCTCTCTCTCTTCTTTTCTCTCTCTCTTCTCTCTCTCTCTCTCTCTCTCTCTCTCTCTCTCTCTCTCTCTCTCTCTCTCTTCTTTTCTCTCCCTCCTCCCTCCTCCCTCCTCCATCCCCTTTCTTCTAACTTGCTCTGTGAGTTTGTGAGTTTGAGAAGTGATTGATAGTCAATTTGTTGCTCTGGAGTTTTCTGTTTGGCCTGAGAAAGTGTGTGCGTGTGTGTGTGAAGTAGTACAGAGTGACAGCCTTGCTTAGGAGTACAAAGTAGATTAGAGACCAAATACACTTTCAGAGAGACCTTATTCCTATCACACACACATGCGCGCGCACACACACACACACACACACACACACACACACACACACACACACACACACACACACACCAAGACTGGCTAATAACCGTGAGCACGATGAACACAATGCTGACGGTATCCCTGAACTGCACAATGAATACTGTCGTCTTTCTCTCCTTCCCTCTTCCTCTCTTTTGTCTGTCTTTATCCATGTGTGTGTGTGTGTGTGTGAGTGTTTTATTCTGTGCGTGCATGTTGCACGTGTGTATGCATGTCTGTGTGAGTGTGTTGCGTGTGTGTGCGTCTGTGTGTTGCGTTCATGTGCGTGTATGTGTGTTGCGTTTGTGTGTGTGTCTGTGTCTGTATGTTGCATTCGTGTGCGTTGTGTGTGTTGCGTGCATGCACGTCTGTGTGTTGCGTGTGTGTTGCGCCTGTGTGTGTGTGTGTGTGTGTGTGTGTGTGTGTGTGTGTGTGTGTGCGTGCGCGCGTGTGTGCGTGTGTGTGTGCGTGTGTGTGTGTGTGTGCGTGTGTGTGTGCGTGTGTGTGTATGTGCGTGCGTGTGTGTGTGTGTGTGTGTGTGTGTGTGTGTGTGTGTGTGTCTGTGTGTGTTTGTGTGTGTGTGTGTGTGTGCGTGGTGTGCGTGTGCGTGTGCGTGTGCGTGTGCGTGTGCGTGTGTGTGTGTGTGTGTGTGTGTGTGTGTGTAGTCCTCTTCAGCCAGGTGTGCTCGTCGGGCGGTGTGTGTGACCAGAGGCAGCTGGGCGTGCTGCTGCACGAGGCCATCCAGATCCCCAGGCAGCTGGGGGAGGTGGCCGCCTTCGGGGGGAGCAACATAGAGCCCAGCGTACGCAGCTGCTTCCAGCACGTAAGACACACACACACACACACACACACACACCTGGGGGAGGTGGCCTGGGGGAGGAGGCAGCAACATAGATCCCAGCGTACGTGGTACTCACACACACACACACACATACACACACGTGTCAAACACACACCTGGATCTGTCAACTCCTGATGCATCAAGAATCCCACACAGAAATCCCCCCCCCCCCCCCCCCCCCCACGCCCCCCCCCCCCCCCACACACACACACACACACACACACACACACACACACACGTGTCAAACACATACCTGAATCTGACACTCCCACACGTTAAACACTTCAAACGCATATGGTCAACTCCTGATGCATTCTGGAGCAACAAGAATCCCACACAGATTTTGCTCTTTCACTCACACACGCACGCACGCATGCGCGCACACACACTCACACACACACTCACACACACACACACACACACACACACACACACACACACACACACACACACACACACACACACACACACACACACACACACACACACACACACACACACACCTTACCACCTACATACACACACCTTACCACCTACATGCACCCCTAAAAGAAACCAAATACAAGCACACACACACATGCATACTGCGTATACCCATACTCAGATATACTATTTCCACATTTACCTCTAACTTTCAGCCACTCACACCCACTTGAGTTCTCGAGTTCTCGAGCTTTTAGACCAAGTCATCAAGTTTGTATTCAACCGAGACACCCACCAAAGGGCGTGCCTTTCCGCAGAGTTGAAGAGTTCGTGTTTCTGCACTCGCTGTTGTATAACACAAAGATGCTGAAATACACTTACACATACCCACACGCACTCACTCGTGCAGTTATACATATTGCACGTCAAGCATATAGATTTATCATTATGTAACAAACAGCATTCCCACCTTTATTTTATTTAAGCATTAAATGTGTTTGTGCATCGGCATCAGTGGTGTGCGAGTTCCTCCTTGCTGCTTCATTGAATTACTTTGTGGAACCTACGCACCCTACCGGCTACAAACCTAAAGGCGCGACACCCCTTTGGAGTAAAAACCTGACATTTGCACAATGCTTACAATGAAATTTGTAAATGAACTTTTTTTTTAACCCACCTACCTCTGGTTGGAGTGTGGTTCTCACCGCATAATGTCATATGCACCTTTATAAATAAAGGATTTTATAAATTCATTCTTCTCTGATTGGCCGCGGCTGTGTTGCAGGTGACCAATAAGGTGGCGGTGGAGCCCAGGCAGTTTGTTGATTGGATGCGTCTGGAGCCCCAGTCCATGGTGTGGCTGCCGGTGCTGCACAGGGTGGCGGCCGCCGAGACCGCCAAGCACCAGGCCAAGTGCAACATCTGCAAAGAGTGCCCCATCATAGGCTTCAGGTACACACACACACACACACACACACACACACACACACATGCACAGCACACACTCACAGAGACCATGCCCAACATCAGCCAAACATGCACACACACGCGCACACACACACACACACATAGCACACACACACTTAGCAACATCTCTTTGCTTTGAAGGTTAGGCACATCATGTGCATTAAGTCTGAGATGAATATACGGTATATCAAAAATGTGGTGTGTAAGTATGTCATGCATGTGTGCGTCTTTGTTTTTCCTGATATGATATTGTATGTGTTTGTGTCTTTTTAGTGTGTTGTGTACGTTGATGACATTTTTTGGACTGTTTGACTGATGTGGCTGTCTTTGTATGCGATTACCTATATGTCTCTGTGAATCTGCGTGTGCAGATACAATGTTGTAGGTCTTTGTGTGTGTGCTTTGATTCGAGTGCCTGATTCAAGTGTAGGCTGACAGATCTGTCTGCCTGTGGATGTAAGATCTGATGATCTAATTGTGTGTGTATGTGTGTTGTGTGTGTGTGCGTGCGTGTGCGTGTGTGTGTGTGTGTGTGTGCACGCGCATGGTTGTGTCTGGAGGGCCTGTGTGTGTGTGCGTGCGCGTGTGCGTGCGTGTGTGTGCGCGCGTGTGTGTGCGCGCGTGTGTGTGTGTGTGTGTGTGTGTGTGTGTGTGTGTGTGTGTGTGTGTGTGTGTGTGTGTGTGTGTGTGTGTGTGTGTGTGGCAGATGACGGTGCTGAAAGGTTAGATGCACTCCCGAGGCAGCTGGGCATTTAATAAATGTCAACCAGTCATATGCTCCTGACTACCGCAGAGACGAGAGGACCACCCACAGGCTGACCTCCCTCTCTCTCTCTCTCTCTCTCTCTCTCACACACACACTCTCTCTCTCTCACACACACACACACACACACTCACACACACACACACACACACACACACACACACACACACACACACACACACACACACCTCAGCAAATGCTTACACTGTGCACGCAGACACATTTAGTGGACACACACACACTGACAGTCATGCACTTATTGACATCAGACACAGGACCTGAACAGTGATGGAGACACAACTCAGAGAGAGAAACACTCAAAGAGAGAGAGAGAGAGAGTTGAGAGTTGAAAACGACAGACAGGAGTCAGAAATAGATTTAAAAAACAGCTTCTGTGCATCAACCCTTGAAAGTTGCTTCTTCCGTTGACTCATTGACTTTGTTGTGCGTGTGTGTGCGTTTGCGTGCATGTGTGTGCGTGTGCATGTGTGTGTCTGCGTCTTCGCCCGTGGGCTTGGTGACAACTCTGTTCATGATATCCTAACACAAAAGGCGATACAGTGAATGCTGCAATGAATAATTCTATTAAAGTTCATGCATAATTTCGTTACTTAATTGAATAACTTATCAGCCAAGACAAAGCCAATGGAGGCCGATAAAGGCGCTTTTGTTGCATGGTTAAACCCTAACAGTAATAGAATTTTGGATCAACGCATTTGTTATCCGAGATACGTAGTCGTGCCATATTTGACCACGTTTAATGTTTTTACAACCTCCAGCTAATTCCAACTGAACTTTTATAATGAATCTGTTTTCAGATGCAAAACCCGCTAAAAGTATTTACAACAATCTCAAGTTAACTTAAGTTATTTAAATAATCTACATAAAAAAAGACACTGAAATGTTTTTATCAAGTTTTTATCAACAAGCCTAAACAGGAAGATGTGCCCGCTGTGTTTTTCGGGGGTTTGTGGGAAGTTTTTCGCAGGCTGGTATTTTGGAAGCCAGTGACCATGTGTTGTTCTTTTTTTCTTATGGGCAGTGAGATATTCATGGCAAAATATTTCCTGGACATATCCAGGATTTTGGATGAACACACTATCACAGACTGCACCTGTTGTACCCCATGTGGAGATGGAAATGAGGAAAACTATCTTGTAGATCACATCTCTCTCTCGCTCTCTCTCTCTCTCTCTCCTGCGCTCTCTCTCTCTCTCGCTCTATCCTTTTAATCTCCCTTTTTATCTGATCTGTCCCTCACGCTGTCTCTGTCTTTCTCTCTCGCTGACTCTGCCTCTATCTCTTTCTGTCTCCCTCACTCTCTCACTCTCTCTCCGTCTCTCTCTCTCTCTCACTGTCTCTCTCTCTCACACAATCTCTCTCCCCCTCTCTCTCTCTCCATCTGTCTTGTCTGCCTGCAGGTATCGCAGTCTGAAGCATTTTAACTATGACCTGTGCCAGAGCTGTTTCTTCTCCGGCCGAACTGCCAAAGGCCACAAGCTCAACTACCCCATGGTGGAGTACTGCACACCGGTGAGTGCCGCTCTGTGTGTGTGTGTGTGTGAGAGTGCCTGTGTGTGTGTGTGTGTGTGTGTGTGTGTGTGTGTGCGCGCGCACATTAATGAGAGGGAAAAGGCTGTCTGTGTGTGTAAGAGTGATTGTGGCAGTGTAACAGAGTGTGTCGTTGTCTGTGAGTGTTTTAATGGGGGGTTTACAGAAAGAAAGTGTGTGCACGTGTGAGTGTGTGTTAATGAGAGAGAGTGTGTGTGTGTGCGCGAGTGTGTGTGTGTGCGCGCGTGAGTGTGTGTTAATGAGAGAGAAGAGAATGTGTGTGTGTGCCAGCATGATTGCCTGCATTTATATTCTGCGTCAGCTCCAGAGCCACCAGAGGAGGCAAAGTGCAGGAAAGGCTCCCAGTGACACACACATTAATATCTCCTCCCTCTCCTCCCTCTCCTCTGTCTATCCCTCGCTCTCTCCTCTACTTTTCTGTTCCTCCCTCTGTGCCTCTCTTCTTTCCCCTCTTCTCTCTCTCTCTCTCTCCATTCCCTCCCTCCTCTCCAATGCTCATTCAATATCTTGCTCTCTCTCTCTCTCTCTCTCTCTCTCTCTCTCTCTCTCTCTCTCTCTCTCTCTCTCTCTCTCTCTCTCTCTCTCCCTCAGCCACACTTTTATCTCTCCTCCCCTTTCTCCATTCCCCTCCGTTTTCTCCCTCCCTCCTCTGTTCCTATACTCCCATCTCCCTTTTCTATCTCTCTCTCTTCTCTGTCTCTCCACTTTCCTCTCTATCCTTCAGTTTTGTATCCTCTCTCTCTGTTGCTTTCCTCTCTACCTCCTCCATCAGCCACCAGCCTCTTCCTTCTCTGCAACACGCATTTCTCTCTCATGGTTTTTCTTTCCCCCATCTGATTTACTCTTCTCTCTTCCATGCCTATTCTCTCCATCTTTCCCCATGTTATACTTTCATTGCAATTGTCCTCTATCCTGTTTTCTACCCCACCCCTCTCTCCCATCTCCCCATCTCTCTGTCTCTCTCTGTCTCTCTCTCTCGCTCGCTCGCTCTCTCTCTCTCTCTCTCTCTCTCTCTCACACTCTCTCTCTCTCTCTCTCTCTCTCTCTCTCTCTCTCTCTCTCTCTCTCTCTCTCACTTGTTCTCCATCTACCCATTTCTCACCATCTTTCTCACACACTCCAACTTCCCCCACCTCTTGTTCTGCCTCTTTCTTTGCCCTACCCACACCCCACACCCCTCTCTATCTCTCATTACCCAACACACACACACACACACACACACACACACACACACACACACACACACACACACACACACACACACACACACACACCTCCATCTCTCCCCCTCCTTCTATTCTTCTCTTCCTCTCTTCTTTTCTGTGCTGTAATCTGCCTGCCTGCTGTTTAAAATGGCCTCCTGGAGATGTGACATTCTAATGGCCAGAAACGCTGTCGATTTAGCGCCCAGACAGTCACGCCCTGCAACACTCATACACACTCCTGCAGAGAGTACTACACAAACACACACACACACACACACACACACACACACACATACACACTCACACACCTATCCCCCAACCCCTGGGCTCTTTTACCGACAGAAACGGCTTTGGAAAGTGGGGTCACTTCTCTCCGAGAAAGAAATTCAAGTCCTGCGACTGTAATCAGTAGTCAGTGTATGGCCTAGACAGGACAAAACAAGGAGCGGAGGAGGAGGGAAAAAAAGAACAGGGAGGCAATAGGAGAGACTGATAGAAAAAGTTTCCGGAAGAAAGTGAGGTCACGTTTATGAGCCAGAAAGATGACTGTATGGGGCCAATCGATGGCCTCCGCAGAGCAGACTAGACCATGCAGTACCTCTGAGTTTGCCTCAGAAGCTGATCTTTAGTTTGGACAAAAAAATAAATAAAAGTGCACTGTGTAATATTTTTTGTAGTTTATTTCCAGAATTCATGCTGCCCATTCACTAATGTAACCTTTTTCATGAATACTTACCACCACCATCAAATTCTAAGTATTCATTATGACTGGGTGTATCTGCCTTTCATAATTTCCAAAATTCCAAACTAAAGGCTGTGGGTGGCGTGGGTTCAGTTCAAGTTGACACACAAAAACAAGTTTCCAAAAAAGATAGTTTGGTTTATTCCATCACAAAAATAGTCCATAGGGGTTCCTTAGTTTCAACAAAGGTTTCCATACATCCAATCTTGCATTTAATGTAGTAAAATCTTTTATCTCACCATGCCACAGCACCCAACATTGCTTTCTAAAACTAAATTAGAGCGGCGGGCGTGACCTAAGTACCTGCACCTGCGCCTAGGTAGGCGTTTCCAAAATCAAAAGTCTCAGTGCACATGAAAAATGTATCTTCTCCATTGTCTGCCATTTTGAATTTCCAGAAATAGACATTTTTAGCAGCAAAACTTAGTTTACTCTGGACATACTAGTAAATATTGATTTATTATTTAGTAGAGATGTACAGGATCCAAGATCCGGTTCCGGATCCGGCAGGATAATAGGGTTTTTCAGACTATCCGGATCCGGCAGGATCTTAAGAAGTGGATCCGGTATCCGGTAATTACCTAAAAATCGGGATCTGGGGCATCTTTACTTTTTACGTAGCCTAGGCTTTTCAGTCAGTCTTTCACAACCCCAATTGCTGCATGGAGTGAAAGAACTTTGGAAGCGTCCAGTGTAGGCAGTGTGGCAGTAAGCCAATGAGTCTAAAAAATAGTTTGAGCCAACGTAATAAAAAGGGCCCACGTGTACGAGTAGGCTATGTGTTTCAACCCTTTCGTAGGATCCGGGATCCGGTTCCGGATCCGGCAGGATCTTAAGCAGTGGATCCGGTATCCGGCAGGATCCTAAAAATCAGGATCCGGTGCATCTATTATTTAGCAAATATTCATGAAAAGACCAAATTTGGCAATAGGCAGCACAGTTTCAATGCGCAGCATTGCTGCAATATCTACGCTGGCCACCATCCTACACAGTGCACCTTTAAGAAACCTTTCACAAAACAGGAAAAAAGGACACACAGGGAACAAGACACCAGTATTCATTTCCTGAAAGGTTGCCTTGACATTGCGACTCTTTATGTGACAAATTAAACTTTTAGAACACTGCTTTGTAGACACTTGCCATAAAAGAATGTCACCTAAGGACACAAGCACACACTTCTCTATGCCTGTCATTGCCTTGCTGACCAAGAGTCTGTCTGAGGTCAACCATAAAGAAGGGTGAAAGAGATCTGCGGAAGGGAGGGAAATGGAGATGTTGACATCTTAGAGGCAGGAGGGTATATAAGGCCACGTCAAAATCACTGCTCAGAAGAGGAGGATAGGATTGAAGGATGAATAAAGTGAAATGAAAGAGAACGAAGGGAGGAAGGAAGGAAGGGTAGATGGGAGGTGGTACGTAGAGGGTGAGAAATAGAGAAGAAATAGGTTTATCTGTGTTTCTCAGGCCCCTGACTGTCATATGTGTTATTTTTGGGTAGATGGTGGGAAATGGAGAAGAAATGGGTTTATGTGTCTTTTTCAGGCCCCTGACTGTCATCTGGTATTTTGGGCAGCATTTCATATAGTTAGTAGCATCCTCCCCCCCAAATCCCATGCCCACGCCAGCCAGCACGCTAATGAACAGCAGAGAAGGATTAGCACCTGTAGCTTAGCACAATCGCCCTGTCTTCTGCCGCTCCACTCAACAGCTCAATTCAACACACACACACACACACACACACACACACACACACACACACACACACACACACACACACACACACACACACACACACACACACACACACAACACAACACCCTGCTGTGTCATATTAATCAGTACACCACACTGTTAAATCTTCAGGCTTACACCACTGCAGATACTGTATTTAAAAAGCTTGTGGAAAAAAAACCACCCACACACAAATTAAGTCCCCATAGAAAATGCCACCTTCCCTGAAAGACATTAAATCCTCAGACATCCACCCGCCAAGCCATACACCAACACAACTGTGCGTGCACTCACACATACACACACACACACACACACACACACACACACACACACACACACACACACACACACACACACACACACACACACACACACACACACACGCTCAAAACACACTGAAAACATAAGCCCCTTAACCACCTCAGGGAACGATCATATTAATACGGCCTGCTGTCACCAACCCCCTTTTTAAAACTTAAAACCCAATAAGGCCTGCTCTACTTAGACCTCAAATGTCAATCTCGGCTCACCTCAATTTCACTTGATCGAAGGAGAGAGATGATTGGTTGGTAGCATTAGCACAGTGAGGATGAGAAGAAGAGAACTAAGGGTAGACGTGTAGAGAAGTTTTAAGGAAAATGTGAGAAAGTTCTGAAATTGCATTTTAAATTGAGATGGCGGGAACACGCTTGTATTAACCTCATAGGACCTTAAAATGCTATGAAGCAAATGCAATAATGGCAACACCAATCAACCTCGAATCTATTCCCACGGGAGGCCAAATGATATGTGAAAAGTGATACTCCCACTGTCATTGTGCACTCCACAACACACAACGAAATTGCATTCATGCCTCCCCTGTGCGAGGTGGCCACCCAAATGGCCCGTAAGGGGAGGCAGTGCAGCAGGACAATGCCATGCTTGGGACACCTCGGACCATGCGGGAGAGCACTTGTTAATAACTCCCCCACCCAAACCAACCTGTCTGGGTGGTAATGAAACCAGCAATCTAACCGGTTACTGCCCCCAATATGCTAGTAAGTGTTAAGGATACCAGTCATCAAGAAGGTAAATTAACAAGGCGAACCAATATGGAGGTTGT
>NC_085874.1:11064934-11072434 GCF_034702125.1 Engraulis encrasicolus
ATAATGTTTATTTTGTTGTAGCGCGCTTTTAAAAGATTTAAATTAATTAAGATGTACTGCCTGTGTAAAATTCCCTGTTTTTTCTTCAGGTATTTGTTTTAGCCGCCTATAGGGAGGAGGCAGGCATCCTTCATAATGGGGATGTTCTCATTCTCTAGGAGAGCCAGGTGGGACAAGACCTGTATTTGTTTGCTCTGCCATAATATAGGCCTACTCAGGTGTGTGAGTATTTTGATGGCCATTTTGCATTCGAGCCTAAGGCTAATTAGTTTATTTCTTTTGTGCATCTTTATTTTGGTTCCTCGTAACCTGTTTATTTTTGTATATTTTTGTAAATAGTGTATAGTTATATCTTTCAACTTTTTGGTTTATTTTGGTTTTGTTTATGGTCTATGGCTCACTGTGGTTTGCAAAATAAAACGCAAAAACTCCATCTCCTGCGTCCTGCCGTATCTGTGTGCCTATCCGTAAGACCCTCGACACTCTACTTTTAACAGTCTTCCTCGTTCTTTCTCTCTGCCTCTCTCGTGGATTCCTTTTGCCCCCAAACTATTTTCTATTTGTACACTCGTTTTACACCCTCACAATCTAGAGAAAGCGTATTTTGTGTGTGTGTGTGTGTGTGTGTGTGTGTGTGTGTGTGTGTGTGTGTGTGTGTGTGTGTGTGTGTGTGTGTGTGTGTGTGTGTGTGTGTGTGTGTGTGTGTGTGTGTGTGTGTGTGTGTGTGTGTGTGTGTGTGTGTGGAGTTTGAGAAAACATCTCTCACTGTCTTGTTGATCTGTTTTGACAGCAGAGATTGTGTGTGCATGCATGTTTTCGTGAGTTTGTGTGCGCGCATGTGTGTGAAAGAGAGAGAGAGAGAGAAGGAGAGAGAAAGAGAGAGAGAGCACAGATGTGTTTTTTGTTGCAGAGAGTTTGTCAGGAGGACACATTTTGTGAGTGTGGACCTTTGCCTTCCTTCCTGTTGTTTTGAAGAGTGAAAAAGTTATTAAAGGGATTCTGTACAAAACAGGAATCACAACAGAAAGACAAGAGCCTCGGGCTCATCTTGTCTTTGAAGCACACACACACACACACACACACACACACACACACACACACACACACACACACACACACACACACACACACACACACACACACACACACACACACACACACAGTAAACATGCACCAAATAAGTGAACACGTAAATACCCGCGCAGAAAATAGTACCCATGCGCAGACACAATCATACAGTACACATGCACAGACACACATTCAGAACAACAAACACACAAACATACACAGACGTACATTCAGAACTAGTCACACACACACACACACACACACACACACACACACACACACACACACACACACACACACACACACATAGAAAGAATAGAGGCGAGGCTGTCAGTGAAGCCTTAAGCTGTTATTCTCCAGTCTGCGGCTGGATTACGGCGGCCTTATGTGCCCCAGCTCTCATTACACAGCACCATGGAGAGGAGAGACACAACTCTAGTCACGTAGTAGAAACACACTGTGTGCGTGTGTGTGTGAGAGAGAGAGAGAGAGAGAGAGAGAGAGAGAGAGAGAGAGAGAGAGAGAGAGAGAGAGAAAGTGAGAGAGAGAGAGAGAGAGAGAGAGAGAGAGAGAGAGAGAGAGAGAGAGCAGACAGAGAGAGCAGACAGAGAGAGTAGAGGGGGCCAGAGATGGAATGAGAGATAGGAAGACTAGAAAATTGTGCGGAAGACTAGACGAAGACCAGAAAATGTGCAGCCATGTTGAAAAATGGTGGAAAGGCGCATCAGGAAGACAGAACAGCAAGGCTTCAGAACAAGGAGAGAGGAGAGGATAAAATATCGCTTTAAGGGCTGGAGAGAAGTAGGAGAAGAGGATTTTTGAAAGGATAAAAGAAGGGGAATGGGAAAAATAAGTCTCTGGGAGACAATTCGGACCAAGGTGGTGGGATTGGGGGAATTGCAAATAGAGATGTTTACAGAGATTGGGGGATAGAGAGATATAAATGAGAGGATAAAGGCATACTTGGACATCCCCGAAACAGCAAAGTAAGGCAGTAATAGAGGGGTGTTTGATCTGAGCATAGCCAGCGATGCCAAATGGATGGCCAGAAAGGTATAGTGGTTGGAGGTCAAGAAAGGAACAAGGAAGTCAAACACCAGATGGAACCATCATGTTTGTTTGTTTGTTTGTTTGTTTGAGATGAGCACCTTTCATTTGTATTTCTTTATTTTCTTGCCATATTCTTGCCATATTCTTGTTGACCCTACCTTGGCATATACACATATGCAAATAGGAGTCTGGATTAGTATGCACTATGCATGACCCCCAACCACAAAAATGTCATATAATAGGCTTACAGAAAGACAAAATGTTTGAGTTAGAGGGGCGACAAAGAACATTCAAAGACTAAGACCACAGAAGAAACACAGAAGCAGAGAGAGCACAGCGAAAAAGAAAAAGAGGCAGGAAAGAACTGAGAGAGAGGGAGAGAGAAAGCAGGAAATTGCAGAAGAGAGCAGAGGGAAGCCGCGTCAGAGGCAATATGGGAGAAAGGCAGGAAAAAAACAGTGACGGCGAGAGAGAAGGAGCGACAGATGCAGAAAAGGGAAAGAGCGAAGGAAAAAAATGTGTGGCATCGACCGGCGAGTCGGTGATGGATGTCCTTGTCACAGAGTTGGGGATAAAGAGCACAGGAGAAGGGGCTCTGCTACAGCATCGTCCCATGTGTGTGTGTGCGCGCGCCTGTGTGTGTGTGTGTGCATGCTTGTGTGCATGTGTGAAAGAGAGAGAGAGTGTGTGTGTGTGTGTGTGTGTGTGTGTGTGTGTGTGTGTGTGTGTGTGTGTGTGTGTGTGTGTGTGTGTGTGTGTGTGTGTGTGTGTGTGTGTGTGTGTGTGTGTGTGTGTGTGTGTGTGTACATAGTCGTATGTGTGTGTGCGTGCGTACCATGTGTGTGTGTGTGTGTGCGCGTACATGCATGTTGCTGTGTTTATCGATGCTCAGACCTGTGTTCAAATCTTGTGGATCTGGCCAGAACCCATTCAATCAGTTCTTCCGGATATGTGCTTGTCCCCTTATACCCGGGATGTCAAACATGAGGCCCAGGGCCAGATGCGGCCCGCCAAATAGTTTAAGAGGGGGGAAATGCTTTTTAAAAAGAAGTAAATCTCTAGTCCATTACAAAGGCTTCAGATGTATGAGATTTCAGCTTTTCATTCAATAGTTGAGAATGAATTTGCTGATTAAACTTTTTGCTCACTTTTTTTACAATGCTCCTGTAACATGCACTGACATCCCCCTCAAGATGATTGATTAGAAATATGATTGGTATGAAACAGGCATCAGTTCCCAGTTACGTTGCTAGTCTGGCCTGTTGAGATCAAATTGACTGAATGTGGCCCCTGAATCGATATGAGTTTGACACCTCCTACACACCGTACAGTCTCTTCCCTTCCTGCTGTACTTCACCTCTTGTTCAGTGGGGTCAAAGACGTGATTGTGTGTGTCTGATTGTTTGTGTGTGGGTGTATTTTTCTGCATATTTTAATGTTTGTGCAGTCTGTTATTGTTTGTGTCTGTGGATTTTTTTGTTATGTTTGTAGTTGTAGATTTTTGTGTATGTCTGTGGATTGTGTTGTAATGTCTGCAGTTGTAGATGTTTGTGTCTGTCTGTGCGGGTTTTACTGTGTCTCTGTTACTTGTGTGTGGCTGACTTTGTCACCTTGAGGTTGACATTGTGGTTGACCTTGTCACCCTGTGGTCCGCCGACCTTTGACCCTGTGACCTTTGACCCCTTTTTACAGTCCAGTCACCCTTATCAGCATGTGTCCAGAGCAGTATGAGTGAGTATCACCCCCTGTCCCTTCCCTGCCCGCGCCCGCCCCACCCAGGCCAGAGCAGAACCCGAACCCTTCAGCATGATTCCACAATCACCCAACCAACCTAACTATCACTCCTCATGCCTATATCCCATGCCTTCAGCCCCCATGACCACTGCATGATACCAGAGAAAGTAATATCGATGAAAAAGCTTGGTGGTGCCCATTTTAGACAATAAGCTTGCAGTTCTGCCTAGTTGCCGAACTCCTGCAAGTGAAAACCGAATGGGAGTCAATAGGGCTAAATGCTAAAATATAATCTACTCCAATTTCCAGCCATAAAGCTCATGAATAAAAACTTCCTGTTAAGAACTATGGCTGGTATGTAAGAGGCTGTATTGTCCATTTTTGGGGTGTTTGGTTTTTCCAGCAGGGCAGAAGATTTTGACCTGTACTGGCTAGCATTCTGCTAATGTACTGTATATGGATTTGGCCTTATAAATTCAGCTTGCTTACTCGGTGTATAATAATCTAGGGGTGCAAAAAATCTAGAAAATACTCAAATGAGCTCTTTTTAGGACTAGTTTCGAATTGAATATTAATAATTCAGGGCAAAAAAATGCACAACGATAAAATAATTATTATTGTAGGCAGCTCCATTGAAACCCATTCATTTTTCACTAGTCTGTAGTGGCACTGCAGCTAGTTGGCGATAATGAGCAACTTCCGTCTCTGAGGGTTCTCTTATATTCCAGTTTCTCTGGCCGAACCCTTCTGCACGATTCCACAATCACTCAACCAACCAAACTGCCACTCCCCATGCCTTCACCCACCATGGTCACTGCATAACCCTGCCACCCCTGAATGACCACTGCATGACGGCCTGATTATCCTATTGCCTCCATGCACCACAACCGTTATGGATTCCCTTGCCTGCTATCGCAAACCCCACCTCTCAACTGACTCCATCCTGCACCATGACACCCCCAACTAACCAGCTACCTGGGTATCCCCATGTCATGATACAAACCCTCTACCTAATCTGCCACTCTGATATATGATCATAGCACAATTCACTCATAGCAATCCACCCCTCCCCCCATCTCCGTCTGCCTGCCTGCCTCCCGGTCCCCCCACCCCACCCACCCCTTGCATGAGACACCCTTCCATCTTCCCATGCCCTCACTGCTCTCCTCTCTCTCTCCTCATCTGTTCTCTAGTCTTCCACTCCCTTTTCTTTTCGTCTTTTCATCTTCCTCCACGTCCTCCTGTCCTCCTCCGTGACGTCCTCTAGAGCATGCGGCGTTGGGAATAACACCAATAGATCCAATAGATGAGATCAGATTATAGCAGCATTGGACTGTGTGTGTACGTGTGCGTGTGCGTGTGTGTGTGCATGTGTGTATTAACTGACTCTCTGTCACCACCCCAGGATGGCCCAGTCGCCAGAGCTGTCTCAGGACGACACACACTCGAGAATCGAGCAGTTTGCTACTAGGTAAGGACTCACCCATTCTCTCTCCAAAACTTACACACACACACATAGCAGTTTGCTGACAGATACATGCATGTACATTCACTCATTTTAACATACACACTGTCATCCATTTGCCAGTGTCCTTAATGTATTGTGTGTGTGTGTGTGTGTGTGTGTGTGTGTGTGTGTGTGTGTGTGTGTGTGTGTGTGTGTGTGTGTGTGTGTGTGTGTGTGTGTGTGTGTGTGTCTGTGTGTGTTTTCAGGTTGGCTCAGATGGAGCACTCCAACGGTTCCCTGCCCACAGACAGCAGCTCAGCCACCGGTAGCATGTGAGTACACACACACAAACACACACACACAAACACACACACACACACACACACACACACATACACACACACACAGCATCATCATCATCATCATCATCATCAATGGACACTCGTAGCTATGCATATCTGTCCTCCTTCTTGGTCCTTATTGGGTCTTCAGGTGGGCTAAGAGGCCAATCCTGGACCCACATACGTTGGGGCAACGTGGGCAGGGGTGGTTGTAGGTTTTGTGTTATTAATAGTGATGTGTAGAGGGTGGTGCTGTTGGGTGGATTTGGGTCTTTTTGATGTTGATGGCTAGACCAAGCACACACACACACACACACACACACACACACACACACACACACACACGTTCTCCGTCTTTCTCTCTGTCACACTAACACACTCAGACATGAACACATTGACTTTTTCTGAAAGTGAAACTAGTTCTTAGTTCTAAGTTCTTCCTCCTCAAAAAACGGAGCTTATCTCTGCACGTCGTGACATTTGTTTATGTAAAGAATGTTGGAGGTGTTGCCAAGCAACAAACTCTTCCACTAGGCAGCGTGACTAAAGGGAATTGAGATATTTTGAAAGTAGAAGTACTGTGTGCGCGTCAAGTTAATGTACAAATATTAAGCTCAATTTGCCTTCACCTTTACATATAATTGCCTAGCGTATTCCAGCCAGCTGCTCATTTACCCATTTAACCATAACTGTGAAATGTCACGATTTGAAATAGCTTTCGGCAACTATATTCTTGTTGTTAAAGAGCGCGCACATACGCACATACACGCACACACACACACACACAGTCTACTTACTGTACCAAAAGTCCGCTCACTTGGGATCTTATTACTTGTGAAAATTACCCTGCAATACCTCAGAAATCTATGAACCTGTTAACGAAGCTTAAATGTTTCGTGAGTGACATTTAAAGCACCATATTAAAACGAGCACGATACGAACACAAAAGAGATGTGAACCCATTTCTGAGACATGCCATAACATTGCATCATCCCTGCTCTCAGGTTGCACTAAGCCTTTGTCTGTATTTTATGGTTTTGCAGTGCGTAAAGTTGAGTGTGTATGGTAAATAGTTCAGGAAGTATACACGTCACTCTTTCTGGCTGTCTATCTATGTATGGCAGACAAGAGTAGGTAACATCTTTTCAATGGAAATGTGTGAGTGTGAATGAGCAGATCTATTCATGACTGTATTGTTATGCAGCTGTAGGTACAGCCGTAAGAGGGTGTGTGTGTGTGTGTGTGTGTGTGTGTGTGTGTGCGTGCGTGCGTGCGTGCGTGTGTGTGTGTGTGCGCGCGCGCGTGCGACTATAGGAAGCAGGGGGAGGGGTGCTTCCCAAAGTTCTATGCTGCTCAGCAACAGTGTTGGTCACTTACTGAAGCTCTTTTAAAGCTCTACACACACACACACACACACACACTCACACACACACTCTTAGTTATGCAGAGTCTCTCTCCCTCTTCTCGTCTCTCTCCTTGTCTTTGGCTGCACACACAGAGCCCTCTGATCACAGACTTCATGCACACGCATACATTCACACACACACATACACACACACACACATACACTTTCTTTATTTCTTTCTAAAACTTTTAGCTCCCACATTTCTTATCCGTCTATACACGTGGATTCATGGGTCATTTCTGTCTCTCTCTCCCTTTCACTTTCATCCTCTCTTTCTCTCTGTCTGTCTCTCTCTCTCTCTCTCTCTCTCTCTCTCTCTCTCTCTCTCTCTCTCTCTCTCACTCACTTCTTACTCATTCACACCACACACACACACACACACACACACACACACACACACACACACACACACACACACACACACACACACACACCAAGGACAGTATTCTGCAGGG
>NC_085874.1:11079934-11109934 GCF_034702125.1 Engraulis encrasicolus
CTTGTTCTTCCGGGCTTTTCCGCACATACCCTAAAGGTGATGACACACTAGCCAACTTTTTGAACAACGATTGTGGACAACACTACTGTAAGATTTTATTTGGACAGTTTATCACTACATCGTTTTTATCAGGAGAACTTGGATCAGCAGTTGGCAAATCCTCTCAATCGTTTTATCAGAAAATCTGGAGCCAATTATGTCATTGTCCAGCAATATTGTTCAAAACGTTGCCCTGTGGATCATCGCCATAACTCTGAATCATGGCTAGAGACATCCTGGAGACACACGTCCCCCACCCTCCCTGTTCTTGCAGACCACTCAGCCCGTCATCTTGATTTGTGTGCCAATGACATATGATGGATGGTGTGTAAAATGTGGGGAGGTTCAATCAATCATGGGCAGTCATGGGTAAGAGGTTAGGGAGTCAGACTTGTATCCCAGAGGTTGCTGGTTCGACTCCTGACCCGCGAGTTGGTGGGGGGAGTAATTAACCAGTGCTCTCCCCCATCCTCCTCCATGACTGAGGTACCCAGAGCATGGTACCGTCCCGCCTCACTGCTCCCTTGGACCACCATTGGGAGCTGCCCCCTTGCACGAAATGTCATTTCGTTGTGTGCAGTGAGCACTGTGTGCTCTGTGCTGTTGAGTGCTTTGTGCTGTTGAGTTGGAGTTTCCTAGATGGGCTTTCACTTCAATCAGGGTGATTGATGAAATGTTGTTAATCATTTTATCTTGTATCATTTCGTTCATATTTTAGTCGTTTAGCTAAGGTCAGAGTGTTAGGTTAAGAAGTTTAGCAGAGGTAACATGCAACATATCACCTCAACTAAACTTCTTAACCTAAAGCGCTGACCTTCTCTCCACCCTGTTTGGAGGCCCATGGCTAGTCCCCTGAAAATATCTCTCCTCCCCTACCCTTGAAGGTGGGTGGTCTTAAAGCTGGGATGGAATAAAGCAGACTTGGCCAGAGGATTTTTAATGTTTAAGTGGGGAAAGTCTCTAGAGAGGCAATCCTTGATCTTGGCTCCAGGTTGTTGATATTTTAATCAAGTAGGTCTTAAAGGTGTGATGCTCAGTCCTGGCTGGAAGGCTGTTCATATTCCAAGCCAGGTAGTTTTAAAAGTATGCACCAAAAAATTGATCAGGCAGAAGAGTTGTTGATAGTTTTTGAGTGGGGAAGTCTCGGTAAGTGGAATCCATCCTGCTGGCTACAAGTTGTCTATATTTTAATCAAGGAAGTGTGTTTTTGGGTGTGGCGCTTCATCTTCGCCAGAAGTTGTTAGTATATCATCTCCGGCAGTCTTTAAAGGTGTGAAAAATGCATTTTTTGTGCCAAAGGGTTTTTGGGTAGGGAAGTCGGGTCCCTGGCTATAGGTTGTGTACAACAGTATTTTTTACAAATCCTTTGAAAGTGTGCTGCGCTTGGCAAGAGGGTTGCTGATATTTAGGTGTCAAAATATTTGTGGTGTTTAAAGCTCAGTCTTGGCACTGGAGTTCGTCAGCCTGAGAATGGGAACTCCTCAGGCCTGACTAAATGTTCATAATATTTGGCCGTCTTTTGAGAGGTGTGCTTGCTCATTTCTGGAGAAACATAATTAATTTTTGAAGAGGAGCCGCCCTCAACGTCTAGGGGGTATTGTTGGAATGTGAACAGAGCCGTCTCAAAGACACACACTTTGTGATTCTGGCCCTTTGCAGGGCTTCAGTAGCCGCTCATATTTGAGCAAAGTAGAAGGAGGAGGAGGAGAGCAGGCAGGAGTGTAGATATACTGGATTGAGAAAGTGAGATTGAAGTCCTGTCACATCTTTCTTCTGCCTGTGCTCCTACCACAGGTGATTTCAGCACTAGCTTATCAACCTGGTTGGAGGGGTGTGGAAGCTAGGTAGGATCACCTGGTTGATTTTAATTGGCTAAGGAAAATATGTGGCAGGGTTTTCACTTCTGGAACCCAGTGTGTCCACCCCAGCAGGTGGCTCGTCCATGCACATCCACTCTATATGGTTCACTCAAGAGGCATCAACAGGGTAGTCAGTGGTGAAGGAGTTGAACTTAAAAACAGCCCGAGGGTTGACCGTTTGTTTCCCCGATCCCCGCCACATGGATGGTTTGGGAGCACTGGCAAATGACAGTGCACAAATCCATCTTCCTCATGCCATACAGATGTGCATGCACCAAGTTTGGCCCAACACTGGGAGGCTGCACTGTAAAACATTTCAAGCCAGTTAAACGTTAAAAAGTAAGTTGCCCTGCTGTCTTAAGGTTGTATGTTAACTCAACTCGAGACTTAACTCAACTCGAGGCATTATCAAGTTGAGTTAGTTTACAAACCTGAGGCAGCAGGGCAACTTACTTTTTTTACGTCGAACTCACTGCGATGTTTTACAGTGCGTGGTGTAATGGTTAGGGAGTTGGCTTGAAGAGCACAGGGTTGCAGGCTCAATCCCTTAACCTTCCTGCCTACATGGCTGAAGTGCCCTTGACCAAGGCACCTACTGCCTCAATGTCTCATTGCTCCAGGGACCGTAACCAATACCCTTTAATATCTGTAAGTCGCTTTGTATTTAAGCCTCAGATGAGTGTATTGTAATGCAATGTAACTGGATTTTTTTTTTGTTTCCACTGTGTGCTCTGCTGTGCTGTGGTGTGCTTGTTAGCCACAATGACAGAAATGGGACTTTCCCTTCCCTGGATCAATTAGCGAGTGATGAGTTTTGGCTATAGAATGGAGCAAACTTTACCATAGAGACGGGAGGACTATGCAAGTGTGCCGTCACATGAAGCAGGACAGGACAGGACAGGAGAATTGAAGGGGAGAGCATACCTATTGCCATGCAGTGCAAGTCTTGAAGGGGAGCCTATTAAAGTCTGTGCTGGCATACACCAACAGACTGGAACTGACACACACACACACACACACACACACACACACACACACACACACACACACACACACACACACACACACACACACACACACACTCAGACCAACACACACACAGACCAACACACACACACACCAACACACACACACATTCATACTAATTGAAATGCGTCTCGTGAAAATCTTTGATCTGAGTGAACTCACTTGAAAACTGCAAATAGAACAAACAGTTGTTTAATCCAAGTTGTCTTTCTGTTAACTCCGAGGGTATGTGTGTGCACCTGTGTGTGTGCCTGTGTGTGTGTGTGCGTGCGAGCGTGTGCGCCGGTACAGTATTCACAAACAAGTAATCTTTTTGACAGAATATGCGTAGGTGGTTAAGGTATTTAATGTCGCTTTGATGTTTTTGCACACTTTTTTGTCACGTATTGTGTGTGCGTGCGTGCGTGCGTGCGTGCGTGCATGCTCTTAACCCGCATAGCTTCAAGCAAAAAGAATTTTGTTTGCCTGGAAGGCTGAGGAAAAACGAATCTCATTCTTATGTCTCATTTTTGCAGACCCTCCAACCACTTGTTTTCGACTGCACGTGTGCGGGTGTGAGTGTATGTGTGTGTGCGCGCGTGTGTACATTTGTACATACATTTGTGAGTGAATATCTATGTATATATTATCTTTGTGTGTGTGTGTCTGGGTGCATGCATTTTTATATAACACCTGTCAGTCGAAAGGATGTTTTTTGTCGGCTTTCATTCGGCGTGTTGTTTTGAAGTCCAAACAAGGCAGATGTGTCAGAGGAAATAAGTGTGAATACATGCTAGAATAATGACGCATATTTCTCCTCTCTCCCCTTTTCATCCCCCTCTCCTAATTTTTCCCTTCCTCTGCTTTTTCTGTCGGCCTTTCTGGCTTTTCTCTCATTCCTTTCCCCGTGGCCCATTTCCCTTTCTTCTTCTTTGTCTCCTTTGTTCTTCATATTCTTTTTCTCCTCAATGTCACACTTTCTCTGGTTCTTTCGCTCTCTGTCATTATTATTTCTGCTTTTGCTCGCTCTTCTCCCTCTCTCTCTCTCTCTCTCTCTCTCTCTCTCTCTCTCTCTCTCTCTCTCTCTCTCTCTCTCTCTCTCTCTCTCTCTCTCCCCCAGCCTGACTCCAGGGTTAATGGGGTCTCCCCTGCTGGATCTCTCCCTCACGAACTCGGGTCACTAGCAGAACACACAGGTGAGAACACACACACACACACACACACACACACACACTGGTATTTTAATATCTCTCTGAAACACACTGTTGAGAAACCCCACACACTATTAATCACCCCTCATAACACACAGGTGAAGGAGCACACAAGCACAAGTGTTCACGCACACACTCATCCAGTCACACACACACACAAACATTCACATTATATTCATTTTCATCCCATCAATAATTTATAGTCATAAACAATAAATTATAAATGTCAACTTTTAACCGAACTTCTTTCTGTGTGTGTGTGTGCGTGTGTGTGCGCGTGTGTGCGTGCGCGTGCGTGCATGCATGTGTGTGTGTGTGTGTGTGTGCGTGCGTGCATGTGCGTGTGTGTGTGTGCGTGCGTGCATGTGCGTGTGTGTGTGTGTGTGTGCGTGCGTGCGTGTGTGTGTGTGTGTGCGTGCGCGTGTGTGTGCGTGCGCACAGATTCCAGTTCAGACCTCGCCGAAGTGTTGGAGCAGATAAACAACAATTTCCCACCATGCAGCAGTATGTATCAGTTTCTTCCTCTTTATCTTCATCTCTCTATCTCTCCATCACCTCTTCCACTCCACCCCTCCTCTGTCTCTTTATCTTCCATCCATCTGCATATGTCTGCCGGTCTGCCTGTCGGTCTGTCTGTCTTCAATGGCTTATCTACTCTTGCCTGCAGGGATGCCGACAGGTGGGTGGACATAATGGTCAGTTGTCCCGGGCCCAAGGACAAAGGGGGCCTAGAATTGGGTCCTCATTATTACATTATATATATTGGGTGGGGGGCGCTTTCAGATTACTTTGTCCCGGGTCTGGCAAAAGCTGTCAGTGGCCTTGCTGGCCTGTACCAGTTATTATTTGCTACCAACATTTCTGCCGTGCTTGGTGAATTTGCAGGGAGGGAAATGAGTTTGACTGGCAATGCTGTTTATGTTTGATGTCTTCAAAAAATATTGTCAAGGCAGATTAGACAGCTTCCTCCTTGACACGCTGTTAAAATACTGTAAGATGCAATATGATTTTTCAGAGACTGAGGCCCTGTTTACACGTATATGGATATTGTTTTGTAAATGCATCCATTTAAACCTTCTCTTTGCATGTAAGCAAGAGTTCTAGCTGCCTCAAAACACAATGGGGATATTATTTGTCCGTGGGCCATCTAACCGGTTCAGGAACCCATCTTGTTTAATGGTGGAACACACAACCGGAAACATGAAAATTCTGTTTCTGTTCGGAGCGAACCAATTGGAAAAAACAATTCTGCTTCAAAGCCCTGGATGAACCCATGGCCTTGGTTCACTCAGATTGTCGAAAGGGGGTTCTGCAGGTCCCACCAATCGACCAGCACCAGAGAGCACTAGACTGTATTGGCCCTGTTCTGTATTGCTGGTCGATCACTACTATTGTATACATTATGCATCCAAAGCTTCCAGTTCACCTTAGGGCTGCACACTGCAGTCGGCATGGGTTACAAGTTCGCCGTTTGTCCGCTACTGCTCTCTCGTCCTCATTCTTGCTGCCTTTCTTTCTTTCTTTCTTTCTTTCACACACACTTGCACACACACGTACACATGAAAAAAGAAACCTTCATACGGACACAGAGCGATACTCGACACAAAAAGGTGCTGACAAATTGACACGTTAACACGTACAATTGTGTAGGAAAACTTTCTTTCTCTATCACAGACGACTTCTTACTCTTTTTCAAACATTCAGTAGTTCTGCCTGACCCCCCTCTTTGTCCTCCATATCACTCTATATCTGCTGACTGTGTGTGTGCGTGTCTCTGTGTGTGTGTGTTTGTCTGTGTGTGTGTGTTTGTCTGTGTGTGTGTGTGTTTGTCTGTGTGTGTGTGCTTGTCTGTGTGTGTGTGCTTGTCTGTGTGTGTGTGCGCGTCTGTGTCTGTGTCTGTGCGTGTCTGTGTGTGTGCGTGTGTTTGTGTGCGTGTGTGTGTCTGAGTGTCTGAGTGTGTCTGAGTGTCTATGTGTGTGTATATCTGTGTGTCTGTGCGTGTGTCTCTGTGCGTGTGTGTGTGTGTGTTTTACTACCCCTGCCGTCCTCTACTTGTGTTCCTCTCCATCACTCTCTCCCACCCTGTCATAGGCCGACTCCATATTCGATACCTAGTTTCCCCCTCCCTGTCAATAGCCATTTGTCTCAGTCGCTACCTCCCTCTCTCTATCTCCCCACCTCCCTCTCTCTATCTCCCCCTCCCTCTCTCTATCCCTCTCTCCTCCATTCTCACTCTCTTTTCCTTTTACGCTCTGTCTGGTATGTCTGTCTTTCTGTCCGTCTCTCTCTCTCTCTCTCTCTCTCTCTCTCTCTCTCTCTCTCTCTCTCTCTCTCTCTCCCGCTCTCTCTGACTCTCTCTCTCTCTCTCTCTCTCTCTCTCTCTCTCTCTCTCTCTCTCTCTCTCTCTCTCTCTCTCTCTCTCTCTCTTCCCAACTGTTTGGAGTGAGGGTCGATCCCTCCTGGCTAATGTTTACTGCTGTATTAAAACTTTTTGCTCTCAAATTGACTGTCAAAACACGTGGCACACACACACACACACACACACACACACACACACACACACACACACACACACACTCACACACTCACACAGCAGCAGATATAGCAGAACGCGGTTTTGATTGCTGAGAGTAAAAGTTAATGTGATGGATCATAGCTAAGCAACTCGGTTTGGGTTTACATTGGAGGGTCGAAAACTCATCAGTGCCTTCAGCACATGAGGTGTGTGCGTGTGCGTGTGAGAGACAGTCTGTTTTCCTACAGTGTTGTATGTGTTTGCCTGAGTCAATTTTTCAGTACCTATGTGTATTGAGTATTGGAGTGTGTCCGTATGAAGGTTTTCTATTGCGCGTGCCTGCCTGTGTATGTGTATGTGTGTGTGTGTGTGTGTGTGTTCCTGCATGCATTTGAGAATCTAAATCAAATCAGGGCCTTGGATATATAGTGTGTGCGTGTGTGTGTGCGTACTCAATGCTTTTGGAGGGTCGAAAGCTCATCAGTATCTTCAGTGGAAAATCCATAGCAATCCACAGGAGCGGCTAGCTAATCTGCTAACACAGCCAGTTAGCACATAAACATAAACAAAAACAGGCACATGCACACACACACACACACACACACACACACACACACACACACACACACACACACACACACACACACACAGTACTGTATGTGTCATCAGCGGGATGTGAGGGTGCTGACGAGCACCCTGCAGTGCAATTTTATTTCATCACCCGTTGTTTACTCTGGGAAATTGTCTGATCACCTTTTTTCTGATATTTTTCTGAGTACACAATTTTTCTCATTTTTAAAGAAAATACAAAAATGAATGGGAAAATAAGATCAACAGACGATCGCACGCCATAGTGTACACTGACTGTGCTTGCTGACTATGACAGACAGGATGGGGTACACACACAGAAGAAGTTAACTTTAACTTTTCTTTCTCTCTGTCCACAGCATCACCTATGACTGCTCAGCCTCAGGTGAGCGTGGCCCACAGGCCTGTTAATTACTGTCAAAATGGCTTTCCTTCCTACTTGTCCGAAACAAAAGAAACTTAAAGAATTGATTTAACTCTTACACATAATGAACGCCATTCACCTACTTTCCTTCCTTTTTCACAGTAATTTGCTGAATAGTGTTTTGATTGGATATGCCTATTGAGCCGTTTAGGTGTTTGTGCGCGCGCGTAGACTGCACCGTTGACACATGCATGTGTTTCACTGTTTTTATCGTACAATTGTCCTGCCTTACTATTGTTGTATGTATTTGTAATTCTTATTCTTAAATTGTTTAGTTTTTACCCTCCCATTTTTATTGTTCAGTGTCCGTAGGTATCTCTAAGTAAAATTCATTATTTATTATTAAAGTTAAATTATAGTAAAATGTTAAACAGTATTGTCGATGTGTTTCAATTGTGTGTGTTTGTGTGTTAGGTCATGTGAGGCTGAACCTGAGAGCATACACCACCTACCAGTTACACACACCTACAATTTCTACCGATGGACCCTCATTGTGATGTCACTGTCGCCGCGACAACCGTTCCTTATGGCTTGGCCAATCATAGGCCAGGGATAGGCGTGGAGTGGACCCAAAGACCACACGGAGCGCGCACACGGAGCCGCCTGAAGGCCTCCCAGTGGAACCTCCTTAGACTGGCTTACAACACAACACCCCCAGGAGCAAAAGGAGATAGATCCCCAATTGTGTGTACTATGCAAGTGTGTGTGTGTGTGCGTGTGTGTGTGTGTGTGTGTGTGTGTGTGTGTGTGTGTGTGTGTGTGTGTGTGTGTGTGTGTGTGTGTGTGTGTGTGTGTGTGTGTGTGTGTGTGTGTGTGTGTGTGTGTGTGTGTGTGTGTGTGTGTGTGTGTGTGTGCGCGCGCGTGTGTGTGTGTGCGCGAGCGCCCGCATGTGTGCACGCCCGCGTGTGTGCGCGCGCCCGCGTGTGTGTGCGCGCTCATGTGTGTGTGTGTGTGTGTGTGTGTGTGTGTGCGCGCGCCCGTGTGTGTGTGTGTGTGCATGTTCATGCGTGTCCGCGTGTGTGTGTGTATGTACTGTCTGTTTTAGGGGATTGAGTTTTGGTTGGAGTTTTGGCTTTGTACTGTACTCAATGAGTGTGACTGTCATAACTTGTATTTTATTTTTTGATTTTCTTAATGTTTTTTTATATATATATCGGTTTCACACAAAACGTGATCACACCTACGGTCTTTATATTCTATTGGGTAATATGACATACACACACACACACACACACACACACACACACACACACACACACACACACACACACACACACAGTTGTTACAAACAGTAGATGACCATGTGTTGGATGGTAGGCATGTTAACACAGAAGGCAGCTTTGTCATATTTACCATTTGAATGGAAAAGAAACCGTGCACGTGTGTGTGTGTGTGTGTTCGCTTAGACCTTTGTGCCCTTAAACATTGTGATTCGTATCAGTAATTACGCATGAACGATTATTTCTAATACACACACACACACATGCAAGGAGCATCCATACACACACACACACACTCACACTCTCTCTCTCTCTCTCTCTCTCTCACACACACACACACACACATACATACACACACACACGCAAACGTGTTCTCTTTTAACTGAGTTGAATTCCACCTGTGCCTGAACAGCTTTGTTGTCCGTGATGATAATCAGAAGTGACTCTACTGTTGAAGTTCTAAGTAAACGCTCTCTCCTGTTGTATAGTGGCCCAGTAAGGCTTAATTATTAACATCCCTCTTAGAGTCCGCTAATGTTGTTGTCAAGTCCAGTCCAGGTCGAACCCGTACGTGTGTTTGTGTGTAAACCCGTACCCGTGTGTGTGTGTATATGTGTATATATCTATATTTATCGAAATATATATATATAGCACTCTAGTTTTCTAGGTCTGCGTTTGGAGATAAAAAGAAAAAGAAGAAAAAACAAGACGAAATAAAACCCTGAAGCCATGACTGCCTTGCTACCTCAGTGTTCCCCCTCGCTCGCTCTCTTTCCACCCTTACTCGTTTTTTTATTATTGTTATTATTTCACCCCTTAGTGTTGTCCTCTTTCGTTCTTATTTAACCCTTAACCTCTCCTTCCATCCTCTATCAATTTTTGCATTTCATTCTCAGTATCTTGTCCTCGCTATCACTATCCATCCATATCCTCTCGTTTTTCAGTCCCTCAATCTCACTACTCGTTTGTGTCATATCTCAGTCTCTTTCTCTGTCTATCCCTCCATTTCTATTAATTTTTTGTATTTTATGTACAATCACTCATGCTCTGACTCTACCTGTTTGCCTGTCAGGCACCCGACTTCAATAATGTGGGTAGACCTTTCGAAACTGCGACGTTTACCCTTTGACCCGGAAGTGGAACGCTAGAGGTAAAAATCAGGAAGCCGGTAGACGCAGAAGGTCTAGAGAGGAAAAGCAATCACGTTGAGCATTTCTGTTACTTCTCCTCTCTTGGTGTATTTTTTATTATTATTATTCCTCCATCAAACATTATTAGTCCATCCTACCTTCTTTTCCTCCCCTCCACTCCACTCCTCTCCCCCCAGTTTTCCCTCTTTTGTACTGTGTGTTTTTATTTTACAGTGCAGTGCAGTGCTGAGCTGTGTGTATTTTCAGCTATGATGATGAGAACGGTGGTGATTATGATGATGATGATGGCAAAGATGATGGTTGACAATTGTAAAGGTGAAAATCGTAACTGAAGTAATGGATGATGATGATGATGATGATGATGATGTTAATGATGATTGTGATCATTATGATGATGATGATTGTGATGTAATCCACTCATGGCAGTAATGTGTGTTGTACTTTTCCCTGAGGTAGTTCAATTGGACTGACACACTACATGTAATATGGCTATAATTATGTTTTATTCTGGAAAAAAATAAACATTTTTACAAGTACCAATAACATTGGTTGTGTGTGTGCATACGTGTGAGAGACTGATCAATTCAAAACTGTCTACGTATACAGAGTCCCTCCCCGCGCACAGCCAGTGTCCAGGTGCTGGTGATGTGCAGTCAAAGGTATCCAAAAACGTGGTAAATCACCACATACTACACCAATGTGCAGTGATTTATTCCGGGGGGTTTTCCACAGTCATTCTACATATTCAAAAACATAGTCTAAGTATTTGCAATATGATATATTGGTGTTATGAAGAGAAGGCTAATGAGTACTATACATAGACCAATGTCTGTAGTTTTAAAAGGATAACACAGTAGGCCTACTTGTCAAGTCTACAATGCATACATACAGACATACAGTACTTACAAGTATTCAAGCATAGGGTAAGTTTTTGAGCTTCTGTGCCCTAATTGGCCTGAAGATTGGGGCAAAGAGCTTGAGTTTTTTTTAATGACCTGGATTCAAACTTGGACCTCTGTGGGGTACAGAATGTTTTTGCTACTGCTCTGAAGTAGCCTCATTAAAAAAATACTTTTAATGGTTATGATGCTGGTGATTACTGATTAATGCTTATTACAGAGTCAATACACTGGTGTGTTTGATACGTAGGTCAGTTTCATGTCAAGATTTCTGCAGACCCAATGCTTTTATTTCTCAACATAGTTGTTGGGACTTGGTTCATTTCCCATGTCCTTGTGTCAACTTGATGAATAGCACTCATCTTGAAATCACAGACAAAGTGAAGATCTGTATGTGTATTGTTGCCACCAACAGGAAGATCAGAACACATTTCATGCCCAACTTATACAGAGATTCAAGCAATTCCAAAAGGTTCACATACTTTTCATTGCCACAGTATGTATGTGTCCATGCGTGTGTGTGGGAGGACTGGGGCTTTATCAATATAAACTTACTGTACATGACCTGACCAGTGCATCTGTGTGTTAAGGCTGTGCAATATATCGAGTTTATATATCGTGATATCAATATTGCTGTCAATCAATATCAATTTTCATAATAACGAGTTAAACAATATTTTTGTCATTTGTCTACACTACCAAAAGGTAGGTTACGCTAAACACAATACATTCCCCTCCACTTCAGCCAATGCAAGCACAGAGCAGACTTGCTACCCAACACTCATGCAGAACACCACTATGGCCCTCCACTCACACTGTTGAAGGAAGAGAAGGTTGTGAATTGTATAGCACAATTATTTGTCTTTAATAGAAATATCGTCTAAAAAAAATGTGATATCAATATTGACTGAAATTATCATGATATTGATTTTTCTCATAATCAACCTGCCTAATGTGTCTGTCTCTATTAGTGTATGTATGTGTCTGTGTCTGGCCTTATGTTGGCTTGATGAAAAAACACACACAGATTTTTTGTAGATATTTGTGTCAATACTGTATGTGCTTGTGTTTTCGGAGGGTGAGTGTGTGTGTGAGAGAGGAGAGCTTGTAAAGAGGACACAATATGGGATCTTTCAACTTTGGTTTTTGATTTTAGGAAAGTGCAGTGTAGTTTTCTTGGCTGGGGACTTTCTCCCTGACTCATCAGCTGCAGACAGACAGACAGACAGGGGGGAGAGAGAGACAGAAAGAGGATCCCCACAACTTTTAATTGGCGAGAGGAGTAACACCACACACTCTCCTGGGCCCAGCCAATTAGATATCTCTGTCTGTCTCTCCTCTTTCATTTCTCTCTCTCTCTCTCT
This sequence comes from Engraulis encrasicolus, assembly GCF_034702125.1. Lineage (NCBI taxonomy): Eukaryota > Metazoa > Chordata > Actinopteri > Clupeiformes > Engraulidae > Engraulis > Engraulis encrasicolus. Next base: position 11,092,210 of record NC_085874.1, read on the forward strand.
CTCTCTCTCTCTCTCTCTCTCTCTCTCTCTCTCTCTCTCTCTCTCTCTCTCTCTCTCTCTCTCTCTCTCTCTCGTTCTCGCTGTGTGTGTCTCTCTCTCTATCTCTCTCACTCCTTCTGTTCTTTTCTCTCCTCTCTCTCTCTCTCTCTCTCTGTCTCGGGTGTCTAGTTCTTTTTCTTCTTCAGCATCATGTTTTGCTCTCTTACACTTTCTCTCTCTCTCTCTCTCTCTCTCTCTCTCTCTCTCTCTCTCTCTCTCTCTCACACACACTTTATCTCTTCCATATCTTTATCTCCTCTTCTGTCTCTGTCGTGTTTACTGTCTTTTGCATTCTCTCTTCCGCTCTCCTCTCTCCCACCCCCACGTCATTCCCTCCATCCTTGGTTACCCCCCTGCTCTTGTCTCTCATTCCCGCCTATTTTCTATCTTTTGGTTTCCGCACCCGCCATCTCACAGCTTTACAACTTGTTCAATTGAGTCGACTCATCAAAAAAAAGACATTGTTGCTGCTGGCAGCTAGCAATGAACTGCCGATGCCTTCTCTGTGGTGTTGTCTGACAGCATGCTGAGGAACTGCGTACGTAGCATCAAGTATATTCAAGAAGCACACAGCCCCAAACACCTCTCACACATACGTAGAAGTCCTGGATCTAGGACTGCTGTTGCTGATATTGATGAGGAGGAGGAAGATGAGGAAGATGATGATGATGATATGCACATTGTGTGTGTGTGTGTGCATGCGTGCGTGCATGTGTGAGAGAGAGAGTGTGCGCGTGTGTGTGTGTTGTGTGTGTTTGTGTGTGTGTGTGATTACTGCCAATGTCTTATTTATATGTTTCGCTTAACTGCAAATGCAATTTCAAACTTCTGTGCTAACCCTGTGACAGATTTTGACAATAAAGACCTCTTGACTTGACTGATTTGGCTTGAGGGTGGTGGTGATGATGATGATTGGTGAATAAACAAAGTGTCTTTATGGGAGGGTGGGGAGATGTGTTTCAGGAGTTGGAAACACACAAACACACACACACACACACACACACACACACACACACACACACACACACACACACACACACACCTATCACCTTACTGTCAGCATTTGGGAATCTAGTGCTTATTAAGGTTTGAATCACCTGTGTTGGAGTTTCAGTAGGTGGTGGTGGTGTGTGTGTGGGGGGGGGGGGGGGTGACTTCTATTGAGCCAGCATCCATCACAATTATATTCAGTAACACCCCTGAACCAACGCCACTCCCCACTCCCCCCTCCCCCGTCCCTCGTGAATGTGGGTTTGTGATGTAGGTGATGAATGAAGAATTCAATGCTGCTGGATAATGTGGGTGGGGTAACTATCTGTGGTTTAGTATCAACTGAGTCAGCACTGCTCATCACTGCCTATGATTCAAGACAAGCTCAACATCTATAACTCAAGACAAGCTCAATTCAAAATGTGTTTAATCTTCATGCAGAGGAGTGCCACCATGTCATTTAGCATTTTCATCTCCTGCCTTATTCCATTTCATCCTCCTTCCCTCCTCTCCCTCTCTCTCTCTCTCTCTCTCTCTCTCTCTCTCTCTCTCTCTCTCTCTCTCTCTCTTGCTCTCTCAGTCTCTCACTCTCTTTCTCTCTCTCACCACACATACATACATACACACACACACACACAAATGTGAATTTGTGTTATTCTGTAAGTCCCATTTTCTTATGGGAAGGTTTTTTTTCACAATGTTCGTTCGGAGCCATCTGTCAGATTCTGCAAGGAGCGTCTTCTGCCTGCGGACTACGGAAGCACTGGGGAGAGTCATCATCTGTTAATGATCCATCATCTCTCTATCTCTCCCTCTCTATCTCCCTCTATCTCTCTCTTTCTCTCTCCTTCACTCTCTATCTCTCTATCTCTCTCTCTCCCTCTCTCTTCTTCTCTCTCTCTCCCTCTCTCTCTTTCTGTCTCTCTATCGCTTTCTCCCCTCCTTGTGATTTTTCCTCCTCCATTCATCGCTGCCCCAGAATGGAAGCAGGGCTATAAGAGGCCAGGAGAGAGGCCAGAGGGAGAAGTCTGATGGATAAAAAGACGCATAGAAAAGAGAAAGAAAGAGAAGGAGGCAGAGTTAGGATGGAACGAGTGAGAAGTGGGTACAAGGAAGGATGGAAAGAGAATGAGAGATGGTGGGCTGGAAAGGATGGAAAGAGAGACGAGGATACCAACAATGATAGAGGCACAGCGACATAGAGGTATGGAGAGAAGGAGAGAGAGAGAGAGGGATGGAGTGCAAGGAAGGAAGTGGGTGGCAGTGGAGAGCAATGAACTCTAATTAGCCAACAAATCTGTCCCCAGCCCTTTTCTCCCACAGCTCACCACACACAAACACACACACACACACACACACACACACACACACACACACACACACACACACACACACACACACACACACACACACACACACAGTCGTCTTTCTCTTTCTTTCTCTCTCACACACACACCTACTCACTCCCCTTTGCATACAAAAAGGAGAGATATTGGCCAATATAGATCAGGATGTTCAGGTCAGCTGGTCGGATGAACAGCGCAAGATAAAAGATGTAAGCAACATGACCAAAAGAAACACAACGCGTGCCTGCGTGCCTGCGTGCCTGCGTGCCTGCGTGCCTGCGTGCCTGCGTGCCTGCGCGCGTGCCTCTGCTTCTCTTGTCTGTGTCTGTCTGTGCTTGCCTGTCCGTCCGTCTGCCCATCTGTCTGTCTGTGCTTCCCTGTGTGTGTGTCACGGAGAGAGACTCTATTTCCATTAGCCGCAGTTAATAATCAGGCCAATTTCCTCAGCTGCTTGTGAAATCCTTTATATGTGCACGAACACACACATTAAAGCTCCCAGTCTCTCGCCTTCACTTAAAGAGTGTGACGGAAGTAAAATGTGCCGTAAAATACAATGGCTGCAAACACACATGCCTAATATGTCCATAAACTGAAGTCTGGGAGGGTTTCATAACACATGAGACAATTACTTAAAGCTTGCTGTGGCCTGATGAGAGCGTGAGTGTGTTCGTGAGTGTGTGCGTGAGTGCGTGCGTGCGTGTGCGTGCGTGTGAAACTTGTGCCATTTCTGTCAAAGTTGGTTAGAAAACAGTGTCTGCTTTAACTAATACCACTCAATCAATTACAGTATTATATTAAGAATTATGTTTTGATGGAGAGGCATTGTCTGATTTGCATACCTCGCTCAAAATATTTCTCTGAAGAACTAAGATCAAAAGTTAATGATTTGAATTAATCTGAAAGGTGACAAAACCACTCTTGATGGTCACAAATGGTTAAGGTTATTACGGCTAAAGGAGGATCAATTAGGCCACCTACTGAATGCAGGGGTGTTCTTACTTATTCACCCCTGTCCTGGGATAACATGCTATTGCTTGAGTGATATTAGTTAAATCAGACACTGTTCATTCGTGCGATTTTGGTGAGGATCAGAGCATACTTAATAACCTATTTGCATAAAAATGTCAGAAATTATAAACGGTGTACAAACGTATTCCTCCCACTCTACATACACATGCCGGAGTCCCGTGTAATCATGTGGATCACATGTGTCGTGAATTCATTAATGATTCATGGCCAGAGTTAATATTAAATGATGACATTAATTATTAAGTCATTAGCAGCAGAGAGTGCCAGTGGGCTAGTGTAGTCGTCTACGCTCTGATCAATTTGACCCAACTAACTCCGCAAGTCTGTGAGTGTTACCATGACATCTCCGAGCTGCTGTAACTGCGGGCAGGCTCGGTGACGATAGTTGGTGACAAATGGATCTGTTGTACCGGGCCAAAGGACAGGGTGGACCCCGAATTGTATGTACTGTATTTGGAGGGGGGGGGGGGGTGCTTTTAGTTGAGTTTGTCCTAGGCCCAGCAAAAGTTGTAAGCTACGATGGCTACGACAACACACCACAACACCAGTGCTACCAACTACAACCTCACTCCCCAAACGCTGTAAAGATGTTTATTTCTCATTGATATTCAGATGTCAATCAGGTTTTACACAGATTCTTCATTTGAAGCTGTTGACAGATGTTTAGATAATCACTGAGTTACATGTTGTAGTATTGTATATTGTATTGTACATCTACATAAATAAACTCTATTTGGGCTTGCATGCCCATGGGGACCCTGGTTCGAGTCCGGGCGGGGTCATTTCCCAACACTACCCCATCTCTCTCCACACTCACTTCCTGTCACACCTTCATTGTCCTATCCTAAATAAAGGCCCAAAAAGCCCATAAAAATATCTTTAAAAATAAACATAAACAGGCGCGCACACACACACACACACACACACACACACACACACACACACACACACACACACACACACACACACACACACACACACACACACACACACACACACTGAGACTTTGGCATCATTCTCACCACTGTGATCAAACACAAGGAACTCTCTGGCACCCGACTGGACAGCTAACAGATGTGTGTCTGTGGGAGAGACTGAGTAAGTAAGTGTGTATATGTGTGTGTGTGTGTGTGCATGCGTGCTTGCCTGCGTGCGTGTGTGCGTGATGTCCGCACTGACCTTGACTGTGTTAATCAGGTCAGTCGTGACGGGGGGTGATGTTGTCAGGCCAAGTTTATCAGAGAACATCCTGACTTCCTGCTGACCCCCTCCCCCTCTCAATAGCTGTCCCTTCCCCTCACACACACACACACACACACACACACACACACACACACACCACACACACACACACACCACACACACACACACACACACACACACACACACACACACCCTCATACACGAGCACGCACGCACACATCTCGTCTTGTGTTCCCTGTCTCTTATTTGTACAAACCCCAACTCCGATGAAGTTGGGACGTTTGGTAAACAGTGAATAAAATCAAAATGCTATCATTTTCAAAACATTCAATCTATTCATTAGATGGAGAATAGTGAAAAGACAACATATTAAGTGTTAAAACTGAGAAAAAATATTGTTTTGGGGGACATATGTACTCATTTCTAATTTGATAAATCCAACACGTCTCAAAAGAGTTGGGACGGGGACAATAAATGGCAGCAAATGTCGAGGAAGACTAAAAACAAAACAAAAGACAACACTTAACAGTTAAATACATTAACCGATGAGATGATTTTATATAAAAACAGTGTTAATTCCTATCTTGGACATGATTTCATCAGCTTAAATGGTGGGTGTATTCCTTGTCATGTTTTGCAATGTTTTCCTTTCTGTAGTGCTTACAGTGTGACAGTTCTTGACCAAAAACCCACCATTTTATCACCTGCTGGTCCTTATGATGGAGCCAAACTGTTAAAACATAGTAGAGAATGCAATTTCACTTTACTATGTGGCAGTAATCGAAGATCTCCCTTCAAAATATAATGCATGAGTGACTTTTCATGGTGTTTAAAACCCATTTATACCATTCAGCACTGTATTTAACTCTACAGATGAGTGAGAACATCTTAACCAATGCACTACTGCACCCGCATGCCATCATGGAGGCTGACTTTTGAAGCTAGCACTAACACAAGTTGGATGGTCCATTTTTACTGTAGCACAGGATGTGCAATGCTCTATTATTGTCAAAAAGAATGGACTTCTACAACTTCTGCTGACTTCTGTAAGCAAAGGACAGTTTCCCATGTCTTCTGGGTCTATTTCAAGTGAGCTCAGGTGCTTAGGAGAATGTTACACCCCTGTATCATTTTCATGCATTAAGCATTCTTAATATGGTAACTTTTCAATAGCTCTAGCACTCCAGGAATTAGAGTGAGACTACAGCCAATATATATTTCATGATGTCATGAACCTATACAATGATTTTATTAACAAAAATATGTCTTATATACACTCAATCTTGGTAAATCAAAGGGAATTCAAAAATGTATGTAATAACTATGGTAATTATTCCCTTTGCATCTTTAATTCTGAGTGACTCAGCCTCTCTGTGATGATCTTATACCTGGACACCTATATTGTCCGTCAGTACAATTCATTTTGAAATGTTCTTCTTTGCTGTTTTGTCTTATTTGGATGTTTACTAAATTTCACTGATCCCCGTCCCAACTCTTTTGAGACGTGTTGGATTTATCAAATTAGAAATGAGTACATATGTCCCCCAAAACAATATTTTTTCTCGGTTTTAACACTTAATATGTTGTCTTTTCACTATTCTCCATCTAATGAATAGATTGGATGTTTTGAAAATGATAGCATTTTGATTTTATTCACTGTTTACCAAACGTCCCAACTTCATCGGAGTTGGGGTTTGTAAGTCGCGCACACGCACGCACGCACACGCACGAACGCACACTTTAGCCTCAAGCACTTTAAACAACGCAACACCACAAATTCTTCTCTCTCTCTCTCTCTCTCTCATTCTCTCTCCCCAAACAGACGCGGGCAGATACACACACTCACTCGTTTGCAAACACACACACAGAGATACACAGACGCACAGACACAGACACACACAGACACAGACACACACACACACACACACACACACACACACACACACACACACACACACACACACACACACACACACAGACACACACAGACACACACACACACTTACACAACACAAACAACACCACACACTCCTTTCTCTCCCCAAACACACACACACACACACACACACACACACACACACACACACACACACACACACACACACACACACACACACACACACACACACACACACACACACACACACACACACACACACATGGGCGCGCCTTCACAAACACTCCCTAACTAACTAAAGCACACTCCCTTACTCCCTGTTCCCCTGCTGGAAGATCAATATCATTCATTTTGACTCCATCCGGCGCTGGTTCAATGAGACGTCTGGGAGCACACACACACACACACACACACACACACACACACACACACACACACACACACACACACACACACACACACGCACACACACACACACACACACACACACACACACACACAGAGTGAATCGAGGCTAAACTCTCCCCTGACACTTGCAGCCTCCACATTCACCACACACACACACACACACACACACACACACACACACACACACACACACACACACACACACACACACACACACACACACACACACACACACACACACACACACACACACACACACACACACACTATAAACAACAAAGGCACCATCAAGAGAGGGTTGCCATTGTGGAATAACAGCTGGCGAAGAAGCCGGTAAACTTGACTCCATTTGTTTTTTGTAGTCGGTACAGTTGCCTTCATTTGCGCTCTGTGGGAAGTTTCGAAACCTGGGAGCTGGGGAGGCAGTTTTGTTTACACAGGTATTAAGGGGGTTGAATTAGTCAGTCTTGTTGTTTCTTGGTGCTGAAAGCAAACAAGCGGTAAATTGTCTAACTAAGGTCTTACTGTACTATTGAAATACTATAATGTAAAGCATAAAAGTGAAGAAAGTAACACTAGCTAAGTAGACATCACTCTGATACTGATAGTAAACATCCTCTCTGCAAGACGATCTACGTGTATATGATTTCTCCACTTTGGCAGATTCGAGACGATCTTTCGATTTCACGATTCACAATTTAATATCGCCGTATCGCCCACCCCTAGTTCAGACCCAGGCTACACCCAGCATGAACCCAGTTCAGATCCATTCAAAACAAGCTGAAGCGTAAAACTGAGGTGTGGCTGCGCAGTCCCTCTTCTGCAGCCCAGACCTAAACCAAGCCGCAAACTAGCCCCACACTATTACACAAATGTTGTTAAGTGCAGGGCTGGACTGGGACTGCAAACCAGCCCCACACTATTATGCAGTCCTCCACTGTATGTTAAGGCTGTGCTGATGGGTGGGCCGCTCTCTAAGGGAATTTCTGAAACAAACAAAATCACAGAAGCATCGGCCCCTGATGACTGTTGGCCCACCGGGAAAAGATACCAGATTACCAGCCCTGGTTAAGTGTTTGATTGAGGTATGGCTGTGCACTCCACCTTACCCATCCCAGACCTAGTCTGGACACAATCTTAACGCAACCCACATACACTAATATGTGGAGAAATATTGCCTTTTCAACTTTGATGGACATATACTTCCCATGGACTGTTCATTGTGTGACGTCAGCCAGAGAGTTTTTGCTATTTTTTTATATGAAAGGGCTCATTTTGAATAATATTCCCCATTTATTTGTGTTATAACATATATTGAGGGTGGTAACAGCCAGAATATCGCTTTGCATACTGTCAGGAGTTTACATATATTAGCAATATCAAGTTGCCACTTGAGAATGAGAACGAAACTCGTTTTCTTGAGGAGCTATAGGCTAGAGGCTATTAAACGGTGAATTTACTAATGAAGTGGAATAAAATAAAAACACAAACAGTAATTAATTTCAAATAATAATAGGCTACCCGTTTAAGAAAATCCATTTAAATTTCACGGGCAAGTTTAGTATTTTGTTGATACACATACTTTGTTTGTATGTGTGTGTGTGCATGCGGGCCTGTATGATTTTACTGATTGTATTGCATTTTGTGTGTGTGTGTGTGTGTGTGTGTGTGTGCGTGTGTGTGTGTGTGTGTGTGTGTGTGTGTGTGTGTGTGTGTGTGTGTGTGTGTGTGTGTGTGTGTGTGTGTGTGTGTGTGTGTGTGTGTGTGTGTGTGTGTGTGTGTGTGTGTGTGTGTATGAGCACTTGCTTGTTTGTGACAGCTTGAGTGTGTGTGTGACTGTTAATACACTTGTTTTACACTGTGTGTGCTTTTGTGTGTGTGTGTGTCTGTCTGTGTGTGTGTGTGTGTGTGTGTGTGTGTGTGTGTGTGTGTGTGTGTGTGTGTGTGTGTGTGTGTGTGTGTGTGTGTGTGTGTGTGTGTGTGTGTGTGTGTGTGTGTGTGTGTGCAGTGCATGTTTGCGTGCTTGTGTGGCTGCATATGATATCTTTGTGAATGTGTACTGTACGTGTGTGTGTGCACGGTGCAGCACTCAAGCAGTCATCTCCGCCCCCTGCACACAGCTCCAGACCACCGACTCAGACGAGAAGGAAAAGGTTGATTTAGAGGGCGAGGCGAAGGAAAGAAAAAAAAAGACGTCAAAGTGTCTGGCCGACGAGAGGAAGGAGAGACGAGGAGAGGCGAGGCAGAAGATGTGCAAAAGGAGGAGAAAATAAGGGGGCAGGAAATGATGCTGGTTAACAGTGAATGACAGAGATGACATGAAATGAGTGGAGGATACAGAGAAAAAAAAAAAATGACAGCGAATCAACAGAGGGAGTAGGATGGAGAAAGGTGAACGGAACAAGAGAGGGCTGTGGGCTGTTCAACAATAAATGATCCATGGCAGTGGAAGAAATACACTGAATTGCACTAACACAAAAACATCAATGGGCCCAAACACAAAACCTTTATTAATGCAACAAGACAGGCAGACAGATAGACAAGCAAACAGACATATATGCACATACGCACACACACACGCACGCACGCACGCACACACACACACACAAAGCCCTTATCCACAGACACACACACCATGTACACACTCTCAATGATCAATATACTCTCATCATACATACTCAATCTGCACCCACCATCCTCCCACACACACACACACACACACACACACACACACACACACACACACACACACACACACACACACACACACACACACACACACACACACACACACACACACACACACACACACACCCACACACACACACAAACAGACACACATGCATCCACGCACACACAGGCATGCACAAGCAAACAAAACTTCCAATGATCAATACAATCTCATCACACAAACAGACACAAACTGCACCCAACACCCCCCCCCACACACACACACAAACAAAACTTTGAGAACATTGATCACAATACGCCCTCATCACAAAAATACAGTATAAATGCACCCCACCCACACACACCCACACAGACACGCTACTACACAGAGTTCACACAAACACATAAACTATCAAAGCAACACCTTCCTCCTCCTCCCTCCCATTCATTTTCAACCTTCAATGCTTTTGTTGGCTTGACAAATAATGGCCATTCATATTGCCATGGAAGTTACACAAGGGCTAAGGAGCATTCATATTGCCAAGGCAGTTCAGTTACACAAGGGCTACGGAGCAGACAAAGGTGCATTGTCCAATCACGTTATCGGTCTGTCACACGGTCACATGTTTATTAACATAACAACAAAAAAATGTCATCAGCAGCTCATTGTCAATTCAATACCGTTCAGTTCGATTGAATTCAACGTATTCAAACTTTTTTTCATTCATGACATTGTTGAAACAATCATATACACAAATACTGGCTGCAGAGCATAGACACTGAGGTTCAAAAGGAAAATTGATCTTCCTCTATGTGTGTCTGTCCCTGCCTCTCTTACAAACACACAGACCAATGAAACACACAGACCAATGACGTCTGCGTCTGCGTCTGCGTCTGCGTCGCTCTGTGTGTGTGTGTGTGTGCGTGTGTGTGTGTGTGTGTGTGTGTGTGTGTGTGTGTGTGTGTGTGTGTGTGTGTGTGTGTGTGTGTGTGTGTGTGTGTGTGTGTGCCGTCTTCTTTTCTGTCTGCTGTCATCTTCTCATCCGATTTAGTAGCATGTAGTGCTACTGTCAGTTGTCAGTTGGTCTGTCAGTCAGTCAGTCAATCAGTCGGAAAGCAGTTTGCTGTTTAGAGAGAGTAGAGAGTAGAGTTTGGAGGCTTTTATACTGTTTCAAGTTTGTGGAGCTTTTTCTGTCTCTCACCAATTTTCTCAGCCTGTCTCGCTGCTTGTGTGCTTGTGTGCTCATGGCTTATGTGTGGGTATGCGTGTGTGTATGCGTGTGCGTGTGTGTGTGTGTGTCTGTGCATCCGTGTGTGCATGCATGTGTGTGTGTGTGTGTTCATGTCATGTGCGTCATGTGTGTGTGTGTGTGTGTGTGTGTGTGTGTGTGTGTGTGTGTGTGTGTGTGTGTGTGTGTGTGTGTGTGTGTGTGTGTGTGTGTGTGTGTGTGTGTGTGTGTTTGTGCTGGATGCCTGAGGCTATATGTGCTCTGTCCCTTATTCCACTGTCACCTCTGATTTGAACTTGTCCTTGGAGTCTTGGCATCCTCCACCCCTCTCTCTCTCTCTCTCTCTCTCTCTCTCTCTCTCTCTCTCTCTCTCTCTCTCTCTCTCTCTCTCTCTCTCTCTCGCTCGCTCGCTCTCTCTCGCTCTCTCTCTCTCTCCCCCTGGTTGTCAGTCATATTGTTTGCCTGGAATTCAGTGGGCCGATGGTCACACATTCCTAAAAAAGAAGCAAAAGGAAACGAGAGAAACAAAGATGGAGAGAGTGAGCAGTAAGCAGCAGTAAGCAGCATGTTTGTTGTGAACAAGTGGGATTGGATACACAAGAAGCTGTGCATGTGTGAGTGCGTGTGTGTGTGTGTGTGTGTGTGTGTGTGTGTGTGTGTGTGTGTGTGTGTGTGTGTGTGTGTGTGTGTGTGTGTGTGTGTGTGTGTGTGTGTGTGTGTGTGTGTGTGTGTGTGTGTGTGTGTGTGTGTCTGTGTGTGTGTGTGTGTGTGTGTGTTGGGGGGGGGGGTTAGTGCAGACAATGGACAATGGACTTTCTAGATGTTCTTAAAACATTATGGAAAAGCTTCGAACCATTCACTATAAATTCAATCATGACATCAATAAGCCCCAGGAACCACTGACTCTTCAAACGTAAAAAAAAGAAAGCTGTAACTTAGTGAGATTATAAAAACCATTTGAACAGTATTTACGTAATGTCTGGCAGAGTGAGGGGTCTCCTCAATATACAATGATAAACCTGAGCTTGACTATCTTTACAAAGGTATAGTGGAGCATACTGTACGCATTTAGGGAACGGTATAATGATCAAACTTATTTTCATAATAGCACAATTCCAGAGTTCATAAACCTCAGCTGAAAGCGAAAGGGAAAGCTGGCATGAAAGTGAAAGCCCACCTGGGAAACTCCAACTCCCATTGTCATTGTGCCCCAGCACTCCACAGCACACATGTGCACACGGCACACAATGAAATTGCATCTATTCCCCACCCGTGCAATGGGGCAGCTCCCAATGGCTCCCCAAAGGAGCAGTGCAGCGGGACATACCTCAGGGTACCTCAGTCATGGAGGAGCAGTGTTTCCCAACCATGGGGTCCGTGTACCACTAGGGGTACGCGAGCACACTGCAGGGGGTACTTGGACAAATATAATAATAACAAATGTATGGAGCATAGTCACACTGAGATAGAGGAAGAGATATAGAACATGGGTTAAGGGGGACTCGTGGTACAACAAAAAGACTTTGGGGGTACGCGAGACAAAAAAGTTTGGGAAACACTGATGGAGGAGGATGGAGGAGAGCACTGGTTTAATACTCCCCTCCACCTAGCTGGCGGGTCAGGAGTCGAAGCAGCAACCTTTTTGAGTTTGACGCCCTAACCACTTACTGATGACTGCCTGTAAGGTGTTTAGTCTCCATGCAAAGTTAACTTTTCAGTGTTAATTTAACACTAAAAGAGGCCAGTAACAACAGGTCTACTGCATGCCTATACCATTTACACCATGAGTCATGACTTCCAGTCCAGCGTAACAAAAACATGCAGCAGCCTATCTGTACTTGTACATTATGAATAAGGAAGAAAAAAAAAACATTTATTTCCTTCCAGCTATGACGTGTATTGACTGCATGTATGAAACTTGTGGAAGTCTCACAAGGTTAAGGCTAAGATCCGCTATTCTTCTAGAAATAAGTAAAAGGGCACCATTGTAGGAGTGACAGTCTTCACAGAAAATGCCACATGCCCACTGCAACTGTGTAAAATAGGCCACAGACAGTGTACCTCAAGGCAGCAGAAGAAAGCAACAGCACCAGGGGCCGGATGTAGATGGCCTGGGGCCCCTAGGCTACAGGTTGCTGTAGGTCCCCCCGGAAGGCACATTTCGTGACAAATGTACATAGATATTACAAGGTATGAATTAAGGATAACATGTCTACCAGCTGTACTCAACACGACAGATTCATATCCCACTATTGCATCTTGGCGCACAGTTCTGCACATTTTCCCCCCTTGGCCAATCAGGGGCCCCTTGCCAGGTTGGTGGCCCCTCCCTAGGCTGCAGGTACGTTAATCCGGCCCTGAACAGCAGCATGGATACAATGTTTCGCGCAGGCTTCATTTTCTTCATCTCTCAAAGGCTAATGGGAATTTTTCTCACCAAGCAAGAGCTGTTAACCCCTGGCGACCTCCATCAGATCATCCACATTAGACTACCGTTCCTCAGGCTGCCTCCAGGCCCACTTCACCACACCACTTCCCATTTATCTCTCTCTCTCTCTCTCTCTCTCTTCCGCCTCCACTACATGAAGAATGGAACAATGTGGCCTAGCACATAGAGAAAACAGAAATGTATTTTCTCTTTTTCTTTTGTTATTATCCTGACTCATACACACTGTGATTCACCAACTGACAAGATGGCCAAGGTTAAGAGAGAAGTGCACTTCAGCTCTTTTCCGATCACAGTTAAGTGTAAACTACAGATGCAGGGAGAAAAACTTTGGTGCTAATTGGTTCTGTTCCGTATTTAGCTGTTAGCGGTTCGCTACCGCAGCCCTGAAAGCTGCTTGATCCGAGTGTGCTGCTGACACTGCAGTGAGAAATTTGATAGGAGCGTTGAACATGAACTGTACCAGCTTTCATAGTGAATGACTAAAAAATAGTCTATGCAACGTACTGTTTTGCACACACAAACACAAACACAGACACACACGCACACAGGCACGCGCATGCATGCACGCATGTACGCACACGCACACGCACACGCACAAGCACACACATACACACACACACACACACACACACACACACACACACACACACACACACACACACACACACACACACACACACACACACACACACACATTATACATGCTGTATGCACATACTATACTACACTGTACTATACTATACTACCACACTGTACTTTAGGCTACTTTACTGTACTATACTGCACTGTAATGTGATATACATGATTTGCATGTGACGTCAAACGTTCTAGTGGACGGCTACTGGACGGCAAGAGTGCCGCATTAATGAATGGATTCCTATGGGACTCGCAACGTTTAGTAACTCATAACGTAACTTAGATCGCCGATAAACTAAACACCGTGAACACCCATTGTGCTGTTTGTTACAAAAACAGATAGGGTTACAACCCAGGTGTGACTTTTCACTGAATCTCAAAATAAAACGAGAAAGCTGAGGTGAATCGCGGCAACCAACTGGAAAACCATCAAACTAGCCTACTCAAGTAGCTGGATGAGCACCACGGTAAGTTTCTCATTTGCCATCCTTTGTATCATCATTTGTCTCTTAATTCGTGAACGCTAGTTAATTTAAGTCTAATGTGCAATTTCAGTGGCTTTTTCTGTGAGGTCAATGTAAGATGCTTTCCATGATTAACGTTAATTATCAGCATCATTACGCTATGATGGACGTATGCTAAGATATTGCAGGCTGTAACATAAACACGAAATTCATAAAGCTCTTGGTGAAATAGCAAGGCTATGACGTTCATACTGTTAAGGTTCAAATGTAAAAATAAACCATGTGTACATCTCTAGCGCTGATTTCCCAAGTAGTAGGCCTACTCTCCAGCATGATGCTGTCATGAAATGCCAATCACCTTATCCATGCTGGCCTATTTATAATGACATGCATAGGCCCACCAGTGTCGATGTTGTTGTCAATAATATGAAGTCCACCACTTTGTTGTGTTGTCATCCAAATTGTCTGCCCTCTGAAATCAGTCACACACATCAGAGGCTTAATGGTTTGGAAAGTGGTATTACGATTGGAGGGTTGCAGGTTCAAATCCCATCCTACACCTCTCCCTTCACCTCCCATCCAGGCTGAAGTAGGCCTATGAGCTAGGCACCAAGCCCCATGCTGCAGGGACAGTTAACAATTCACTGTGAGTAACGAAGTTGCTTTGGATAAGTGTCAGCTAAGTGTTATCTTTCTGTTTCTCCAGATGAGAAGAGCGATGATCTGATGTCATGACACATTGGATGTATGGAAGAGGCAGCGGTCCAGCACACCAAGTCAAGTTTAGCCGATTTCAACCTCTTAATCACACCAACTCAATGTAGTAATCAGTTCATTCAATGGCTCAAAGACTTTATTTTAGACAGAAAGTACAAATACATTTCAAGGTTTTGTAGGTGATGGGAGGGGATATCTATTGTGGGGTGGACATGTACAATAGACGTGCAAGCACTTATTTATATTAATAAATGGTTATCTGAACTAGGCCTGTAATAGTCAACCCATTGATGCTGGATGCTGTGTACTCGTTGTATTGACCTAGGTGCCTGGAGCGACACAGCATTTAGGCATGACATATTAGATTTTTTTAGATTAAAAATGTGGGTATGTTAGAGCTGAATTAACATGTTCTAATGCAAGAGGATGGTCTTAGCTTTTAAAACTCATATCATGTCTGTATGTGCTTCAGAGACTTATTTAGTTATTTGGGTTTTTTTATAGGATGAGGACACCTTTCTTAAAAGGGGCATAGGCAATTAGCTGGCATTTTGGTGCCGGCTAAAATGGGTTAATATTATTTACATACAGCACTATCCCCATACCAGTATACCCATGTCACCTGAGATATACATTTAGTGGAGACAATATAATTAGTTAGACTAGACTGAAGATTGACAGGCGGTCATGGGTAAGTGGTTAGAGTGTCAGCCTTGTATCCCAAAGGTTGCCGGTTGGACTCCTGACCCACCAGGTTGGTGGGGGGAGTTAAGTAATCAGTGCTCTCCCCCATCCTCCTCCATGACTGAGCTACCCTGAGCATGGTACCGCCACACTGCTCCCTTGGGGCGCCATTGGGGGCTGCCCCCTTGCACAGGTGAAGCATAAATGCAATTTCGTGCAGTGAACACTTGTGTGCTGTGTCACAATGTCAATGGGAGTTGGAGTTTCCCAGTTGGGCTTTCACAGAAAATGTTCTACGTTGTTGTATTAGTACAATAAAATAAGCAAGACATGTCTGGATGGACTTCATCATTTCAGTTATTTATTATCACAGCTACTCACCATCAATGACAACCAGGGCTCATCAGCCAACCAGCCAAATGCTGGGAAAATTAAGTTTTGCTGGTAGAAAAGAAAACATACTTGGCACTTTGACCCATTATTTAATGTACCGGTATGTTTGGAGATTAACATACTAGCCATTTTGGCTACTAGTGAATAAAACAAGTTAATTTAGAGCCCTTCTGAAAACTCCAACAACTGGTACAGGTGATCAGTGCATCAGGGGAGGAATGTAAGGGTAGGCCCGATGGATGAGGGGAACAGCATCACTGATGGTGAGGTCCTGGTGCTGCTGCAAAGCCAAAGAGGAAGAAGCCTCTCTGGACACCTCTTCATGTTGGCTCCCCCATCTAATTAGAAAAAAAGAAAAGACAAACATGCTATTTAAATGAATCTAGCCATGCATTGTAATGTACTGGTACAGTACTGAATAATTAACTCCCTTGGCAATATTGTCTGAATTAAAATGTGATGTAAAATGTCAGAAAATAACACTCATCCCAACTTACTAGTCATGTATTTACCTGTGCTGCTGGGATGCAATTCTTGGACGTCATCCTGGCCACCATGACTCATGGTTTTAGTTTGGGTGCTGACCACCTGACTGATGAACCTGCAATTACTAAACAATAAAAGATAAATAACAGGTTTGTTGTGCTTTTCTTTCTCTTGTGAAGGTCATCTTTTCAAATGATTTATTTAATCAAATCAAATCAAAATTATTTAATCAAAGTATGTAACCGACATTCTGTCCTATGTGTTTCTACATGTGCAATGTAATGCAACACCGATTTGAAACATTGAAGTATGTCAAGTCAGCTTTTATTGTCACTTTATTTATGGTCATACAAGGGAAATGACGTTTTCTCTCTACCATGCCAGGACATAGACAGGACTGACAATTACAGACAGACAGAAAGTGCAAGACAGGACAGGTAGCAGTGATGGACTGGTAACATAAGTGGTCAATAATAATACAGTACAAATGAACATATTGGACATGTAAACAGAAGATAAGATATAGAATTATATTTCACAATAGCCTACATTGTGCAGACGTGGCTGAAACAACAATGAAATCCACTTGGATGAAACGAAGCGAGAGAATTCAAGTTAACCTACAAGATACATCTGAGATGAAAAGATATGCTATTCAAAACACCACTTTGCGAAATGCCTGACACAAAATGTACCGTGCGTCTTGTAGCCTAGTAAGTTAGGTTAGCAGCATTATCTTACCTGTGCCATGCCACGAAGAAGAGGATGCAGCCGCGGTGCCCAGCCACCAATGAAGAAACGGTGCATAAATGTGCTTATTTTGCCAATGCAGAGGTTTGGTTTAAGTTCACAACTTTACTGAAGAAAATAAACACGGGATAAAAAAATATATCGCAGGCAGAGTAAGTTCATGGCTGGAAGCAAGCAACAACTTTCTCTTCTTCTCCCAGTTTCTCGTACCGCCCGTCCCCGTTATGCCATCTAGTGGAGCAGAATACATTTGAATAAATCTATGATTTGAACACATCCACCGTGGCCAACCTAGCCTGATAACGCCAGGTACATATCCCGTTTAAAAAAAAATA
>NC_085874.1:11112434-11114934 GCF_034702125.1 Engraulis encrasicolus
TGTGTGTGTGTGTGTGTGTGTGTGTGTGAGAGAGAGAGAGAGAGAGAGAAAGGGGACATGCATGCTGTGTTTCTAAGACTTCAGGTTTTTCAATACTTTAGAAAGACATTTACAGCCAATGTTCATGATGTACCTGTCTGACATCCACCTCGAGACGATTGGCTATACCATTTTGCAATGGTGTTAATGTTCAGGCCCACTGGGGATCAAATGCAATGTATGTGTCCCCTGAGTTTGCACTACAACGAAATCATACTGTTTTCCATACAGCCCTGTCTGGTTGTGTTACCAGGGGCGGTCCTTAGGGCGGGCTGACCAGGGCATACACGAGAGGGGGCGGCAGCATCACAAAACCGCACCGCATCACT
Source organism: Engraulis encrasicolus (assembly GCF_034702125.1). Lineage (NCBI taxonomy): Eukaryota > Metazoa > Chordata > Actinopteri > Clupeiformes > Engraulidae > Engraulis > Engraulis encrasicolus. The sequence continues at coordinate 11,112,803 of NC_085874.1, forward strand.
AAAACCCACCCTCAAATGAAATTGTTTTAAAAGTGCTATTTCTACACCATTACCACATAATAATAATAACATTAGTATAAAAATATTATAACATTACTATTAGTGTTTTTTTTCAGTTATTATAAGCGTTTTTTGCAGATTGTTTTGCCATGGGCGAATTTGGCCACAGCGAAATGGGCAGAGCATTAGAAATGGGTGTCACCAAGGGTGCAAATCACTGTAGGACTCACACGGGGTGTTACCATGACAGCTTGGAAGGAGAGAAGAAACAGATCCAAATGCATCGACGTACCCCACCAGCACCCAATCGCAAAAATCTGACCTATCAACCATGTTTGGCATTTTAGACCCAGACTTAGAATGCTGGACAAGAACGAAAGACATCGCACTTCATAAATTAGCTGAAATGTCAACTATATAGTCTAGTTTTGGCTCCATCTCATCTCAGTATATAAATGTCCTCTTCTGTCTCCCTACCTGCCAGTCTGTTTGATATAATTCCCCTGCTTAATGGCACCTGGGGGCATGCCGTTGTACACAGGGCCGCTGACAGCTTTGGTCAGGCCTGAGACAAAGTCGGCATAAAGCCCCCCCACTCAATATATAAAATATAAAGAGGAGCCAATTCTACCCCCCTCATGGCTGTGCCAGGGACAACTTACCCTTTTGTCCCGTGCACCGCTTCCCTGGCTTGTGCATGTCTTTTGGCTGCTCTCTGTATAATAACAACCTAATTGACCTTTGCAGAAGCTACTCATAATTGACCTTTGGGAGTAATGCTACAGAAAGATTACTGCCAATACAGTTCTTGCCTCAAAAATATATATTTTGTGTGAAGAAAGCACAGGTAGTTCTCTTTATCTTTCTCTGTCTCAGTCTCTCTCTCTCTCTCTCTCTCTCTCTCTCTCTCTCTCTCTCTCTCTCTCTCTCTCTCTCTCATCCTCTCTCTCTCTCTCACTCTCTCTAATACAAATCTTTTCTGAGACTTTTTCTACAATAACAAATTGACCCTACTCATCTACATCTTTCTACTTTCTGTAATTTTTGTATCTTTTTCCTAGTGGTCATGAAAAAAAGTAGCAACGTGTGATTCTACAAATACAAAGCGGGATGCAAGCATTCCGACATTCCGACATTCCGACTTTCTTCCATGGTTCTCCATTATAACCGTGTCATGGATCATTGTCTTCAAGTTAGCTGAAAAACTTCAAACTGTAGCCTAAAATAAGGTACCTCCCAGGCCCAAAATAGGGTACCTCCCAGGCCCAAAGCCCTTTCTTGCTTTTATCACCTCGTTCCCTATTCATAAGCGATAAGCGATGAGCGACTTCTGGTACTTAAATCTCTTAAATTGTTTTTGGTGTGTTTGTATGGGTACAGAGATCACACACACACACACACACACACACACACACACACACACACACACACACACACACACACACACACACACACACACACACACACACACACACACACACACACACACACACACACACACCACTCTTTTGAGCTAATCAATCCAGGCAATTTCCTTCCAATGGGGCCAATGGGGGTATTTATATGTAATTCTGTTCTGAGTGAACCATCAGTCAGATCGAGCTTTTCTTTGTGCACTGTGTGTGTGTGTGTGTGTGTGTGTGTGTGTGTGTGTGTGTGTGTGTGTGTGTGTGTGTGGTCGGTGTGTGTGTGTGTGTGTGTGTGTGTGTGTGTGTGTGTGTGTGTGTGTGTGTGTGTGTGTGTGTGTGTGTGTGTGTGTGTGTGTGTGAGAAATGGTTCCCTTCTGTCTGTCACTGCACTCTGTTGTAACTTTGGGCATTTGTATTGTATTGGCATATTTATTGAATGCATAATGCTGCTTATTTCAGGTGAATAATTGCACTGACACGCATGACTGCGGGCTGCCATATAGATTCACAGTCTGGAAAACAAAGGGATATCTGTTATTGTTACACAGCTTGTAGCTTACAACACTTGTACAGACAGTTTCACCGAAGTAAATTGGATATTGCGACTTCATGGGGAACCGCTATGAGGTACAAGACTTGGGACAACAAAATGGTGGATGCAGAGTCACCCATTATCTTGGTAGTGCTGAGTTACTTCTCATACATTGACAGATCATGGTGGAC
>NC_085874.1:11134934-11141753 GCF_034702125.1 Engraulis encrasicolus
TGTTTTTTTCTTAATGCACAAGGCTTTTATATTATAGGGAGCATGTTTCAAGTTGGCTTATTATTGTCTTGTATACTGTATTGTACAATTGTTCTTTTAGATGATTTATATGTTTTATTAGAGTAGGTAGCCTGATCAGGGACTGAGGTTGCAAATTAGCTATCTAGCTATAAAGCTTTTTTGTATGCACATCTGCAAGTTGTGTCATGGCTCTGCCATGTCATGTTTGTAACAATGTGCACTGCATTGTCCCTGCCAAATAAACTACAAATAATAAAAAAAAAAATTGACAAGGTTGAAAATATTAATTCCATAATTAGATTTTTAGCTTTTAGCAGCCCAAGTCACATATGTACTCCAAACTCTAAAATGCACAGAAACAAAGGTTTACACAAAATATTTGTGTTGAAAACTAAAACGTTTATGTAAGTCTTACATAAAATCAGACATATTATGTAAAAACAAATGTTATGAGAAAAAATAATGTTTTAGTAGCTGCTACTCAAAGATGTCACATGCTCCATTAACATAAATATTTTAAGAATGATGCAAAAATCAATGCAATTAGTACAGCATGTTTAACTATATTGGCTCTAAGTTTTTGACTTCAAAATTAAAAGTTTTATGTTTTCCCATTTTAGAGCAAAAAAAAAAATCTTGGTTGGTTTATTGATTGATTGCTTTATACTAATGCACTAGGCTACCACCCCTCTGTTTAAACCAAATATAACATGAGCTTTAATTCCACAAACGTGAACAATGCTTTATATCAAGTTTTTTATGTATTTTTTCCCATGTGGTTAACAAACAAAAACACAACAATCATTCAATGTACAACAATCTGTTCTAAAATGTAGACCCAGTCAATACAGTCAACAGTCAATACATTACAAAGAATCAACCTCAACACATTAGGCAATTTAGTCATTAATTTGTTGTCCATTTCTGAATCTTTTATTAGGAGTTGGAGGCTGCAGGAGATCCATATAACTTACAATAACATTTCCCCCAAAATAGTGTCAGACTTCACAACACAGTCAGTTGTTTATCCTTTGGAGTGTTAAGCAGAGCTGATGGATCATAGAGTTCTGTTGGTCCCATATCAACTGCCTGTGGAGCATAAATAATAGGCCTAAGTTTAAGGCTTTCATGAGGACTTGTTGGATTAGGCCCCTACAGCATGATCACTGGGTTTGCTACACTGGTTTATACAGAAGTTCAATGTGCAATATGTCATCATGAAAATGCAACGCATCACTTGCAAATACACTGCAAATGTATGATACAAGTAAAAGATTTGTATGAAAGGCCTACACAATGCTAGCCTAACTAGCCGTAGCTAACATAAGCTAAATTGCTAACATAACATTCACACAGTGTAGCATCAAGAGCACCTAAGGTCACACGCAGCAACATGGTAAACTACTACACATACACACCAACACACTATGGGTCTTTTCTTACCTTGAAGTGAGGTTGATACACACATTTTTCCCTGCCAAGTTGTCAGTTGTGGTTTGATGGTCACTGGTGTTGAGTAAATCTATCCCCCATTGACAGATTCACCATTTTTAGAGAAGTTTGTATTTTAAACTTAAAGACATTGTGTTAGGATGTCAGTTGTACTTAAAAATACAATGCCAACCTGAGTTAATTTATTGGTACCTGAAAACCTGTTGAGAACACCTAAAATGTTTATGTCATCTGACATGACATATTTTGCAATATTGAGTACTACAGCGTAAACTGTTCTAGTTCATAGTACTGTTGGGGAATACAGTGTACAAGTCAGTGGTTGAAGTAGTACGTGATTCAAAAAAAGACGTACATTTTCCAATCAGGTTCGAGCTGTTTTGAACACACCTACGCCTTTCCAGAGCTAAGTGATTGACAATCTTACAACCATCGCGTGAGAACCAGGTTATTTAGGCTCTGTTCCACTACAGCTCGACACAGCGAGACTCAGCTTGAAATCCAGCCCTCGTTTTTTCGGCTCGCTGAAACGAGCCGAGCTGATGTGTTGCTGCCATACTACCCAAAATGCTGCGCGTCCGCTCGCCCGATAAATTGAAAAAATAAAATAAAAACAATCATGGTGGCTACCAGATCAACTCCCTTGGAATGATCTTTATAGTTTGACACTGTATTACTTTGATATTATAATCAAAGGCAGAAATCAACATTGTAATATACAAATATGATGGCGCTGAAACTATTTATAGCCTACATCAATTGCAGAGATATCTGTCGGCCTTACGTTAAGTCAACTAGCCTAGGCCTATGTAAAGAAATGCTACATGACAACGCCAAAAATGTAACTACAACCATACTCTGGGTAACACGGTTGTAATGGAAACACAAACCAGGCTGGTTCAACAGCACCACCCCGCTTGACACGACATGGCACGGCACCTACTGCGGGAAAAAGCCTTTTGTCTCTGAATATGTTTGTGTATCTCTGTGTGGCCGAATGCCTGTCTGTGTTGGTCTATTCATTTGTCTGCTACTACACCGTCTGATACATTGTATTTCTTCTCTCTTTATCTTGTCTTCATTTGAGGTGGGTTTTTTGTTCCTGCTTAAGAATTGTCTCGCTATGTCTTTTGTTGCATTGTGCCTATTCTTTCTGTGAGTCTCTTTTCTGTCTTTGTGTGCCTTTCCGAGTACCCCCCCCCCTCTCTTGTGTCTCTGTTGTCTGTCTGTTTTTTTCCTCTCCAAAGACTGACATTTACACAGGCGACAAATGTTACTCAACAAAAACACAGGAGGCTTTTAGAACAACAAGTTTTAGTTCAAGGCAACAGATGATGCTGCTGAACAAAATATGACGTAAAACAGAGACTGTGGCTGTTTGTCTGTCTGCTAAGGTCATTGCAGAGCTTGTCGTCTGCATCAAAAGCCTTGAAGCATATTCACATTCCTTCATGTTGGCATAGAAACCATCCATGATGATGTCTGTGAGGGGTGTGAGGAGTAAAGGGTGTGTTTTTGATGTTTGAGTGTGGTAATATGTAATATGTGTGTGTGCACATGTTTATGTATGCGGGCTACAAAGGTTCCCATTAGGATACAAAAACCTGACCACGAAAGCCACGAGCCAGGAGAATAAAGACGAGGGTGAGAAGGTGTGTCCAAACATTTGGCCTATACTCTATGTGTGAGAGAGAGAGAGAAAGAGAGAATGAGAGATAGGGAGAGGGAAGTAGGGGTCGAGGGAGTGAAAAGAATTTGAATCGAATTGAATGAGAGGTGCAGACCTCTGGAACAGAATGGATGGAGGAGATGTAGGATAGGATATGATAGGGGGAGAGAGAGAGAGAGAGAGAGAGAGAGAGAGAGAGAGAGAGAGAGAGAGATGGGTGGAGTAGTGAGAGGTATGTGAAAGTTTTGGAGCCCCGGTCTTACACTACAGAAATTGAATCAGACTCTGTCACAAGGCTTACATTCACCCATCACAAAATCACACTCACGCAAGCACGCACGCACGCACGCACGCATACACACACACACACACACACACACACACACACACACACACACACACACACACACACACACACACACACACACACACACACACACACACACACACACACACACACACACACAAACTACCAGCAAATTGCAAATTGAATTCTATTTGATAAAACCCACGCACCACCCTCTTAGAGCTCCACGGTGCCATACTCACTCTTATTCCACTGACTTTTTAAGACAAACATCTTGACTGAGCAAAAGTTTGATTCGCCTCAGGTTGAGATACAGGGATGTCGGGAGAGAGGAGAGAGAGAGAGAGTTGAATTTGAGAGACAGAGACAGAGAGAGAGAGACAGAGAGAGAGACACACACACACACAGACACACAGAGACAAAGAGAGAGACCTCAGTCACCTCTGCCTAACATCACACAATGATTTCCTACAAAGGTCTGAGTCACCATAGTCCCCTTAGGGCAAGGGAAGGTACAAAGCCTCTGCTTTCCTCCACCTGATGACAACCCTGCAAAACACAAAAATCCTTGGAGAGACCCCGCAGAGCATGGAGAGTGGTAGCGAGAGTAAAGGGCATGGAGAGATGGATAGAAAGGGAGAGGGAAAAAATAGCTTTTCTCAGTGCAGCGTGTGTGTGTGTGTGGTGTGTGTGTGTGTGTGTGCTGTGCGTGTGCGTGTTCTGTTTTCTTTGTATTTTTCAAGTGCTTTTCAATTGTGTGTGCGTGTTATACCTACATTGACTTGGGTACATTTCCACCTGGTCCCTAGGAGATACCTCTTCACTGCACATCCTCAGGGAGAAAAATAGACAGAGAGTGCGGAAGCAGTGGACAGGGGAAAACAGAGTGATCGAGGAACAGGCAGAGAAGAGAAGAGAAAAGAAGAGAACAGAACAGAACAGAACAGAAGAGAAAAGAAGAGAACAGAACAGAACAGAACAGAACAGAACAGAACAGAAGAGAATTTGAATTCAAAAACATTTATTCACAGTAAATTCTTAGAAGTTGTGAGAAGAGAAGAAAAATAAAAAAATACCTTCATTACAAATTCTTGGTAATTCTGAGAAGAGAAGAGAAAAAATGTATAACGTGAATCACAGTAAATTCTTAGAAGTTGTGAGAAGAGAAGTTGTGAGAAGAGAAGTTGTGAGAAGAGAAGTTGTGAGAAGAGAAGTTGTGAGAAGTTCTGAGAAGTTCTGAGAAGAGAAGAGAAGAGAAGAGAAGAGAAGAGAAGAGAAGAGAAGAGAAGAGAAGGAGAAGAGAAGGAGAAGGAGAAGGAGAAGTAGCAGGAAGTTGGAAGGGGGAGACAGGGGGAAAGAGAGGGTGGAAGGAGGTTATAAAGTTCAAAACAGGAGAGGCAGACACAGAGAAGAAGGGAGAGATGGAAGAACAGATGAAAGAACAATAGGGAGGGAAGAGGGGAAGAGGGAAGAAAAGATCAAAAGGAAATGGAGGAAAGATGGAGACAGACAGATACAAAAAAAGATAAAGAAATGAATAGACCAAGATATAAAAAAGATAAAGAAATGAATAGACCAAGATATCGAAGAGAATACAAAACAGAGATAGAAGAAACAAGAGAAACCGGAGGGAGATGATGAAACGAGGTCATACATTTCAATAACCTTTTTAACTGTTCAAAAAGTAATAACATAAAATAAAAATCAGTGACAGTGTAATATCATGTCAAATCTTTTGGTTTCAAATGTCTGAGGGTCTGGTGCGCACATGGCGTCACTCTTCCAGAACAGAAGAGAAGAGAAGAGAAGCACCCCGGGTGTTGCCTTTGTTCCCCCAGGAGGCACTGTGGTCGTGTGCGTGTGTGTGTGTGTGTGTGTGTGTCTGTGTGTGTGTGTGTGTGTGTGTGTGTGTGTGCGTACGTGCGTAAATGCGTAAGTGCGTAAGTGCGTGTGTGTGTGTGAGAGAGAGAGAGAGGGAGAGAGAGAGAGAGAGATAGAGAGAGAAAGAGAGTGAGAGAGAGAGAGAAAGAGAGTGTGTGAGAGAGAAAGAGAAAGTGTGTGTGTGTGTGTGTGTGTGTGTGTGTGTGTGTGTGTGTGTGTGTGCGTGCGTGTGTGTGTGTGTGTGTGTGTGTGTGCACTGTGCATGTGTGAGTGTGTGAGCATGTGTGCATCCATGAGAGTCTGTGTGTGTGCGTGCGTGTGTGTGTGTGTGTGCATGTGTGTGTGCGTGCGTGCGTGCGTGCGTGCGTACATGTGTGTGTGTGCGTGCGTGTGTGTGTGTGTGTAGTGTATGTCTTTGGTTGTGTGTGTGGACTGTGTATACAGTATGTGTGTGAGCGTGTGAGCATGTGAGCATCCATGAGAGTCTGTGTGTGTGTGTGTGTGCGTGTGTGTGTCTTATCTTGTAGAGATTCTGACTGGCATGTTTGAGAGGACCAAAGTTTGAATTTCAATGCAGGCAGCTTTGCGATAGAGAGAGAGGGAGAGAGGGAGAGGCAGAGAGGGAGAGGCAGAGGAGGAAGGCAAGGATGATGCAAGAGGTTTATAAGAAGTGATGGTGGGCTTGTCACACTGCATGAATGGTAGATGGTAAATAGATGGTATTTACCAGACATGTGGACTCGAGTCCAGTGACTTGGACTCGAGTCTGACTCGAGTCAGCAGTGTGAAGACTTGCGACTTGAAATTTCAAGATCAGAAAGGACTTGCGACTCGACTCGACTTGCACGCCTTTGACTCGGGACTCGACTTGGACTTGACAGTTGTAACTTTCAATGACTTGGCGTGACTTGCCATGTTGGGTCTAAAAAAAAAGTCAAAGTCCAACCCTTGTTTTCAGAATGCAACAGCCCGCCCACATTCTTTGTTTGAATCACGTCATTGTCCTAAGCGGTGCTATGCCATTGGCGGCCAGATGCGGCCGGACGCGGCTGGACGCGGCGACCAGCGGCAAAAACACCATTAGTGAGTCTCCAGAACAAACATAGCCTACATTTTAAACCATCGCGGAAGTTAATTTATCTCCCTCTCAGCCCCAACTCATTTTGCATTCTTAATAGGGTAGGCTATGGAAGTTTGCACTGTGATCAACAATTTTCTATCAATGTTGTAGGAAGTGTGTGTGGTGGGGCGCTGTGATGTGCAACACGCGTCTGTAGGCTACACACGTGAAGCTCTCGCTCTCTCGCCCCTCGCTTACGACAGAAATTCAGTGAGAACCAAGCTGTCTAAATATTTTAGCTAAATGGTGATGGACATTGTTGAACATTAGGCTATTTAAGCAGTTGAAATAAAAAAGCACACACTGCTGACATAACCGAACTGTAATGATATCATATGACCACTGGGTGGCAGTGTGGTGGTTACGGCA
>NC_085874.1:11141853-11164353 GCF_034702125.1 Engraulis encrasicolus
GCGAAAGCTAAAGGAGTTGTGTGTGCTGTTTGAACTCAAAGCTGCAATTCAAAGCTTCACACAAATTACAAGAAGTATTTCAACTAACTTGGAATTCTGAGGCAGCTGGTATTTTTTACAGAATAATAACAGCACAGAACAAGCTAAATTATAGAGCAATAAAAGAATAAAGAAAGGGAAAGGGTGTACTTTATAAATGTGGGGAAAAGAACGTATGAGGTTTCATGGACACTCAGTGCCTAAGAAAAGTGCTTAAATCTTTTATGCCAAAGTGTCATTCCATGCTTCACATGACAGTTATATAAGAAAGTACTGGGTACTGTCACATTGCTTGAGTAACAGACATTTTAGCTCATTTTCCCCCATCACTGAATGTGTATCTTATCAGTATTATTTCCTTCCTTTCTTCTTCTTCTTCTTCTTCTTCTTCTTCTTCTTATTCTTATTCTTATTATTATTATTATTAAGCGGGCTTGCGGAGCAAGGACCATGCAGAGCATGGCCCTTGCAGAGCAAGGCCCGATTATAGTAATCTCTAAGTCCTGTTTCTTATTATTAAGCGGGCTTGCGGAGCAAGGACCATGCAGAGCATGGCCCTTGCAGAGCAAGGCCCGATTATAGTAATCTCTAAGTCCTGTTTCTTTATTTATTATTGGTCTTGTGCAGGGGCAGTAAAAATAGAAAATGGATCTCCTCCTAGGCCTTTCGAGATAGAGACACCGTTCAAACACTAAAACGACCGGCTCGGCTTGGAGATCGCGTATAGTTATAGGCTTCTCCGTGTCTCTTGTCGTTTTCCTGTTTTTGGCGATTTTGTTAAAGCCTGGGTCCCCATTGAAAACAGTGGTGGAACCTCCATGAACCAAGGTTCCGCCACTCTAGAGATTAGAGTGTAGGAGGCTTTTTCGGTCATAAAACATCAACACTTTCACCTAGAAGTTTAGTTGACGCGTTGTTAGCGAGCTCTATGGGATGTCTCCAAATTGTCAAAGTTTCATCTCCCAACTCCCAATACTTTTTAAATGGCAGGTTTGTAAAAAAAACAGGCCTGGGTCTATGGGGAATCCCAGTCTTTCCAAAAATGCATTTTTCAAGAGATCAGCGCATGTCCCACACGGAGGTCCATTTGTGCCTGAACCCTTTAACCTATAAACTTCATTCAAAGACTGTTAGAGAGATCACAAGCATGACTCCGATCTGTGAAAAGGACACGTGCCAACTCCTTTTAGTTTTTTTACAACGATGTTGTAAAGACAAAAAACTCATTCTCATTTTCTCCCCTTTTTAAGGCTCAGTACTAACTGTCTTTCAGTCAATCACAACAGGTGCAGCCTATGAAGGGTTCCATTTCAACTGTCACTGTCTCAAGATTCTATTCTTAACGAGCAGGTGCGAGCAACCATTCTAGAAGTCTATTGTTCAGCTCTGCAATGCAATGTAATATAGTCTTGCTGGACTATGCATGACAGCTAGCTGCTTGGCTTAGTGGTAAAGCATGCTGCTGCATTAGAGATATGGAGGTTGAGGGTTCGAAACCCACCCGAAGCCATGTTGATTTTCAAAATTATATCATATGCAGTGTTCCTTGCCCAACTTAAAATGTCATGTATGTCATTTAGTATGGATGGCAAATGTGCTGAATTACAGATATTGAGGTTGGGGGTTCGAACCCCAGTCAAAGCCATGTTGATTTTCAAAATTATATCATATGGAGTGTTCCTTGGCCAACTTAAAATGCCATGTATGTCATTTAGTATGGATGGCAAATGTGCTGAATTACAGATATTGAGGTTGGGGGTTCGAACCCCAGTCAAAGCCATGTTGATTTTCTAAATTATATCATATGCAGCGTTCCTTGGCCGACTTAAAATGCCATGTATGTCATTTAGTATGGATGGCAAATGTGCTGAATTACAGATATTGAGGTTGGGGGTTCGAACCCCAGTCAAAGCCATGTTTGATTTTCAACAAAATGATATCATATGCAGTGTTCCTTGGCCAACTTAAAATGACATGTATGTCATTTAGTATGCATGGCAAATGTGCTGAATTACAGATATGGAGGTTGGGGGTTCGAATCCCAGTCGAAGCCATGTTGATTTTTAAAATTATGTCATATGCAGTGTTCCTTGGCCAACTTAAAATGCCATGTATGTCATTTAGTATGCATGGCAAATGTGCTGAATTAGGGATAAGGGGGTTGGAGGTTCGAACCCCAGTCGAAGCCATGTTGATTTTCAAAATGATATCATATGCAGTGTTCCTTAGCCAACTTCAAATATCATGTATTGTATGTCATTTAATATCAATGGCAAAGGGGTTGGATTACAGATATGGAGGTTGTGAGTTCTAATCCCGCTCGAAGCCATGTTGATTTTCAAAATTATATCATATGCAGTGTTCCTCAGCCAACTTAAAATACCATGTATGTCATTTAGTATATCCCCAAAACGCAGAGCTACAACACTTTCAAGATGGCTGAATCCAAGATGGCTGAATTGTTTGGCCCATAACTTCTGACTGGGTGGATGGAGTTTTTCCAAGATTTCTTTTAGCTTTGTTTTTCTTAATAGTACTTTGTTTCATCTCTGCCCCCAAAAGGCAAGCCCGCTTCCAGCATTTTCTGTGAGAATGCATTTCTAGTTTATTATTGGTCTTGTGCAGGGGCAGTAAAAATAGAAAATGGATCTCCTCCTAGGCCTTTCGAGATAGAGACACAGTTCAAACACTAAAACGACCGGCTCGGCTTGGAGATCGCGTACAGTTATAGGCTTCTCCGTGTCTCTTGTCGTTTTCCCGTTTTTGGCGATTTAGTGAAAGCCTGGGTCCCCATTCAAAACCATGGTGGAACCTTCATGAACGACAGTTCCGCCACTCTAGAGATTAGAGTGTAGGAGGCTTTTTCGGTCATAAAACATCAACACTTTCACCTAGAAGTTTAGTTGACGCGTTGTTAGCGAGCTCTACGGGATGTCTCCAAATTGTCAAAGTTTCATCTCCCAACTCCCAATACTTTTTAAATGGCAGGTTTGTAAAAAAAAACAGGCCTGGCTCTATGGAGAATCCCATTCTTTCGAAAAGTGCATTTTTCAAGAGATCAGCGCATGTCCCACACGGAGGTCCATTTGTGCCTGAACCCTTTCACCTATAAACTTCATTCAAAGACTGTTAGAGAGATCACAAGCATGACTCCGATCTGTGAAAAGGACACGTGCCAACTCCTTTTAGTTTTTTTACAACGATGTTGTAAAGACAAAAAACTCATTCTCATCCTCTCCCCTGTCTAGAGCTCAATACTAACTGTCTTTCAGTCAATCACAACAGGTGCAGCCAATGAAGTGTTCCATTTCAACTGTCACTGTCTCAAGATTCTATTCTTAACGAGCAGGTGCGAGCAACCATTCTAGAAGTCTATTGTTCAGCTCTGCAATGCAATGTAATATAGTCTTGCTGGACTATGCATGACAATTAGCTGCTTGGCTTAGTGGTAATGCATGCCGCTGCATTAGAGAGATGGAGGTTGAGGGTTCGAATCCCACCCGAAGCCATGTTGATTTTCTAAATGATATCATATGCAGCGTTCCTTGGCCGACTTAAAATGCCATGTATATCATTTAGTATGGATGGCAAATGTGCTGAATTACAGATATTGAGGTTGGGGGTTCGAAACCCAGTCAAAGCCATGTTGATTTTCAAAATTATATCATATGCAGTGTTCCTTGGCCAACTTAAAATGCCATGTATGTCATTTAGTATGCATGGCAAATGTGCTGGATTACAGATATGGAGGTTGGGGGTTCGAATCCCAGTCAAAGCCATGTTGATTTTCAAAATTATATCATATGCAGTGTTCCTTGGCCAACACAAAAATGCCATGTATGTCATTTAGTATGAATGGCAAATGTGCTGAATTAGGGATATGGGGGTTGGAGGTTCGAACCCCAGTCGAAGCCATGTTGATTTTCAAAATGATATCATATGCAGTGTTCCTTAGCCAACTTCAAATATCATGTATTGTATGTCATTTAATATCAATGGCAAAGGGGTTGGATTACAGATATGGAGGTTGTGAGTTCTAATCCCGCTCGAAGCCATGTTGATTTTCAAAATTTTATCATATGCAGTGTTCCTTAGCCAACTTAAAATACCATGTATGTCATTTAGTATATCCCCAAAACGCAGAGCTACAACACTTTCAAGATGGCTGAATCCAAGATGGCTGAATTGTTTGGCCCATAACTTCTGACTGGGTGGATGGAGTTTTTCCAAGATTTCTTTTAGCTTTGTTTTCTCAATAGTACTTTGTTTCATCTCTGCCCCAAAAGGCAAGCCCGCTTCCAGCATTTTCTGTGAGAATGCATTTCTAGTTTATTATTGGTCTTGTGCAGGGCAGCAGCAAAAATAGAAAATGGATCTCCTCCTAGGCCTTTCGAGATAGAGACACCGTTCAAACACTAAAACGACCGGCTCGGCTTGGAGATCGCGTATGGTTATAGGCTTTTCCGTGTCTCTTGTCGTTTTCCCGTTTTTGGCGATTTTGTGAAAGCCTGGGTCCCCATTGAAAACCATGGTGGAACCTTCATGAACCAAGGTTCCGCCACTCTAGACATTAGAGTGTAGGAGGCTTTTTCGGTCATAAAACATCAACACTTTCACCTAGAAGTTTAGTTGACGCGTTGTTAGCGAGCTCTATGGGATGTCTCCAAATTGTCAAAGTTTCATCTCCCAACTCCCAATACTTTTTAAATGGCAGGTTTGTAAAAAAACAGGCCTGGCTCTATGGAGAATCCCAGTCTTTCGAAAAGTGCATTTTTCAAGAGATCAGCATATGTCCCACACGGAGGTCCATTTGTGCCTGAACCCTTTAACCTATAAACTTCATTCAAAGACTGTTAGAGAGATCACAAGCATGACTCCGATCTGTGAAAAGGACACGTGCCAACTCCTTTTAGTTTTTTTACAACGATGTTGTAAAGACAAAAAACTCATTCTCAATCTATCCCCTGTTTAAAGGAAAACGTCGGAAATTTTCAATTTTCCTATTTTTGATGACACATGTCCCCAAAAATCGATTTCTCATCTTTTTTACATTTTTAACCCCTAGCATTGCGCTCCCATATTTTTTTTTACAACTAGCCATGGGCGCAGCCATTTTCAGCAGAATATTACGTCAGAAAGAAAATTGTATTTGTGCAGCGGATCATTCTACTTAGTTCTAGAACAGTGGCGGAAGGCTAGGGAATGATTTGGGTGAAGACGCAGCGCTGTCACAACGCGCTAGCACCAAGGACAGCGGTCATTCATTTGTTCACAGCAAAACCCAAATGAGAGGGCAACGAAACAGTCCAACATAATGTATCCTCTGATATGAATCCTAATATCAACTTTATAATAAATTGCTATGCTATGAATGTTGTGACTTCCCCCCCTAACTTCTGCACGCTGGTAGGCCTTGTTGTCACGGCAGTAAGCAGTGAAATATTTAGCGACACAAAGGGATGAATCGGACGGCAGTCCGAATAAAGCAGTCGTGACAATTCTGGAGTTATGTTTGTGAAACATAACCCTACACTATGTCCAACAATTTGGCTTCACGCCGTCTGTCAAGTCTGCTGGCTAACCAGCAACATCTCAACACACTAGCCTACCAACGCGTTTCCTTGTGCTTATCCTGTCGCTAAAAAGGGGGGTTAAACTGTATTTCGTAGGCTAATGAAAGTATACGGTCTCTTTCTAACCAAGATACGGGCGATTTACAATGCCATTCCGAGATGGGATCATCACCATCCCTGTTTTATGACCCATATGTTTTAAATCTTCCTGACAGCCATCTCCTTCAGTTTTAAAACTATATGCAAAGTGCAACTATTTTTTACTCGTCTGTATGCTCGAACATAGGCACAATTTACGCTAACGTTGGAAATTATGACCAGCTGGTGCAACTCACTGCAGAAGTCTGGGTACTCTTACAGTCTGAAAATATGGATGTTGTGGCGCATCATTTACAGATGCTGCGTTGTCCAACGAAGCGAAAACTACCCCACTTCATTCTTTTAGACGCACACGAAAAGCTCATGACAAGCACAAGGCAAACTTTGTTCTGTTACCAATGTATTTACCGCAACCTCTGGTCTAATGAGCGGATCCAAGACTGTTTCCAAAAGTACACAAATTCTAACAACTAAGCTTCCACAAAAACGTGCCGTGTCGGCAAGCTTCAATTGAGGGTTTTTGGGAAGAAATTAACTCTTTCACGAGGGTTGTTATTAGGGAAAAGAACACAGTTACCATTATAAATATGCTCGCCAGTGGTTTACGCCGATCCCATCCAGCAACTACTAGAGCATAATTAGGGTAGTCTATGAATTACGGCATAGCCTAGGTTAGCCAACTCTGATGGTAAGATGATGCTTTGTCCTCATGACTAAATGCACGGACGGCATTGCATCAACGTGCCACGCTCAGATAATTCATGACACGACTTCCAGAGCCCAATTTCACAAATAATGAATATAATTATGCTACTACTAGGTTAAAATACTTGTCTGTGACCAGTGACTTCATTTTGGCTGTAGGCAACTAGCCTATAATTTGCCAGTCACCGACATTTCAGGAGCACGTTACAGTGCCATCGTAAGTTTGCAACACATCACAACATGCAAGTTTGCAACATTTTCTTTCGAGGAAAAAAAATATCCTGCTCCCCACAAGCTTTGTCATTATTTGAGAGCATGCAAAACCATCACCGGAGTTTCGCTAACAAGCTAGCCAAAGCCCATCTACTGCACTAGATATGTCAGATTATTACAGACTGACAATACATTTGATAATTTTTGAACGTAACGTAGGCAACCAGTTTGTTCACAAGAGTTTTCCCAGCGATTGCTATTTTGAAGGTCCACAGTCACAGTGATCATGTCTGATTCCTTCACAGTAAACGGTAAACAACCAAAGTTGCCTACCTTATCTCATCCAAGGGGAACGTCCAAACTGTCCATAGCGTACGAGGATCCTGTCTTGTTTAATACATATCCTCAGTCAACTATCTCCGGGTCCGAGTCAGAACAATAAAGTTCGCTATTTGCTATAAAGTCGCTGCTTTCCATTTCTGTAAATAAACAAGCTGTCAAGTGAAGGGGTCTTCCGCACGAGCGGTCAAATCCATGGGGTCAAGTGGGGGTCACCAGAGAAATTACAAGATGAGAAGTGTCATTCCCTGTAGCCAATAAGCTTTGCAGTTCCGGAAGGGTGCCCACCGGGGGGCGAACGCGGGCAAGTGAAAAGCGAATACAGCCCCATTGACACCCATTCATTTGGCTGCGAGCGCCATCTAGCTGCAATAGAACATGTGACCACCAGTGAGTGAACCTTCACTTCCGCGTTTTCTTTCTTACGTCATGGCCCTGTTGCCTGAGTGAACATGGCGGCGCCCGGGGAGGGAGAGCCAGAGCGGTAACTTGAATTTCAAATTCGTGTGTGTTACTATTTCGGGCTGACACATGTACACAAGGTGAGAAATCGATTTTGGGGAACATGTACCAAGAAAAATATAGTAAATTTGAAACTTTCTGACGTTTTGCTTTAAGGCTCAATACTAACTGTCAGTTAGTATCAGAACAGGTGCTCCCAATGAAGGGTTCCATCTTAACTGCCACTGTCTCAAGATTCTATTCTTAACGAGCAGGTGCGAGCAACCATTCTAGAAGTCTATTGTTCAGCTCTTCAATGCAATGTGATATAGTCTTGCTGGACTGTGCATGACTGCTAGTTGCTTGGCATAATGGGAATGCATGCTAATGGATTAGAGATATGGAGGTGGAGGGTTCGAAGCTCACCCAAAGCCATGTTGATTTTCAAAATTATATCATATGCAGTGTTCCTTGGCCAACTTAAAATGCCATGTATGTCATTTATTATCAATGGCAAATGTGCTGGATTAGAGATATGGAGGTTGAGAGTTCGAATCCCACTTGAAGCGATGCTGATTTTCAAAATTATATCATATGCAGTGTTCCTTGGCCAAGTTAAAATACCATGTATGTCATTTAGTATCGATGGCAAATGTGCTGAATTACAGATATTGAGGTTGGGGGTTCGAACCCCAGTCAAAGCCATGTTGATTTTCAAAATTATATCATATGCAGTGTTCCTTGGCCAACTTAAAATACCTTGTATGTCATTTAGTATGGATGGCAAATGTGCTGAATTACAGATATTGAGGTTGGGGGTTCGAACCCCAGTCAAAGCCATGTTGATTTTCAAAATTATATCATATGCAGTGTTCCTTGGCCAACATAAAATGCCATGTATGTCATTTAGTATGCATGGCAAATGTGCTGAATTACAGATATGGAGGTTGGGGGTTCGAATCCCAGTCGAAGCCATGTTGATTTTCAAAATTATATCATATGCAGTGTTCCTTGGCCAACTTAAAATGCCATGTATGTCATTTAGTATGAATGGCAAATGTGCTGAATTAGGGATATGGGGGTTGGAGGTTCGAATCCCAGTCGAAGCCATGTTGATTTTCAAAATGATATCATATGCAGTGTTCCTTAGCCAACTTCAAATATCATGTATTGTATGTCATTTAATATCAATGGCAAAGGGGTTGGATTACAGATATGGAGGTTGTGAGTTCTAATCCCGCTCGAAGCCATGTTGATTTTCAAAATTATATCATATGCAGTGTTCCTTAGCCAACTTAAAATACCATGTATGTCATTTAGTATATCCCCAAAACGCAGAGCTACAACCCTTTCAAGATGGCTGAATCCAAGATGGCTGAATTGTTTGGCCCATAACTTCTGACTGGGTGGATGGAGTTTTTCCAAGATTTCTTTTAGCTTTGTTTTCTCAATAGTACTTTGTTTCATCTCTGCCCCAAAAGGCAAGCCCGCTTCCAGCATTTTCTGTGAGAATGCATTTCTAGTTATCATTGTTCCTCCTCCCCCTCTCTGTCCATTTCCCTACACATATTCAAATATGTATCTGGGCAGCTGTTGAGCTATTAGGTAAGGAGATGGGCTTTAGATCCAAGGATTGCCGGTTCGAATCCCACCCTTCTGCTCCATACCTCACTACATGGCTGAGGTGACCTTGAACAAGGCACCTAACCTCATAATGCTGCAGGGACTGTAACCAATACTCTGCTGTGATTTGCAGTGAGCAGTGAGTTGCTTTGGATAAAAGCATCAGTTAAACGTAATGTAGGCTATATCTGCAAGTGTTGTATGCTATGACTACGTCCTTGATTGTAAGTTGTAAGATTTAATGGAATGTAAGTGATCTCCGACAGCACTGGTTGCAAAATTTACCATACATGGTCAAACATGGCCGATTTTGCAGTCCCATTCGGTTTTGCACAGTCTTCACAAGGTTCCGGGTTATAGTCCAGACTGTTGATTTGGCCCCTGTCTGGCCATGCAGGCCATGGAGAATGGGGCAGCCAGAGAGTATTTTATGGTTGTTCATTCTCAGCAAGGTTTTATAGTACAAAGTAGATTTGCATCAGCTACACACACACACACGCGCACACACACGCGCACACACACGCAAACGCACACGCACACACACACGCACATGCGCGCGCGCATACGCACACGCACACACACACGCACACACAACCCTCCCTGTCTAGGCAAAGTAGATTTGCATGAGCCACACACACACACACACACACACACACACACACACACACACACACACACACACACACACACACACACACAGACAAACACACACCCCTCCCTGTCTATCTCCCAGCAGGAGTAAAGAACATTGGATATTGTTATGTTCCTTTGGCCAGAGTGTTCATGCTGCTTGAGATAAGTGTGTTTGAATGGCCTGGTCCGCGCATACGCACACATGCACACACACACGCACACACACACGCACACACAACCCTCCCTGTCTAGGCAAAGTAGATTTGCATGAGCCACACACACACACACACACACACACACACACACACACACACACACACACACACACACACACACACACACACAGACAAACACACACCCCTCCCTGTCTATCTCCCAGCAGGAGTAAAGAACATTGGATATTGTTATGTTCCTTTGGCCAGAGTGTTCATGCTGCTTGAGATAAGTGTGTTTGAATGGCCTGGTCCACACTAATGCTGTTTTCAGTGGCATGATGATGGAGGAACATCATGTAAGATATGCAGACACACATCCAAACACACGCACACTTCTACACACACACACACACACACACACACACACACACACACACACACACACACACACACACACACACACACACACACACACACACACACACACACACACACACCTCAGCAGGAGAGGAGAGCATTGGACATTGTTATGTTCCTCAAATCTCCGGTCCACTTTTATACGCGGTTTTCTCTCTCACATCTCTCTCTCTCTCTCTCTCTTGCTCTCGCTCTCTCACCATGAGAGGAGAAAGAGGATAACATTGGATTTGTTATGTTCCTCTGGCCATTGTGTGCATACTGCTCCAGATAAGTGTGTTTAAATGGCCTGGTCCACTCTAATGGTGTTTCCACCCCCCCATCGGATATTGTTATGTTCCTTTGCCACAGAGTTTTTCACATCAGGAGCATTATGTATGACTCAGTTTGCCTCACTTCATGCCCATAATCTGTTTGTCTACCTATCTGTCCACCTGTCCGTCCCTCTGTCAGTGTGGCAGACAAGCTGTCTGTCTCTCCCTGATTGTCTGCCCCTCCTTCAGTGTGGCAGATAGACCTCCTGTCTCTCTATCTGTACATCCATATTATTTTTCTGTATGACTTTCTTTTGGTTTGAGTCTAGAGGGAGCTGTCTGTTTGTCTGTCTTCATATTGTTTTTTGTTTTATTTTTCGGTAACACTTTATAATAAGTACCCCTTTTTAGGCATTACTTAAGGGTTAGTTAAGCCTTATTTTACCATTAGTTAACCCTTAGTGAATCACGAGTTAATCATTATGTAAGTATTATTTCTCATTTCCTAACTATTATCTACTACCGTTAGTAAATGGTTAGTGTGTGCTGATATAACGGTTCGCTAAGCAAAGTTAAGCATGGCAAGGTTTTCACTTTAAAAGTTCCCCAGATATGCAGAAGTAGTGAGTTGTAACTTCTTGTTAATGCGTAAGCAATGCCTAACAAATCATTTGTTAACGTTTTGTAAAGCATGGAAAGGTTTTCACTTTAGATCAGTTCCCCAGATATACTTAAGTAATGAGTTGTAACTCCTTGATAATGCATAAGCAATGCTTAACAAGTCATTTGTTAACGTTTTGGAAAGCATGGAAAGGTTTTCACTTCAAAAGTTCCCCAGATATGCGCAAGTAGTGAGTTGTAACTTCTTGGTAATGCATAAGCAATGCCTAACAAATCATTTGTTAACGTTTTGTAAAGCATGGAAAGGTTTTCACTTTAGATCAGTTCCCCAGATATACTTAAATAATGAGTTGTAACTCCTTGATAATGCATAAGCAATGCTTATCAAGTCATTTGTTAATGTTTTGGAAAGCATGGAAAGGTTTTCACTTCAGAGAAGTTCCCCAGATATAGGCCTACTTAAGTAGGCCTAATGGGTTTTAAATCCTTGATAAAAGCATAAGCAATGCTTATGAAGTCATTTGTTAATGTTTTGGATAGCATGGAAAGATTTTCACTGAAAAAGTTCCCCAGATATGCGTTAGTAATGCGTTGAAACTTCTCGATAATGCATAAGCAATGCTTATCAAGTCATTTGTTAACGTTTTGGAAAGCATGGAAATGTGTTCACTTTAGATCAGTTCCCCAGATATACTTAAGTAATGGGTTATAATTCCTTGATAATGCATAAGCAACGTTTATCAAGTCATTTGTTAATGTTTTGGAAAGAATGGAAAGATTTTCACAGAAAAAGTTCCCCAGATATGCGTTATTAATGCGTTGAAACTTCTTGATAATGCTTACGCAATGCTTATCAAGTCATTTGTTAACGTTTCGGAAAGCATGGAAAGGTTTTCACTTTAGAACAGTTCCCCAGATATAGCTAAGTGATGGGTTATAAATCCTTGATAATGCATAAGCAATGCTTACCAAGTCCTTTGTTAGTGTTTCGGAAAGCATGGAAATGTTTTCACTTAAAAGGTTCCCCAGATATGCGTTAGTAATGCGTTGAAACTTCTTGGTAATGCATAAGCAATGCTTATCAAGTCATTCGTTAATGTGTTGTAAAGCCATAACAGGTTTTCACTTTAGATCAGTTCCCCAGATATACTTACTATATTTACTAACGGTATTAGTTAATGGTTAAGAAATGAGAAATAACACATACATAACGACTTACTCGTGATTCACTAAGGGTTAATTAATGTTAAAAATAAGGATGAACTAAGGTTTAACTTTGCTTAGCGAACCGTTACATCAGCACACACTAACCATTTACTAACGGTAGTAGATAACAGTTAGGAAATGAGAAATAATACTTACATAATGATTAACTCGTGATTCACTAAGGGTTAACTAATGGTAAAATAAGGCTTAACTAACCCTTAAGTAATGCCTAAAAAGGGGTACTTATTATAAAGTGTTACCTATTTTTCTGTCCATCCACGTGTTTGTCCTTCTGTCTTTCTTTTTGTTTGATAGTGATTGGCCTTTAGACTCTAGCCTGGCTCTCACGCAGACCCTTTAAGTTTTGTGCATCTTCGTTTAACTTTGTGGGCTTGCACGAGGGTCTGGAAATCTTAGACGAGCCCGAACGGAATCAGATATTTCACAGCCTGTCCAATCAGAATTGTGGGGCGGGATCACGGGGCGGGGTCTATAGCCTACACTGTAAACCCCAACATGGTAGGTATATTGAGTACTACAGCGTAAACTGTTCTAGTTCATAGTACTGTTGGGGAATACAGTGTACAAGTCAGTGGTTTAAGTAGTACGTGATTCAAAAAAATACGTAAATTTTCCAATCAGGTTCGAGCTGTTTTAAACACACCTACGCCTTTCCAGACCTAAGCGATTGACAATGTTACAACCATCGCGTGAGAACCAGGTTTTTTAGGCTCTGTTCATCTACAGCTCGACACGGCGAGACTCAGCTTGAAATCCAGACCTCGTTTTTTCGGCTCGCTGAAACAAGCTGAGCTGATGTATTGCTGCCATACTACCCAAAATGCAGCGCATCCGCTCGCCCGATAAATTGAAAAAATAAACTAAAAACAATCATGGTGGCTGGCTACCAGATCAACTCCCTTGGAATGCTCTTTATAGTTTGACACTGTATTACTTTGATGTTATAATCAAAGGCAGAAATCAACATTGTAATATAAAAATATGATGGCGCTGAAACTATTTATAGCCTACATCAATTGCAGAGATATCTGTCGGCCTTACGTTAAGTCAACTAGCCTAGGCATATGTAAAGAAATGCTACATGACAACGCCAAAAATGTAACTACAACCATACTCTGGGTAACACGGTTGTAATGGAAACACAAACCAGGCTGGTTCAACAGCACCACCCCGCTTGACACGACATGGCACGGCACCTACTGCGGAAAAAAGCCTTTTGTCTCTGAATATGTTTGTGTATCTCTGTGTGGCCGAATGCCTGTCTGTGTTGGTCTATTCATTTGTCTGCTACTACACCGTCTGATACATTGTATTTCTTCTCTCTTTATCTTGTCTTCATTTGAGGTGGGTTTTTTGTTCCTGCTTAAGAATTGTCTCGCTATGTCTTTTGTTGCATTGTGCCTATTCTTTCTGAGTCTCTTTTCTGTCTTTGTGTGCCTTCCCGAGTACTTCCGGCCTTTCCCCCCCCTTCTCTTGTGTCTCTGTTGTCTGTCTGTTTTTTTCCTCTCCAAAGACTGACATTTAGACAGGCGACAAATGTTACTCAACAAAAACACAGGAGGCTTTTAGAACAACAAGTTTTAGTTCAAGGCAACAGATGATACTGCTGAACAAAATATGACGTAAAACAGAGACTGTGGCTGTTTGTCTGTCTGCTAAGGTCATTGCAGAGCTTGTCGTCTGCATCAAAAGCCTTGAAGCATATTCACATTCCTTCATGTTGGCATAGAAACCATCCATGATGATGTCTGTGAGGGGTGTGATGAGTAAAGGGTGTGTTTTTGATGTTTGAGTGTGGTAATATGTAATATGGTATATGTAATATGTGTGTGTGTGTGCACATGTTTATGTATGTGGGCTACAAAGGTTCCCATTATAAAAACCTGAGCCACGAGAATAAAGACGAGGGTGAGAAGGTGTGTCCAAACATTTGGCCTATACTGTATGTGAGAGGGAGAGAGAGAAAGAGAGAATGAGAGATAGGGAGAGGAAAGTAGGGGTCGAGAGAGTGAAAAGAATTTGAATCGAATTGAATGAGAGGTGCAGACCAGTGCTTGACACTTACTTTTTCGCTTACCAGCCGTTTTGGCTAGTGGTTTTCCTGACTCACTAGCCATTGGGCCTTTTCACTAGCCATAATTTTCTTAATTTCTTATTTTCTTAATTATATAATAGGCTGTAATAATGTTATGTGGGCTGATATAACATAACATAACATAACATAGGCTAATATAATATAATATATTATAATATAATATAATATAATATAATATAATATAATATAATATGCTATAGTGCCTAATAATTAGTATTGTTAGGCCTATTAACTGGTTCATGCATGCATACCATGGAAAGAACAGATTTACTGATCTGAGGAATTGTAGGCCTATTGACCATGCAGAAACACCAAGCACAGTGTTGTGGAAGGGCACAAATGCAAGCTACACGAGAGCAAAATATTTTCGTCTTTGATCTGAAGGGCACTTTCTTCATATCATATAGGCCTATCTGTGGAGATCGCCGTCCAAATTGATGCGCAAAGTAGATAGCGCAAAGTCATTGCCAAGTTCGCCTGTCCTCGGTCATGGATGTGGAATAACACCTCTTCTGGAATATTTTCTTATAAAAGTATCCACTAGAAAGCACACACAGATGCGGTAACTACAGAAGGGGCCACGACTTCCTTTCATTCCATTTAATATTGAGTTGTTTAAAATACAAACGGACACAAGGCGAGACGGGCACCTGCGAAGGTCGATGGGACATGCTTTGCAGTCTGGAAGGCTACTACTGCGCGTTGCTTAAGCCCGGTTTGACAGTCGGGAACAACAGCACAAGAAACATGGAGGAATATTAAGGTATGGAGACATACAGGCAAATCAGAAAATAATTTAAACCGAATATTATTAATGCCGCATGTGTCCGCATGCTCCTTGTCTTATCACTGCACTAAGTCTCGAGACTTTCACAAGACAGACTGACGTGGTTTCCTCTCACCTTGGTAATTTTAATGTCCACTACTACTAAGTATTTTACTAATGACAGATCGCAAAACAAGTCAGTTGAGATGAACTTCGCTACTTTATTTTCACGTGAAGGTTTTCAGATACATTTCCAAACACACGCTGATGTGCCGGTAGCTCGTTGCTGCCACTCCTCTTCGCAAGACTAGCTCTATCAGATTCTTGGCGTGCATGGGACACAGGTGACATGTGACACAGGTGCTTCATGGGTATTGTAGGCTCGCAAAATCGCATTGTATTCCTTTTGTAGTAAAGACGGTCCGAGGAAAAAAACTACAAAATGCGGTGCCTCATCATTCAGAATAGTAACGGACCCGCCAGAATGGCTAGTGAACCTTCGGTATCTACTAGCCAACGCCGGAATTCACCCGCATTTGGCTAGCTGGCGGGTGTTAGTGTTAAGCCCTGGTGCAGACCTCTGGAACAGAATGGATGGAGGAGATGTAGGATAGGATATGATAGGGGGAGAGAGAGAGAGAGAGAGAGAGAGAGAGAGAGAGAGAGAGAGAGAGAGAGAGAGAGAGAGAGAGAGAGAGAGAGAGAGAGAGATGGGTGGAGTGGTGAGAGGTATGTGAAAGTTTTGGAGCCCCGGTCTTACACTACAGAAATTGAATCAGACTCTGTCACAAGGCTTACATTCACCCATCACAAAATCACACTCACGCATGCACACGCACGCACGCACGCACGCACACGCACGCACGCACACACGCACACACGCACACACACACAAACTACCAGCAAATTGCAAATTGAATTCTATGTTTAAAAAACCCACGCACCACCCTCTTAGAGCTCCACGGTGCCATACTCACTCTTATTCCACTGACTTTTTAAGACAAACATCTTGACTGAGCAAAAGTTTGATTCGCCTCAGGTTGAGATACGGGGATGTCGGGAGAGAGGAGAGAGAGAGAGTGTTGAATTTAAGAGACAGAGAGAGAGACAGAGAGAGAGAGACACACACACACACAGACACACAGAGACAAAGAGAGAGACCTCAGTCACACCTCTGCCTAACATCACACAATGATTTCCTACAAAGGTCTGAGTCACCATAGTCCCCTTAGGGCAAGGGAAGGTACAAAGCCTCTGCTTTCCTCCACCTGATGACAACCCTCCAAAACACAAAAATCCTTGGAGAGACCCTGCAGAGCATGGAGAGTGGTAGCGAGAGTAAAGGGCATGGAGAGATGGATAGAAAGGGAGAGGGAAAAAATAGCTTTTCTCAGTGCAGCATGTGTGTGTGTGGTGTGTGTGCTGTGCGTGTGTGTGTTCTGTTTTCTTTGTATTTTTCATGTGCTTTTCAATTGTGTGTGCGTGTTATATCCACATTGACTTGGGTACATTTCCACCTGGTCCCTAGGAGATACCTTTTCACTGCACATCCTCAGGGAGAAAAATAGACAGAGAGTGCGGAAGCAGAGGACAGGGGAAAACAGAGTGATCGAGGAACAGGCAGAGAAGAGAAGAGAAGAGAAGAGAAGAGAAGAGAAGAGAAGAGAAGAGAAGAGAAGAGAACAGAACAGAACAGAACAGAACTGAAGAGAAGTGTAAGGACTATTACACCAAAGTTTCATTCATTTCCACATATTTTACGAATGCCCGCCATTTTGTAAAATACAGACACCATTTTGTTTTCTACTGTACCTGGTTCGAATTACATACGTGGCTCAGCCCCGCCCCTGTACCTATAAAACCCCAGGTCAAGGTATGAATCAAGCCTTATTCCCCCGAAGATCGCCCCGACCCCGACTTCCTCCATCGAGATGTGAGACGTGCCGGGACACGTCTCCTTGGAGAGACGTCTATTTTAGAAATGATTGAAACTGTAAGTTATCTTGGCCAGGTTAACACTACGGTCGATATATTTCTTCCTTCAACCGGTTTTCGTTTGTATTGCATTCGGTTGCGATATTTCGAGTGACTTTTGCCAACACTGCTAGGAGAGCAGTGAGTCAGGACCCACGAGGAACTCACGCGCTATGGGATAACTTTTGTACGGACAATTGTTAATCTTTTACTAGTATCGACATCAAGGACCTCGCCTAGAGTCTACGGACATTCGGCTGAGCCTGATTGTCTGTCCCCCAAGAGAGTGGACAGCCGGTATAGTTATTACGCGTGGAGCGGACCTGCGTGCACCCCTTTCTCATTGGACCTTCGCAAGACGGCGCAAAGACAATCGGACTACACAACGAAATACCATTTTCCTTTCCCTGTTCAACGAAGCAAGACTTTTTTGGACATATTGCAGCCTCGCGCCGGAACCGCGTGGTAACACTCGGACCCACACACACGTGCGCGTCTCGAGAACAAAGGAACCACCTCACCGGAGAGATCAAAGGATTTCTCTCCCTTCCTACCAAGGATAACGCAGTAAGCACTAAATTGGGCATAGGTATGCAGTTAGAACTGTTACATAGCTTTGAGGAGTTGTGTTTAAATATCCACACTTGTAGAGTGTGATATATTTTATTTTGGGTTATTTTGTTCTATCTGTTCTTTCTTTTCTTTCTCCCCTCTCATCACCACAGATAGCCACACGCTATTCTTAGTTTACATTAGTTGCATTAATGCCATAGGCATACGTGCACCCACATGTAAATTATCCACTCACAGAGATACACGTACCAGTGTTTCAACCCATAGAGCTACCGAGTCGAGGACATAAGCTATTGTCGGAAAAGGGCGCCAAGCGCTCCCTTTTCCCTCCCCCCACACATACTGTAAAGCCTTTAGACAAAGGACAGTATTCTCTGATTAGCTTGAATTCTCATCTTGAAGATAGTTTCCCGCTTCTTCAGCCGAAAGCTTAGCGCTCCTCCTCGTATCTCATATTTCGGTCCTGCGCGCAAGCGCTGCGCAGAATCATTTGAACCATAGTTCATACAGAACATACAGCTCTCTCTCTCTCTCTCTCTCTCTTCCCCTGTCGCTCTACAGAAGCGCTCCGCTGAGCGGCGCCCACAACGTGCGCGCCACTCGCTCCTCCTTCTCTCTCTCTCTCTTTCTCTCTCTCGCATAGCGTACACACACACACACACACACACACATAGCGCATCCTCTCATACCCCGTGTATATATTGTATATTTTACCTAAGTTCTTATGCCCTGCAAGTCACATTGGCTGTATCAGTGTTATGACCGGATGATGCTTTTACAATAAATGTACATTGTGGTGAACTGTGTTTGTCTTATTTGAACAATTTCTACGAAGTCAACCAGAAAATAATTCACACAAAACCTTCAGATTATTTGTCAATAATGGTCATGATTTTATGAGACGGTCATGAACCGTGTTTTATGCAATCATTAATTAGACAATTGACGATTCCATAAGTACACATCTACACATTATTGATACCCAGCGTGAAGAGTTTAACGCACTCTTCATGCATCATTTCTTATACTCTTATTCCTCACATACAGTAATAACACATTACATATTTGGAACTATATAAGAATTGTATACTTATTAATGTAATTATAATTACATTACTGTACTTCCCTTACATTTAACGTCGTACCCATTAATTGTAGTTGACCCTACATATTTTGGTGCCCGTGTGTGAGGAAGAATAGTCCCCGTACCCATAAATGTAGTAGAACCTACATATTTTGGTGCCCTTGCGTGAGGAAGAATATTCCTCACGTCCAATAAATGTGGGATTACCCCTACATATTTTGGTGCCCTTGCGTGAGGAAGAATATTCCTCAAGTCCAATAAATGCAGGTTTTACCTACAGAAGAGAAGAGAATTTGAATTCAAAAACATTTATTCACAGTAAATTCTTAGAAGTTGTGAGAAGAGAAGAGAAATAAAAAAATACCTTCATTACAAATTCTTGGTAATTCTGAGAAGAGAAGAGAAAAATGTAAAATGTTAATCACAGTAAATTCTTAGAAGTTGTGAGAAGAGAAGTTGTGAGAAGATAAGTTGTGAGAAGTTCTGAGAAGTTCTGAGAAGAGAAGAGAAGAGAAGAGAAGAGAAGAGAAGAGAAGGAGAAGAGAAGGAGAAGTAGCAGGAAGGGGTTGGAAGGGGGAGACAGGGGGAAAGAGAGGGAGGAAGGAGGTTATAAAGTTCAAAACAGGAGAGGCAGACACAGAGAAGAAGGGAGAGATGGAAGAACAGATGAAAGAACAATAGGGAGGGAAGAGGGGAAGAGGGAAGAAAAGATCAAAAGGAAATGGAGGAAAGATGGAGACAGACAGATACAAAAAAAGATAAAGAAATGAATAGACCAAGATATAAAAAAGATAAAGAAATGAATAGACCAAGATATCGAAGAGAATACAAAACAGAGATAGAAGAAACAAGAGAAACCGGAGGGAGATGATGAAACGAGGTCATACATTTCAATAACCTTTTTAACTGTTCAAAAAGTAATAACATAAAATAAAAATCAGTGACAGTGTAATATCATGTCAAATCTTTTGGTTTCAAATGTCTGAGGGTCTGGTGCGCACATGGCGTCACTCTTCCAGAACAGAAGAGAAGAGAAGCACCCCGGGTGTTGCCTTTGTTCCCCCAGGAGGCACTGTGGTCGTGTGCGTGTGTGTGTGTGTGTGTGTGTGTGTGTGTGTGTGTGTGTGTGTGTGTGTGTGTGTGTGTGTGTGTGTGTGTGTGAGAGAGAGAGAGAGAGAGAGAGAGAGGAGGAGAGAGAGAGAGAGAGAGAGAAAGTGTGTGTGTGTGTGTGTGTGTGTGTGCGTGCGTGTGTGTGTGTGTGTGTGTGTGCACTGTGCATGTGTGAGCGTGTGAGCATGTGTGCATCCATGACAGTCTGTGTGTGTGCGTGCGTGCGTGCGTGCGTGTGAGTGTGTGTGTGTGCGTGCGTGCGTGCGTGCGTGCATGTGTGTGTGTGTGTGTGTGTGTGTGTGTGTGTGTGTGTGTGTGCGTGCGTGCGTGCGTGTGTGTGTGTGTAGTGTATGTCTTTGGTTGTGTGTGTGGACTGTGTATACAGTATGTGTGTGAGCGTGTGAGCATGTGTGCATCCATGAGAGTCTGTGTGTGTGTGTGTGCGTGTGTGTGTCTTATCTTGTAGAGATTCTGACTGGCATGTTTGAGAGGACCAAAGTTTGAATTTCAATGCAGGCAGCTTTGCGATAGAGAGAGAGGGAGAGAGGGAGAGGCAGAGAGGGAGAGGCAGAGAGGGAGAGGCAGAGGGAGAGGCAGAGGAGGAAGGCAAGGATGATGCAAGAGGTTTATAAGAAGTGATGGTGGGCTTGTCACGTTGCATGAATGGTAGATGGTAAATAGATGGTATTTACTGTACATAAATAACCCTTCTCCACTCAGCAGTATACCACATAATGCCTCACGCTTACCCATTCTCTCTCTCTCTCTCTCTCTCTGTCTCTCTGTCTCTCTCTCTCTCTCTCTCTCTCTCTCTCTCTCTCTCTCTTTATCTCTCTCTCTCTCTCTCTGTCTCTCTTTCTCTCTCGCTCACACACACACACGTAATTTACACACAAGCATGTGCATGCATGCATACACACTCACACACACAGAGTTGAAGACTTGATTTAATTGTTTTTCAGCATTATGTTTTGAAAGTGTTTGCCCATTTAACTTCAAAGACCACGGTGCTACATAGTCCCTAAAAATGCCAAAAAAAACCAGCTGATTCATCTCCAGACTTGTTCTTATGTTTGTGATGTGTGTAAGAGAGAAAGACAGAGAGAGATAGAGAGAGAGAGTCTGTGTGTGTGTGTGTGTGTGTGTGTGTGTGTGTGTGTGTGTGTGTGTGTGTGTGTGTGTGTGTGTGTGTGTGTGTGTGTGTGTGTGTGTGTGTGTGTATGTGTTTGGGTGTGTGTGTGTGTGTGTGTGTGTGTGTGTGTGTGTGTGTGTGTGCACACGCGCATGTGTGGAGATGGAGATGGAGATGGGAGATGGAGATGGAGATGGAAAATGTGTCTGCTTGAGATCAATGGAGACCCAATGCAGCCTTGAAAAAGATGTGCAGTGCCATGTTGATAACAACATGCAGACACAAAACAAATCAATGTGTCTCCTTCTCTCTTCCTCCCAGTGGGGAGGCAGGCCTGTTGCCAGGCTGATTGTGATGTCATAATTGACACATAGCAACCTGCCGCGTTGTCATGGCAGGCCGAGTTCTAACGGACCATTGTGTTCTTTTGTAGCCAGTGAAAATGGGGGTGCTTGAAGAAGAACATCAACAATGGCATGCTCTTTCTGAAAACCGCATACACACACACACACACACACACACATACAAACACACACACGCACACAGACGTTCAAAGGAGAGAGAAAGTGAGAGAGAGAGAAGATGGCAAGACAGCCGAAAGCCGAAAACAACACAGACCGAAGACTGGCAGAATTAAATATATAGCCTACAAACTCATGGTTAGCAATGCAGTGGCGATAAGCAAGGAAGCTGCCGAAGCGTGATTTCGCTGGCATTTAATCAACGCCGGCAGAGCCACATAACTTCCTGACACCAATTTGGCACCACTAAGTTGATTAATTCTGTCGCAATTCTGGCCCCCTTACCACACTCAAGGCTTTAGGAAATACAAACAGAAAACTTTAAGCCAAAACATTGAAGTTGCTGTATAAAAATTCACGTTCGGAATTGTTTGACATTATATAAATGGAAAATACATTTAAATATAAAGTGTAAAAGCAATTATTAAATTAGAGCATTTGGTTGATATATATACCATTTACTTGGACTGACACAGTATGGAATGGTATAAAACCTGTTGATTTCGTATATAGTTTGACACAAAATTCAGGATGATAACAATATGGAGGAAATGGATAAAAACCTCAAATTCTCATTTGTCCCAAGAGCCATACAGCTGTATAATTTGTCATAAAACATGGACTTTTCTGCATAGAGATTAACCTACTTTATTTTTTTTTATCTATTTTTATTTTTAATTCTTTTTTCTCTATTTTATCTACAGAACAACATGGCACATGAATTTCCTCTTGGGGATAAATAAATAATCAGTCTTCAATAATACAACTTGGTCATTAACATGAAGAGCAAAGTTATAACAGGGGCTGTGTTTAAACACCTTGAGTTTTATGACTATTTTCCATAATTGATTGGAATTCATGCTTACCCGAACGACCAATTACCATTCTCTCAACAGGCTTAAGTAA
>NC_085874.1:11169353-11179353 GCF_034702125.1 Engraulis encrasicolus
CTTTTAAAAATGAGGCCTTACTTCAGTTTGTGAGCACTATGCCTATGCACTGAAAAACAGATGTCAATTGAGCATAACATTAGCTGTATTGAATTGAGCTATACTTGAGACAACCATAAAACAAGTCCGTATTAATATAACAGGAATCAAAGAAAATTTTAACATCAAAATCAAATGTTAATTCATTGATTGGTTTTGTTTGTTTGGAATTCTAAGAGGCAATGAAAGGGCCTAATAGGCCCACTGTATAAAAGACATCTGGAAGGTCAATGCCTCCTGCAAAAGGAATATTAATGTCAAATGAGAAATGTTCTTTCTGTCTTGTTTTCTTTATTCCCTCACATTTTTGTGAAGCACATTGAACTGAATATGTGTATAAGATGGTCTGCTGTACAAATAAAATTCCCTGTCCTTGCCTTGAATGCCCCATGTTAAGTTGTTTTTCTCTGTATCAGAAAATGAAAAAAACGAAGGTCATTTTTAAACATCTTTCACCAGACATGATATTTCTGCCCTGTTGGTGTTTTGTGGGCGTGCTTGTCATAGTTTAGCAGCGTGCATCAGTGAATAGCCCAGATGGCAGAGCAATTGGTGGCTGTCAGGGAAGTCGTAAGGGGAAAGTGCAGTGATCTTTTGCCAGCATTTAAGGTGACAGACTGAACGTACTTGTGTGACTGAAAGGCCTTTTCACGCTGCTCTCACTGGCACCCTCAAGATCCGTCACTGGTTGGTCTCAGGTTATTGCAAAGTTTCTTTGCAATGTTAAAATATGTAAAACAATCCAAACATGTTAAACAACTGTAGGCCCTGTATAAATTTGAATGCTCACTTTAGTACTATCAATCAACCTCTCTGATACACTAAAAATTGAGTGACCAGACGAAATGATTTAAAATGAGGTGTGTTGAAAAATGCAATTAAAGATATTGCACATATTCCACTGCCAGAAAGCCTAGCACTGGCTGTGTGTGTGGTAGCCTGTAAATTAACAAGGAAGGGACCGGAACAATTGTTTTAATTTATTCTGACTCTCTGGATCGAATTGTTCTCATTCATTTGTTAGTTTATTTATTCATACATTTATTAATTTATTTCCAAAGTGACATAAATAGGTTGGCTAGTGGGCTGCGTATTCCCGGCTCCTGTAAGTAGTTTTCTATTCTATCGAAGTTTGCTTTTGCTGATGAGGAGCAAAGATTGCATGTGCCAAAATTAGACTGCTAACGGCATCAGTTTCAGTATCTTCAACACATATGCACACGCACGCACGCACGCACGCACGCACGCACGCACGCACGCACGCACGCACGCACGCACGCACGCACGCACACACACACACACACACACACACACACACACACACACACACACACACACACACACATACAAATAATTTTACTTTCTAAAATTATTTTAAAGTTATGCAAACTTTTTAAAGTACTCACTCTTTAGCCAAGAAGTGGAGCACCCTGGATACAGTGTATCCTTTTTTCTAACCTTGCACCTTGATAAACATTCATAGCCTCCAATGGCTTTTTTTAAATGTACAATACATTAGATGTTTTTATCCAAAGCATCTGCCAGACATAACAGGGTATTGATTGCTGTCCCTGGAGCAGTGTGGGGATAGCTACCTTGCTCAAGAGCACTTCAGCCATGGAGGGAGGAACTAATTGGTAAGGGTGGGGATTGAACCTGCAACCCTGTGATCTGAACTCCAACTCCCTAATGCCTCATCCACACCAAGAGCTACCCACGCTGCCTGGTAGCGAAGCTAGAAGAAGAAGTTTTGCCTTGAATTTGCTGTATTTGTTCTGGACTTGACATTGACATGATTGATTTTAACTAATCAGATAACGGCTCTGGCTTGACATCCTGGGACATTCAGAGTTATGAGCATTCCAATTGATTTTCGCAGAACTGGCATAGCTCATTACCATAAGATTAGCTGACTTTTTATCGCAAAAATTTGCTCTGGTCGCCCAGTTAGCTTCACCCTTGGCGAATTCGCTCTGGTCATGCGCCCTCCATAGAAAAATAATTACTTCCGTCGCTCTGTTAGCGTAGGTCGCTCTTGGTGTGAGCATGTGTAGCAGGATGCACCTGCTGGCGATATGAGTGTGACAATTGACTGACAGCAGTAGGCGGGCATTAGGCTATTTACCTGAGCAGGTTACCGTTTCCTGCGCTGGCATCTTCCGCTGCCAACAGATCACATTGTTGGCGCGCTTGCTGGACACTCTGCGACCTGAGATTCGGATAGACCAGTTGGTCCACGGTTTGGCACTGTAATCTCCGCCAAATGAACGAGGCCTATAGGCTGGCCGGGAATTACGCATGCGAAGGGGTGAGCCCGCGACATCCGTGTGAGAGAAATCCCAGTGCATTAAGTGTATACCAGGGTCTCCAGAGCAAGTCAAGGACACGTGTGGGATACCTGTGTGCGCCTCGCCTGCTGCTGTTTTGTCTAAGGAGGAACTTTCTTTATTTTCCGTTTTCCTTGTGTTATTGTATATGTGCGTTGGGACTGCCTTTGTGAGCCTGCCGTGCTCTCGCTGGTTGGCTGCGTCATCGGACTCATTCACCTACAGACAGGGCCATTGGGCCGTCAGCGCAGTGCGCACCAGTCTGTCATTATCGGGCAGCGGGCATGGTGGCTGCCTTCCACGCCTCCATGCCATATAGTGTGTGAGTCGAACATTTGCATGTTTCTTTTGAGCCAACATTTGTAGTGGATTTGTTTTCATTTATTTTATGTTTTTGTGTGTTTTGTCTTAATTTGCTGTGACTTAACTGGCATTTAATTTCTCTGATGGTATGTCGGGTGCCGTTCGTGGTCCCGCCTTGTCCTAATTGCCCCTCACCTGTGGCTAGACTGTGCTGCCTGTGTGTATTTGTGAGCGTGTGAGCGTGTGCATGGGTTATTTATTCCTACTGTTTCCTTTGTTGTGTACAGCTGAACAAATAATACAACTATTGTATTGGGACCCCCATTTCTGTCGTTGTATCACAAACCTATTTAGCCTTTGAGTTAATTATTTCCTGGTGATACCATTTACTACCACCAGGTGGCGTCGTCGCAACTTTCCACTTTGCTACACAAGGCATAACCATTCCACCCTGGCTGTCTCGTTGAGGCTGTTGCCTGTTTTCCAAGTGAGCCTTAGATATCACAACAGAAATAAAGCAGAAAGCATCAGAGACACACTAACTGCTTTAGATCTGTGCACTCACTCCCGTCCCAGTAAGACACGACCCCTGTTATAAATTTGCTGTTACAAGAATGGAAATTGAAAAGTCATAATGTATTGCTAAAGGCCCTGTGCACCGTCATCATAGTGGTGTAGTAGCCTACTATGGTACAAACCCCAACTCCATAGAAGTTGGGACGCAAGGTTAATTGTGAATAAAGTGACCGACTGGGGTCATTTATTTTACATATTTTCATACACCATTTCTGCAATTTTTATCAGAAAAACTTATCCTTTTAGGAGTTTGTCAATACATATGTTGTGCATGTTGTGAATGCTTTTCGTGAGATTTGGACCATCTATGTAGGATTTATAATCAAAACACCTCTGGGGTCATTTATGACCCCGAGAGGATCCATGAGATACTCAACATTATAATGTCCATTGTTGTTGTAATTTTCAAACTCTGTTTTTTGTATTTTGTGTCTTTGGGCAGGTCATGGTCAGCAGACCTAAAATATTCACAATATAACATTTATAGTATTAAAATATAATATATTATATAAATAAATAGGGCACCCCTGCGATAGCCAACGAAGCATATTGTGAGGGCACCCAGGGAGCATTTCCTCTGTTATTGCTCCATATTTGTTGATATCATGGCACAGTGGTCCTAGACACATGATGAGAATATGAAATGGAAGTCATCCTGATGAACAAAGAGGGAGGAAACAAGTCATCAGTGTAGAAATCAATGGCGTTTTTAGATGTTTCCTTATTTTATGGCTATACAAAGGCCGAAGCATCAGTTGAATCATTTCTTTGCTCTCATATATGTGGAAGACACCTTTTCACAGCTACATTGTCCAGAAAAAAGTTTCTGAGAAATTTTGAGTGGGCATAAGCTAATATGTTTGAGACATGGTTTTGTCTATGTAAATTACCATATTCTCTGATCTTGTGATTTCATGAACCCAGAAATGTTGAGTACCCTAAAGTTTTATTGCAGAAATGTCATCTATGGGCCTAATGGATAGAATTTAGCTTGGTTTCTCAAAGTTTCACTTTGAGCAATTTCCACAATTAGCATAAATATACTGTATTGTTATAGTGAGACTACTACAAGTGAATAGGCTAAAAAAATGAAATGATAGATATCACCATGAAACTTTCTCAGTTGATTACTGATGATGAGAGAAGAAAAAAATAAATTGGATGTTTTTTGTATTTTGATGTTTACATATGCAAATGAGGGCATACATCATATTTAGCATATACGTATGTAAGTTTGACTATTTTTTAGCAAAACAATAAAATGTTCAAATTCACATTTTTTTGCTTTAGATGAGGGACAAGTATGTGCAAGATGTAAATAAATTTGAATGAACCCCAAAAAATATTTTATATAGTGGTATTTCTATATAAACTCCTTGGGGTCATAAATGACCCCGCTCGGTCAGATTAGTCGCAAAAACAGGCCGGTCGCTTGAGGGATAACAAAATACTGACATTTTCAGAAGTCTGGTTCTGACACTAGTTGGAGAATGGTACAAAGAAAACATATCAAAACTGACCAAAATTATTGTTTTGGGGGATATTCATGAATATGTAAATCCAACGTGTCTCAAAAGAGTTGGGACGGGGACAATAAAAGGCAGCAAATGTCGAGGAAGACTAAAAACAAAACAAAAGACAACACTTAACAGTTAATAGCATTAACCGATGAGATGATTTTATATAAAAACAGTGTTGATTCCTATCTTGGACATGATTTCAACAGTTTAGGTGTATTCCTTGTCATGTTTTGCAATGTTTTCCTTTCTGTAGTGCTTACAATGTGGCAGGTCTTGACCAAAAGCCTGCCATTTTATGTCCTGCTGGTCCTTATGTTGGAGTTAAACTGTTAAAGCGTAGTAGAGAATACAATTTGTCCTTACTACTGTGGCAGTAATCGAAGATCTCCCTTTAAAATATATTGCACGAGTGGCTTTTCATGCTGTTTAAAACCCATTGATTTCATTCAGTACTGTATTCAATTCTACAGGTGAGTTAGAACAGCTTAACCAATGTACTACTGCACCCCCATGTTATCATGGAGGCTTACGTTTGAAGTTAGCACTAACACAAGTTGCATGGTCAATTTACTATACTGACAATTCACTGTAGCACAGGATGTGCAAGACTGCATTATTTTCAAAATGAATTGACTTCTGCAACTCCTGTAAGCAAAGGAAAGTTTCCCACGTGTTCTGGGTCTATTTCAAGTGAGCTCGGGTGCATAGGAGAATGTTAAACCCCTCTATCATTTGCACACATGAAGCGTTCATAATATGGTCAATTTTCAATAGCTGTAATTTTCGGTGTGCTAGAGTGAGACTACAGCCAATATATATTTGAAGAGTTCAGATGCAAAACCCTCTAACTCCATTTCTGAAGACCTGAACTTCTATATTTGTAGAGAACCCCATTGTTGGTTTGGTTTACATTCATGTACTTGATAATACATATAAATAGTTATATTATGTAAATAAAATAAAAAAATATTCAATTTTGATAGTTTTGTATTAAATAAAAATGAATTAAGATTATTTTCTGAAAAGGCACTTAGGGGGTTTTGCATCTGAACTCTTCATTTCATGATGTCATGAACCTATACAATGATTTTAATGACATAAATATGTCTTATATACACTCAATCACGGTAAATCAAGGGAATTCAAAACTTAATAACTATGGTAATTGTTCCCTCTGCATCTTTAATTCTGAGTGACTCAGCCTCTCTGTGATTGTCTTATACATGGACATTCAAATTGTTCATCAGTACAATTCATTTTGAAATGTTCTTCCTTGTTGTTTTATCTTATTTGGATGTTTATAACATTTCACTGATCCCCATCTCAACTTATTTGAGACGTGTTGCAGTTATCAAATTAGAAATGAGTACATATGTCTCCTATTTTTTGCTCGGTTTTAACACTTGATATGTTGTCTTTTCACTATTCTCCATCTAAGGAATGTATTGAATGTTTTGATAGGATTTTGATTTTACAGTTTACCAAACGTCCCAACTTCACCGGAGTTGGGGTTTGTAGTAAAGTGACTATGACAGCATTCCACTGATAGAATGGCATGTGTTAAAGGGGCTACCAAATTTCTGAATATACCAACAACCTTAATAAGCTGATCTTAATGAACATTCACAACAGATGAAGGACTTACCCAGGGAAGTAGTCCGTAGAAGGGAAAAAATGTTGGCTTATAGTACCAAAAAGGGTCTGCCTAGTGCTCATGAATATTTCATTAGTTTACATCTTTGTTTAAACTTTTAAAGTCGAAATTATTACACAGGACATTTTACATTTTACAATTAATTTTAAATGATATTGACAAGTGAGGATGATTTCCCTAGAGCTTTTTGGAGGCACTCTCCTTTCACCTGTCTAGAAAGGTATATTCTTCTTTAGACGACCAAAAGGCTTTATGAAACTCAGCATGCTGACCTGTCAGTGGAAGAGGGAAGCAATGAGTGAAGCTTCATTCAATGATGTCCTCCCCTCTTTTACTGGGAGTGGATTCTTAACTGTCGACAGTTCTTAAGCACAGCCTGAGGTTTTCTTCTTCACTATAGCCCACATTTAAATCATTTACAAGTCAGAGTAAAAGTGACTGAGCTGCACTCTTTGCACATTGCAGCTAGCCTCGCGAGCCATCCTACGTACTTCTTACTAAATGAAATGGTAGTATTATGGGATGGTCAGGAGCAGGCTACATTGCAGCAGCCTTAGTGAGCGTATCCGCCACAGCGGAGTTCCGCTCTGTCCATTTTTTTTCTTAACAGTTGAATTTTATACATACCTTGGATATTGTCATAGAATTCTTCCTTTTTTTATATTTTAGACTATATTAGGAGAGGACAGTTTGAGTGAAAGACAGGAAATGTTTGGGAGAGGGATGGGGGAAGGGTCGGCAAAGGACCCAGGCCGAAATCGAACCCGGGTCAGCTGAGTGGTAGGCCACTGCAGGGCCCATAAAGTTCTTCCTCCATCTCCATTATAGCACTATTATTACCATTAGTAAAGATCTACTTTTAAAGAGGCCCTATTAGAATTAGAAGTTTAATGAATCACTGTCGCGAATCAGTCTATGCTTATTTGAGTCATTAGTGAATGAAGGAGGACTCTCCAGCCCACTTTCGCGGTCCGCTGTCAATAAACCCTGAATGTAATTTTTGTCATGGTGACCCGAAAGAGCTTTGTGGGAAAACATTACTACAATTACAATTTTACAATTTACAATTACATCTGAATTGACTGCTGGCAAACATTCTCACAGCGAGCTTAGTTAAACAGCATTTTTTTTCATGGCTGTAGATTTTGAGACGGGCATGCCACGGGCAAACTACCTAATCCTACATTTGCCTCTTTTCCACTGCTGGTTTTCTGGTAGGCCTACAGCTCGACACAGCACGACTCGTACGCCTCTTTTTGCTTTACGATTGAGCTGTGTCGTGCCTATTCGAAAATTAAAAAGTTGCGGCTGAGTCACACTTTTTTGAACTGTTGGCCTACTAGAAAACCGACAATGGAAAAAAGGCAATTATGCCCCTTTAACTTTGGGCAGAAGCTTTTTTTAGAGACCAGATAACTGTGTCGGCCCCCATAAAACATCTCCCTACGCCTTGTTGATTTCAGTCTTTTCAGCATTCTTGATAGGCCAATCACGCACTCCGCCATAGCCCAAAACATTCCATCAGTCCGCCTGCTTACGAAGTTGCAGACAGAACGTAATCAAACCAATCATTACCAGGTGGAGCACATTTCGTGGCCATTCTTCGCAACAACACCAGCCCGTCTTTCAACAAAAATAAGACACCGGGTGCTTGACAAGAGGTAATTTGCAACCGAGGGGGAATTTTTCTTCATTGGCAATCTTTTGTCATTTGTGTGTGTGTGTGTGTGTGTGTGTGTGTGTGTGTGTGTGTGTGTGTGTGTGTGTGTGTGTGTGTGTGTGTGTGTGTGTGTGTGTGTGTGTACATTTGATTGTGCGTGTTTGTGTGCATGTGGGTGGGCGGGACAGATGCAGCAGCAGTCTCGGACGTTAATGAGGGATGGGACATTGGAGGAGATTATCCTCCTTGAAGGTGTGTGGGGTTGAAGGACAGAGGCAGGCCCCTCTCTAATTACTCCGCCACTCTCCGCGGAATAACCTCTCAGGCTTTTCTCTCCGCTGTGCTGTGCTCTACTGGCAACAGGGCCGCTGACAACTTTCACTAGGCCCAGGACAAAGTTATGTGAAAGGGCCCCACCCAATACATATAATGTAATGGGGACCCAATTCTGGGCCCCCTATCTCCCTGTGCCCAGGACAACATACCCCTTTGCCCTCCCCTGTCAGTGGGCCTGACTGCCAAAAACACAAAACAATTGCGCTGGGGCTCATCCACCGCGGCGCACACAGCACATTTTCATGCCCTGGAGATGTTTTTGACCTCTACGTACATTGCAGCCCTCCAGACAAACTAAGCTTCAGCGCTTGCCTGGATGTCACACTAAGCTTCTGTAGTCTGAGCTTGGGTCAGGTAAAACCTCCCATGGAAAGGAAGTTGTAAGATGTGGGATCAACAAACAAATGTCAATCAAATACCACTGCATAAACAGACAGAGGCAGAGATATGAAACTTTCAATTCCATTGATTGGTCGATGACTTCTTTTTAAAAATATGTATTTTGGGTAGTGGTGGGCCGTTATCGGCCTTAACGTGCTGCGATAATGTGAAACTCTTATCGCGCGACAAAGAAAATATCGCACGTTAATCTATTCTCAAAATATGGATGTGGGGTTTGGGGATGCGCATCACCATAGCGTTCGATTGACAGACGCTTTCAGACTGCCCTTCAGTCGCTTCGCCTCTCCACCTGTTGCTCAGCAGCAGACCTACTAAATATGAACAGTGTTTGCATGCTGTAAACATTAATCTCTCTGCCGTGGTAGGTGTTGTTTTAGTGCTTTTTCATAAGTGGTAGACTAGAGAGACGTTATTGTTTGAGGTGAAGCAGACATTGTGTACCAGCCCGACATAGCCTACATTTCCTCACACATTGCATGGAACACAAACAACAGTCCTGTTCCAGAAATCTTGCCTGTGCCATAATTGCAAAACATTCAGTGTGATATACATTTTGAAGATTGTCAAACTGAAACTGTCAATATCTACTCTCGCTGAATGTTTGTGTCATGATCGCGCATTTGCGACTCATGTCACACGGTAATACACGTCGCGGTTGTTGCGCTTGATATAGCCAACCTCGCGGTCGTCGCGCTTGACTTTTTCTTTTTTTTGCAAACTGAATTCATTTGGAGTTGTAACTCCGCTGGCATTCTAACACAGAGAACAACTGTCAGGTTTAGGCCAAATCGATGTGGGCCAGTGCTTTAGGGATTAGAACTAGCTCTAGAAATCTAGTAGCCTGGCTCTGACTTTGCTGTACCTGCTGCGCAGCTCCTCCCTCTCTAAAGGAGCCGCTGCCCTTTTTAACAGTCAGTGGCAGATTCATTCTCTCTCTCTCTCTCTCTCTCTCTCTCTCTCTCTCTCTCTCTCTGCCCATTAGAAATGCTGAATTGTTGAGGTCATTTTGTTTAAATAGTCTAAATGTTTGATAGATTTATCTGTATTTGCCTCTACAATTTATAGCACTGTTCATTTTGAAATGTCAGTATATTATAACTGTAAATGCTTCCTAACATATTCGAAACACTTTTCAAATATTGCAGTGATTTTTTTTTCATCGCCAAATATCAACCATTTTTTG
>NC_085874.1:11184353-11216853 GCF_034702125.1 Engraulis encrasicolus
GTACACAAGCACACAAAAACGCGCACACACGCGTGCACACATACAGTATGCACACACATAAAAAGACACATGCGCGCACATACAGACACACACACTTACTCTATTTGGGTGTGTGCGTGTGTGCGTGTGTGTGTGTGTGTGTGTGTGTGTGTGTGTGTGTGTGCGTGAGAGAGAGAGAGAGAGAGAGAGAGAGAGAGAGAGAGAGAGAGAGAGAGAGAGAGAGAGAGAGAGAGAGAGAGAGAGAGAGAGAGAGAGAGAGAGAGATGATTAATCTATCCGGGAGAAGCTGTCGAGAGTTGAGAGTTAAAGCCACCCTGTCTTCTCTTTCTCCTCTTTTCACTTCCCCCTTGTGTTCTCTGCCTATCACTCTCTGCAACGCTTCAATGTGTTAACTCTTTCCCTTCCTTTCTATCACACAATCACTTCTCTTGTGCCCTCATCGCTTCACTTCATCTGTCCCTCTTGCTCTCTTATTGCAGTTCTTCTCTCTCTTTCTTTCTTTCTTTCTTTCTTTCTTTCTTTCTTTGCCACTAATTAAATATATCTCTGTCTCTCTGTCGCTCTCTCTTTCTCTCTCTCTCTCTCTCTTTTGCTCTGTCGCTCTCGCTCTTCCTGTCCACCTCTCTGGAATTCTCTCCTTCTCCCTCTTCTTTCTCGCCCTCTCCTTTCTGATCCTTCCTCCCCCTTTCTTTTTTATCTGAGGCCGCAAGCACTGGACTGCAAAGTCAGGACAGGGGAAGGGCAGCGCGAATGTCAGGTCAAAGTGTCCAAAGAGGAGTCTGTCTTTACAGCAGGTTAAACTGTGCGAAAGGGCAACTCTTTTGTTCACAACGTGTGTGTGTGTGTGTGTGTGTGTGTGTGTGTGTGTGTGTGTGTGTGTGTGTGTGTGTGTGTGTGTGTGTGTGTGTGTGTGTGTGTGTGTGTGTGTGTGTGTGTGTGTGTGTGTGTGTGCGTGCGTGTGCGTGCTTAAATGTATTTTACATTGAACTGAGGTCTGGCTTCAGGAGATTCGAAATCGAAAAATACATGTGACCTTAGGGCGTGTATGTGTGTGTGTGTGCATGCGTGCGTGCGTGTGTGTGTGTGTGGGTGGATGTGTGTGTCTGTGCTCGTGTGTGCGTCTGAGCTTAACTGTGGTATCAAGCAGGGCAGACTAAATTATGCTCACTGAGTGTGTGTGTGCGTGCGTGTGTGTGCACGTGTATGTGTGCCTGCGCACGTGTGTGTCTGTGTGTGTTCCCAGTACCCTATTTGCATTTCGCAGGGGACAAAAACATGGTCCTTTGCGGAACACAGCGACCCCTCGATTCTCTGTTGACAGAGAATCAGAAGGGCCCGGTAGCCAGGGCAACACTGCATGCGTAACAACAACAATAACAGCGATAAAATAACTGCACAAACAAGAGGAAGGAGTTGAACCTTGAGCTGTCATGATGGGCACC
Source organism: Engraulis encrasicolus (assembly GCF_034702125.1). Lineage (NCBI taxonomy): Eukaryota > Metazoa > Chordata > Actinopteri > Clupeiformes > Engraulidae > Engraulis > Engraulis encrasicolus. The sequence goes on from NC_085874.1 coordinate 11,185,796, forward strand.
TAATGTTCCACCTTGTTAGCTCTCCAGCCACCTTCCCTCTCAACAGGACACCAGAGAGAGTAAAGAATCTCTGATGACACTGTGCTGCACACGCAAGACAGGAGAAGCTCAAGGAGTTGGTGGACAGAGATGTACCTCCGGGATTTTGGACACCAGACCTCATTTCCGAGTAAGCCAAGGTGTAAACAATGTGTCATATACATAATAATGGGGTTGTTTTGAATGTTGTTGCAACTGGATAAGACTATTTTTGGGGGCAGGCTACCAATTGCCGTTCACTTGCGCTAGCTTAGCAACATGGACATGAGAATTCACAAGGACTGCATGGAATGTGAAAAAAACGTTCTGGACACATTGTTTACACCCTGGCTGACTCGGAAATGAGGTCTGGTGTCCAAAATCCCGGAGGTACACTTTAAGTATATAGAGATATGCCAATGTAATAGGTTGCTATGGGCACCTAACATGACCAGGTTCCGGTCTGCCTAAAGGGGCGTGTCATAATACTCCTAGCATTGAATAGAACAGTCCTTAGGTCTGCCTAGGTCTGCCTAAAGGGGGATTTTTACCCCCCTCCCCCTTCCAATAATAGAACCCGGAAACAATGGGCCAATGGAACCTCTCTCTCTCTACTCTCTCTGTTAGTGGAGGATTCCAGCCCAGCGTACATCGGTGTGTGCAGGGCCGCTGACAGCTTTGGCCAGGCCCGGGACAAAATCAACTAAATGGGCCCCCGACCCAATACATATAATGTAATGAAGGCCCAATTCTAGACCCTCTTTCTCCCTGGGCCCGGGACAACATGCCCCCTTGTCCCCCCCTGTCAGCTTTTAATATTGAGGTACCCACTGCTTTCAAAGTAGCGTACATTGGTGTGTACACATCACCCACTGCTTTCAGCACAGTGTGCATTGGTGTGAGTGTGAGTTTTTCTATCACCCTCTGCTGCTGCCAAGCATTGGGATAGCAACTGCAATAAAAACAAACAGAAGGAAATAAGATGTGGCATGCACACACACACACGCACGCACATACACACACACACACACACACACACACACACACACACACACACACACACACACACACACACACACACACACACACACACACACACACACACAAACACACACGCAAGCACACACACACAAATGAACAGACACACACACACACGCACACACACACACACACACACACACAAATGAACAGACACACATGCACACGCACACGCACACACACACACACACATGCATTATATTATTTTTTTCAGAAATAATGGTGTTTCTGGGAAATTTAAACATAAAAACACAACGAAGTAGTAAAGTAGAGGGAACTCTACTCTTTTATTAATCTCGAGGGAAATTAAGTTGTCTGGCAGCTTACAGAAATACAGAAATGCAGACTTTAGTTCACTTTACATTTAGCAAACACTTCAGTACAATCAGCCATCCAGCAGCTATACACACACACACACACACACACACACACACACACACACACACACACACACACACACACACACACACACACACACACACACACACACACACACACACACACACACACACACACACACACACAGTTTTTCATATGGGAAAGTTTGTCATATGACAAAAAAAGTTGGTTGCTCTACCTCCCTAAGCCCCAGGCAGCCACAGGGGTTCTAAGACCCACCTACATCAAAGCAAGTCAGAGTTTGGATATACCTTAGATCCATGCTACTTTTAACACCTTGTCCCATCTGCAAACTGACAGATTCTACCTTATTATATTATGTTATCTTTATTATATTTAAGTTAACCGCGAGTAGCGGTAGGTGTCAATCGCGATGAGACACGCACATCATACTGGCCAACAAGAGAAATGTCGACATGACTTTCAGTTGAGTTAGGATAGTTCAACAACACTGTGCCACCCTGCATCCGTGTGAAACACTTGTCCCTGGCAGTAACACAATACATCAGTGAAGCAGGATTTTTTTACCTAAGTTTAGTCTATTGCTAAATGCAAGCCTGTTGTGATTTGCTGTGTTGCTCATCACGGCTCATTGTACTTTTGTATGTTGCAAAACCTACCAGACCTTAAAGCTGTATAAAGTTCCTGAACACAGTATGTAAGTCATGTGTCATGAAGGAGGCCATTTGGCAATACTGCACTGATGCATAAACCAGTGTTGCTGGTCTTCAAGAAATTGAAATTCTATGTGGTACTTGTTCACTCAGCCATCAGCAATATTTAGGCTGAATCCCAATTCACCCCTTAGCCCTACGCCTTTCCCCTTCACCTCTGTTTTGCGCGTTCATATAGGCTATAGGGGGCCCAATTCATGTTAAGACAGAGGGGTAGGCATAAGGGGAAGGGCTCTCTACCACTTCAAACAGAGGGCTACGACAGATTTCCCAGAATGCATTAATGTGCGAGATGCCCCACTCCAGTCCAAACAAACGAAATGAACCACTGGTTACTCTGTCTCTGGTCTCTGCTGTCACTTTTACTTTTTGCCCTTTTGATCGTATTTTGAGTATCTGAACAACTGCTATGGATGAGGATTTTGTTGCCGAGCGAGTGCTTAGGTACGTGCTAGGAACATGTTTGTGTTTTGTAATGTTCACCAGTCTAGGTGAGCAGCTGGCTAAAACTTAGCTTTTATTTACCACTTTTCACTTAGCTGTTGCAGCTAAAGTGAGACGCTAATAAGGCTTCCTGACAACAATGAAATTGACTTATTAAGAAATAAGACTGAACCATACGATGTGTGAAGATTTGATAGGAAATAATAGAGCAGCCCCGAAGCCGTCCTCCTTCGCTGTGTGTGTAGAACTTGTCTTTATCTCCGTGCGCAACGTGCAAACGTGAGCAAGCATCACATTTTGACAAGTGAGCTACAAATCTGAACGGTGAAATTAATTAGAACTAATACACGCGTTTTGAAAATGCCGTCCTTCAGACAGCAATGTTTATTTATGGTATTCCTACAGACGTTTTGCAGACGTAGTAGTAGACCGTGAGTGAGATACAGCCAAGTTCTCACGGTGAAGTTGAGAAGTTGGTTTCAACTTCCGGGTGTCTGAGAGAAATTCACATATTTTGCAAAATCATGGTTTATACCCCAGACATTACCGCATGCTTTGACTACATGTGACTTACAAGGCACTGCCCAAATTATTGTGATTGAATGTCACTTTTTAATATAGTTAGCCTACATCACATAAAAAACAGTGTTTCCTATGGGGTTACTCTTTTTTCTCAACAGCTTTCACGTCAAGTGATTGGGGCCCCAAAACATGCAGCACGCATTGACTGTATGCACAAACTAAGACACACCCCAAAAAATTATACCATGTCATAAATATGTTAAATAGCCTATATACCATTGTTTCCTATGAGAATATGTATCATTGACCCTTTATCCACACATGAATGAAGATCTCCACCCTCAGTGCAGTGCAAACCGTGAAGTACACTCTGCAACGTTGGAAACAGAGACTGGGGTGGAAATGTTTAAAAGGGATGGTGTGGAATTTGGAGAGGTAGACGAGAGGTTGTGTGCAAATGTGAGAGGGGCTGGAAGTATGGATAAAACACAGGGTCAGGCAAATTTGGCTGAGGGAAAGGAGGGCTGAATTTGGTTGCCACCCATCTACCAGTGCTGCTGGTAAAAGAGCAGAGGTGGTGGAGGAGAGGATGGTGGGTCGCGGTCGCGATAGTTTGTCACCTTTTTCAACCCTCCTGAGTTTGCAGGTATGTATACAGAACACTGATAACACTCTAGAATTGATACTGTATAGAGAATTAATTTTGGGCTACCGTCACTGTTGTGCTGGATTAATGAAATTATTTCTACCACTTGGGTTTCAAATGTCATTTCAAAATTTCCATCAATAAATATAGTCTGCACACAGAATGGCTATTAATTGTTGCTTCCATACAAAAATCTGGTCGCTCTAATATGTCATTAGGATGTTGTTGTAGCTAAACATTTTGTTTACTTTGGGTTATTTATTGGGGGGGGGTTCTAGGAATATTCGTGATGAGAGCTTTTTTTGTGCAAACTGTGGGGGTTAAACACATTTTATCTGATATTTGTGCAGCATATTCAGATGTTTTTTTCGGGGAACAGAATACCTGGTACCATGGAGGCATAAAAGGCAAATAGTATACCACCTTACATGATTCATACTATATAGGGTATGAATCATGTAAGGTGGTATGTAAGCCATTATTACTGAATCTGCCTAAAGGGTGGGGGGCGCACCGCACAGTATCACACATTGTCCCTACTCATAGCCCTTGTCCCTCATGGGGCTAATTTGCAGCTGTGATAGAACGGTCCCCACACTGGGGTTGAGCTCCAAAAATGTACACTCTATTTTATTGAACAAACAGCAATGTTTCGATCCACCATTGGCCTAAGGCCTCTGTGCGGATCACTCTATCACAATGTCTACCACTTTTGTTTGGCACCTGGATTATTGTTTATGTGGATGTCCGCACTAACCTCCAAACACTTATTTGCAGGTGGTCATGACACACACACACACACACATACAAACACACACACACACACACACACACACACACACACACACACACACACACGCACACGCACACGCACACGCACACGCACACACACACACACACACACAGACCAGCAGCAGTGGTTTCTGATAAAAAGGTATAAGAACCTAAAGATCCTGCACACACGCACCTACGCACACACACACACACACACACACACACACACACACACACACACACACACACACACACACACACACACACACACACACACACACACACACACACACACAAGCACATGCACACACAGTGGCAGTCCTACAATAGCCTTGGTCTCATTAGCCGCGCTTCAGCGGCCCGGGGCCGCCCGGGGCTCAGGAGAGTGGCCGGCTCGGAGCTGCCGGCCCCGGGCCATTTTTTGCCTGATCGGACTCATAGCCGACCCCAGGCACATTCAGGTACACGTCTCGTTTGTGAAACGTCAGTCGGGCACAGCCCACTTTCGCCCCAAATCACAGAAGGACAACAACAGAACAACGACAAAGAAGGAGAAAAAAACGGAGCAAACTCTGCTGGAGCAGGTCGCCGTTTGGCTCGTAGCCTACGGACAAAGACGACAAGAACTGCAAAGAAAATGGCTTGCCTTTCAAGAACAGTTTTATTACATGGCAAAGTTGTCGATTCAGAAGCTGTATGGGACGCAGCGCATGTTAAGAAGACAAAGACGCATGAAAATACGAGCAGCTCGACAACTGAGAGAGTGAACAGAAGGAGACGTGCGAACATGCCCAGTTAATCCCCCCAATAGCGCACAGAAGCATGAGCCCCGGACATAGCGAGACATGAATGTGCAGGTAATTGAATAAGTTACCATGTGAAAGGAGACCAAATCCCGGAGACATAGCACCTTCATCAGTTGCTATAGAAAATTATGAGCCCCGGACATAGCGACACACCCCCTCGTTGCGGCGTGCCACCTGTCTATTCATGGTGAATGTGCAGGTAATTGAATAAGTTACCATGTGAAAAGAGACCAAATCCCGGAGACATAGCATCTTCATCAGCTGCTATAGAAAATGATGAGCCAGGGGAATAGCGACTATTTATTAAAGTAGCCACGGAAGTAGCGTAGCCTACAAGTCGTTCCATCTGCATAACATCGGTGTGTGTCCTGCAGGGAATTCTAAGTGTGCGCACTATGGCACATGTCTGCAAAACGTATGCCTATGGTTTAGTATGTCTGCAAAACATGAGACACTAGGGCAGCAGAGTGAGGATGATTTTAAATAGGCCTAAGTCAATAACAGCTGTGCTTTACTGTGTAATAATGTGGCTGCATGGGGGACTTATCGCTAAATTCTGGGCAAATTATTAGTTTGGGGTGTTTGGCTTTCTTATGGCATAATTTCATAAGATGCAACTTTGGCACTTCTGTTTGTGTTTTTAAAGTTATTTAGCCAACATAACTTTTTTGTTGTTATCAGGGCATCATGGGCACCACTACACTTAAACTTGGGATGTCATAGCTAAGTCATGTCGGCTTTTTTCTGCTTTTAGCCGCCAACTCTTGTGCCATTATCGTGATTTGGCATGCTTTCCACTGGACACCAATAAAAAGTGTCTCACAAATACTCACACATGACATTTATGTCGGCTTATTTAGCTTTTGCGCTATTATCGCCGAAGGTCTGGTAGGCTATATCGCACGTGGGCTATATCGCCCGAGGTTGACCCCGCCTCCGAGCCTCGGCGGTGCTTGCTGGCCCATCGAATTCGACGGGCCAGGGAAAGCGGCCCTTAGCCCCACAACCTGGCCCGGCGGCCATCTTTAGCACCTAGCCCCCTTTTGATGAGATCACCGTCAGCCCCCTTTTGTCCGGGCCAGCCCGGGGCTGGCCCTGCAGTGAGACTAAGGCTAATGACTGGTGCCCCGGGCCACATCCCCTCTGAAGCCCCACCCTTAAACTTCCTGGTTGGCCCGCCGCTCCAACTGCCCCTGCACACACACTAAACACACACGCACAGACTTGTTTGTATACATAAACTCAAACATTCAAGCGAGACGCAAAGCATACAATTATAATTAATGCATAAATATAAATGTTAATATAATACACAATAATAAATTACTTAATTAAGAACTCACTTACTTGTTCATATTCACACAAACACACTGTCGTGCATTGCACACACACACACACACACACACACACACACACACACACACACACACACACACACACACACACACACACACACACACACACACACACACACACACACACACACACACACACACACACACACACACACACACACACACACACACACACACACACACACACACACACACACACACACACACACACACACACCGCAGCATTGTGAGGCTTGGAGAGCTCTGTGTTGAAAGTCACCGGAGCGGGGAATGGAGAACATTCCAATTTTGCACTGGCGGGGATGCCAAGGTGAATTAGGGGGAAAACAGCAGCCGTGAGAGATGAGATGAGGGGAGAGAAATAGAGCCTTTGAGACAGCCCCTTGCTTTAGTGAAGTATACGGTACACACACACACGCACACACACACACACACACACACACACACACACACAGGCTTTCAGTCAGCCCCTCACTTTAGTGACACACACACACACACACACACACACACACACACACACACACACACACACACACACACACACACACACACACACACACACACACACAGACACAGACACACACACGCAGGACAAGGCACACACACAGGCCACTTCGCCATACCATTACAATATACCGACGCATATGCCTACATTCAGGCATACAGAGTGATGCATGCAGAGGGACGAAAACGGGAACGAACGGAATTTTACGCAATTTTATGAGGATGGTCTTCAACTGTTCCTGAACAGAAACGTTATTCTGAAATCCACAAAACCGGTTAATAACGGTTTATTTTGTTCTCTATATTTTATAAAATTTCACAAAAGCATAGTTTAGCACGTATCCAGAAACGTTTTTCATAAGAAATTATTCATAGGCTACAGTAAGTCTGTAGGCTATATGTGGGAGGGATAGCCCATCTGAATGTTTTTGGATGCGGCCTGTGATTTAGCCTATTATTTTTGAGGATAGAGTAGCTATTGTGTAAATCAAGGGCAAATACTAATGGGTACGCCTATTCCAGGTATAAGGTACAGTCCATAAAATTAGACTTGATAGGCCCGCAAAACACTTCCAGGAACGATAAGAACGAACGATATTTTGCGTTCCGAACCGGTTCAGGAACGAAATTTTGGTGGCGGAACGAATTCAGGAACGAAAACGTTAAATAAAGGCCTACCTGAACCGTTCAGAACGGAACGATTGAAAAATAATTTCGTTTTCAAGCCCTGCTGACAATTGACCACTGAATATGTATCGGTCTTTAAAAAAGAGACCCATTAGTTCGACATCCCAGTCTGACTGACCACACATGTTCAAAATATGCCCAAACCAAAACAATTCCTAAGCCTGACTGTCAGGAAAGGCATGTACCTCAGTAGCCTGAGCGCCTGAGCGGCACAGCTGTTGGACTAAGGGGCTGTTGAAAAATGCGAGTCTACAAACATTCAACTCCCCACATTAATGAGTTGCCTCTAAATGTTTGCCATCTTGACGATATTCTGGGACAGTCACTGTCTGCTAGTTTAAATAAAATGGCCGAAATATTTAAGACCAGCTCCCGTGAGCACAAAGCGTCTGTGCTGTTGGTTTTTGCCTACAAAATAACTGGCCAATTTCCACGATGAACAAAGCATGGTTGTGCTGAGCAGTCATGGCTAAGCAGTTGTTCAGGTATCTCTCATGCACACTGAAAGTTTCCGGTTCGACTCCCAATTTGGCAGTTTGTTGGGCAGAGTGACTAATAAGTCTTCCTGCCCATCCTCCTCCATGACTGCATGGTACCGCTGCACTGCTCCCTTGGGGGATCATTTGGGCTGTCTACTCAGGCGTTGTGTGCATGGAGAGCTGCTGTGTCACCATGACAAGTTTGTCTGTAGGTTTTTCACTATTCTTACTGAATTGACTTTTTTTTACTTTGTTTTTATTTTTAGTACAACAGCTTGACAATTTTTCTTTGAACTTTTACGCCTCTATTCCATTGCCAGTTTTCTGGTAGGTCCACAGTTCCACGTAGCGTGACTCGGCCACCACATTTTGCTTTTCGAATAGACATGACACAGCTCAATCGTAAAGCAAAAAGTGGCGGCTGAGTCATGCTGTGTCTAGCTATAGGCCTACCAGAAAAACGTGAGTGGAAAAGAGGCATTACATGATTGCTCTTTGAACTCAAGTGACATTAAGTGTTGACATTTAGTGTAGAAGAGACTGATTAATCACAGGTTCTGTGCAGTTCCAATGCCTGACTGGTCTAATGGTACATGATTGCACAGTGGAATGACGCTTCTCACAGTGGCAACCAAGTGTCCATCCAGGATCACTGTGAAAAAGAACTGTTTCAACAGCCATTAGCAAGAGCACAATGTGGTAACAACATTGCACAGATGACACACACACACACACACACACACACACACACACACACACACACACACACACACACACACACACACACACACACACACACACACACACACACACACACACACACACACACACAATTACCACGGGCACTACCCCAAGTTTACCTGTGGTCTTTTTAGGAATAAAAAATGATTTCACTTAATTGTGCATTTGCCCTAAAGCCCGTCTGTACTTGACTCCATCTTACTTTAAAAAAAATGGACTCCTAATTTCACTAAAGGAAAAGGCAATAAATAGCCTGCAATAAACATGACTATCTATTTGAGTCCATAAGCTGTCTAAAATCTACTTAATGTGCAAAGCTGATAATGCACACAATAAATCAGTGGAAAGTTCTACGCAGTCCCGTAATAGTCCACTTAGTATCTGTCCGAAGTGAACAGGAGGACTTACAGTACAGCACTGTAGTGTCTTTGTGCAGATGGGGCCGCCAGCGGGCGTGTCCACTATCAGCTGAAAAGACTCAACTTTATCATAACAACATTCATATGACATTAGCCGTAGCCGTAGCCGTAGCCGTAGCCGCTTTGTGCAAACGGGGCTGCCAGCAGGCCCATTCACTATTTGCTGAAAAGAATCAACTCCATCATAACTGCACTGCTATGACATTACAGAGAGCCTTAAGTAACCGATTAAGACTTATTCATTACTATTGTGAAGCGAAAGTGAAAGTGAAAGGGAAACTCCAACTCCTATTGTCATTGTGACAGAGCCCTCCGCAGCACACAAAGAAATTGCATTTATGCCTCACCCGTGCAATGGGGCAGCCCCCAATGGCACCCGAAAGGGAGCAATGCGGTGGGACCGTATCATCTTCAGGGTACCGCAGTCATGGAAGAGGATGAGGGAGAGCACTGGTTAATTACTCCCCCCACCAACCTGGCGGGTCGGGAGTCGAACCAGTAACCTTTTGGACTACAAGTCTGATGCTCTAACCGCTTACCCATGACTGCCCATAATCTTTGGTGAAAGTAGGGTTATTACACAGGCTCTGTGCAAAGGTGCTAAACAAAGTTCTCTTCCCAACACATTGGAAAAGTAAGTATGCTGCTGCTGATGCCTTATTATATTGTCCCTCTGAGGATGCTATAAGGCTGGTGCTCGTGATGTTTTCCTGTGCCAGCCATGTTCGGAACTAATGTGCTTAACAGCGAACAGCGACTCACCTTCATACCAGGTTATTTACTCTACCACATGTTACCCGGGGTGAGCCTGCTGGCAATGACATTGTCGTCACGTCGTCGTCACAGCCAGCAATGATTTCTGGAGTTGCATCAGTCAATTGGAGGTTAGGTGCCCAGGGAGTTCTGTTTGGATTCGTGATTTAGCTTCCTGTTGGGCAAACTTTTAACCTTTTTGAATATACAGCAATTTTAGTACATCATAGTGAAGGCTCACCCCCTATTAGTATTTTATATTCGTTCATTTGTGACATTGATAAGTAATTTTTGAATGGCATTGCAGCTCATTACTGCCCTAAGATAAAACAAAATAAAGTTAACTTTCCTCACATAATATTTATATAGCCTATTCCAGCATTGGCATTTGTCCAGGAAAAAACAGTGCTAAGCAGCCGTTTTGTGTGTGTGTGTGTGTGTGTGTGTGTGTGTGTGTGTGTGTGTGTGTGTGTGTGTGTGTGTGTGTGTGTGTGTGTGTGTGTGTGTGTGTGTGTGTGTGTGTGTGTGTGTGTGTGTGTGTGTGTGTGTGTGTACGCGTATGCGCGCGTGCGTGCATGCGTACGCGTGTGTGTGTGTGAGAGTTTTTTAAACCGCCCTGGTTAGCTTTTCTGGTGGTGACGGCTGTCTCTGCACTCTGCAATCGAACAGTCTGGGCAAAGGCAGTGACAGCAGCACAAGGATGTGTGTGTGTGTGTGTGTGTGTGTGTGTGTGTGTGTGTGTGTGTGTGTGTGTGTGTGTGTGTGTGTGTGTGTGTGTGTGTGTGTGTGTGTGTGTGTGTGTGTGTGTGTGTGTGTGTGTGTGTGCTCTATACCTGTCTGTTTTCAGCTGCAGTAACATCTGTCCCGGCAGTAAATGTAATGTGCCTCAGCACCAAGTGTAGACAGAGGAGAGGAGTGGAGATGAGAGGAGAGATGGAGGGAAGGGAAGAGAAGAGCAGAGGGAGAGATGGAGGAGAGGAGTGGAGAAGAGAGGAGAGATGGAGGGAAGGGAAGAGAAGAGAAGAGAAGGAGGAGAAGAGTGGAGAGGAGAGGTGAAGGAAATAGTAGAGAAGAGAAGAGAAGAGAAGAGAAGAGAAGGAGGAGAAGAGAGGAGAGATGAAGGGAGGAAAAGAGAAGAGAAGGAGGAGAAGAGTGGAGAGGAGAGGAGAGGTGAAGGAAAGAGTAGAGAAGAGAAGGAGGAGAAGAGTGGAGAAGAGAGGAGAGATGAAGAGAAGAGAAGAGAAGGAGGAAAGGAGTGGAAAGGAAAGGAAAAGAAAGGAAAGGAGAGGAGAGGACAGATGGAGGGAAGAGAAGGAGGAGAGGAGAATATACAAGAGAAAGAGGAGATGGAAGGAAAAGAGAGGAGAGAAGTAGAGAAGGACAAGGAGTGAGGGAGGAGAGGAGAGAAGTGGCAGAAAATGGGGGGAGTGTGAGGAGGAGAGGACAAGGTTGGAGATGGGCGGGGGCAGATGGAGGAGAAGTGATGGAGAAGAAGAGAGTGGGATGGCTGTGGTAGCCCGTCTAGGCTGAAGACAGGCGGAAGCACACTGTCTGAGAGCCACTGACGGCCCATCTACACTAATTCATGCTTCCAGCAGCTCCACCTGAAGTTTCGGTGGTGCTGCCTACTTAGACTAGCCTGGTTCACACCAGACGGTGTATGTGTAGCTTCGGCGCCCCCTGGCGGAGCAGAGCTACACACACTACCGTCTGGTACACAGCCATAGAGCACGCTCCGTCTCCAACCAGAAAATAGGCTGAGAATGTATTGCTTCAAAATCAACGGTAACTCACATTGAGGAGTCACAAGACATATTAGAGACTATATTGACTCTTTAAAGATTAACAGGAAGGTTTTTGAAGGAATTTGTTGGTGAGGAGGCCGTGCCGAAGCAATAAATTCTCAGCGTATTTTCTGGTTGGAGACGGAGCGTGTTCTATGGCTGTGTACCAGACGGTAGTGTGTGTAGCTCTGCTCCACCAGAGGGCGCCGAAGCTACACACACAACGTCTGGTTTGAACCAGGCTATACTTAGACTATGGCTGAATTCGAAACGGGAGGCAGTGACTCGATGACTCTCCTCCTACATAAACAGGTCACTGATCAGATAGGTCAAGTTAGCTGATGAGGCAGCCGTTACGAACGGCACTAACGAGTGCGCCGCCTTGCGCATTTGATGTTACGGCGATTCTTGCGATTCTATGGCGGGAGTTACGTTCATCACGTTAGCGCATAGCTTACGCATGCTATTTGAACGGTGAATGATCGTCAGACGGCGGAATTGTAAAATAGGCTATAAATAGATCTAGCGACCGCATATTTAGATACTACGATGTTGATTTATGCATTCGATGTTCAATATCTACATACATAAGTGTCAGAATAAAGAGTATGATAAGGTAGTAGTTTGGGTAGTAGCCATGTTTGTTTTTCAGGTTTCCGGTTGAGAGGGAGGTGGCGCACAGCATGTTGGGTACCAAGGCAGCGAAGTCAGCATCTGATGTATCCTCGAAATATCCTCGTTACGCCCACAAATGCAGTCAACTGCCGAGAGAGGAAATAAAGCATTTTTTCGTTTCGATCCACACTTCATGACTCGATGTCCAGTTAGCTCACTGGAAGGACAGCTGCCTTCCCTGTTTCAAATCGGGCCTGCATCCTACTTCCTGAATGGTGCTGCCTACTTACACTATATCCTACTACCTGAATGATGCTGCCTACTTAGACTATATGCTACTACCTGAATGGTGCTGCCTACTTAGACTATATGCTACTACCTGAATGGTGCTGCCTACTTAGACTATATGCTACTACCTGAATGGTGCTGCTTATTTACAGTATATCCTACAGGGGTGTCACACTCAAACTGACCGAGGGAACAAAATCAAAATCTCGAGCGAAGCTCAATAGGCCTATGTTTTTTTTTTTTAACTGACTAAAATTGTGCACACACACACACACACACACACATACACACACACACACACACACACACACACACACACACACACACACACACACACACACACACACACACACACACACACACACACACACACACACACACACACACACACACACACACACACAATAGCCTACTCATATTTAACAGATTCCCATCATATTTCAAATGTGCCTGCACATTTTCTGTTGCACATGAATGTGAGCTGTTTCACTGGCCTGGGCCCACTCACATTCCTGTGACAGGAAAAAATAATGTTCAAGTCTTAATAATACACAGCACATTTATGGTGTATGTGGGCCAACTACATTTGAAATGATTTCGCAGACCATATAAAATGACTCCACAGGTCAGATTTGGCCCCCGGGCCTGAGTTTGACACCCCTGTCCAAGTACATGAATGGTGCTGATGGCAAACCATGTTTGAACAGTGTCTTTTGCCACATCAACATTGGGTGTGAACCATTGGGTGAACTATTTTAGGGATTTTTATGAACTCACATGTTCAGCTCACAATCACATGTATTCAGATGTACTTGATGTACTTCATTTTTGTCAATTATTTTACAGTTAACATCTTTTGTTTGTTATAAAGTGAACTTCAGAAAAAGAGTCAGCCTCATTTGCATTCTTCCATGCTTAAAATTACAATATGTTTTATACTTAATTGCTTTATTCTATATTGTCTCAAGAGGTCTATGGAAGATTTAGACATTAGCCAGTGGTTTACGGAGCAGTTGTGACACCATTTTCTTAAATGGCAAAGTTATGCTTCAGGTTCCGTACCCCTGTCCCTGCCCGGTCTGTTCTCACAACAACAGCAACAACAAAAACAATAACAACAAGGGCAGTTACATACCCATACCATTTATGGGTAGTTATCCATGGGGAACCAGGTTCGAATCCAGCCTGAGCCAATGCCCCTATCCAATCCTATCTCTGTCCTCATCATTCATTGTCCAACAATAGCAACAACACCAGCAGTTTGCATTAGGAGACTACCTAGAGTGCTCTGCAGTGAAGCCAGACCTCCACCAGCAATATGGCCACCGCTCTCCAGGGTGGAGCACGGCGACCATTACGTGCCACCAGTCCATCCGTCTCTGTCAGTTTCTCCCTGCTCTGCACTCCAGAGGTTAGAAGGGCGGGAAACTGGCAAAAAAGATGCAACTGGCTGAGTGGAGTGCTTTATTGCATTACAAAATGGGTCCTTTGTCATGGTTTGCTTAGTGTCAGGTGCGCTTATATACTGTAGTTTCAGTGTCTTATCAAGTCTCGTCAATGCTTTCCTGGTTACAAGCTGTAGCTCTAGAGCAGGCTGCTACCACTATCCACTACCATTTAATGTATTAGTGGAACCTACAGCAATGCCCCCCCCCCCAAACAATGGCCAAGGGTGAATGGTCATGACCTGAATACAGCATGTAGCTTAGAGAGTTGTATTAAGTATTAGTAGAAGTACTGTTATGAATTTAATAACAAGTGTATCTATGTAATATCGTACTTCAGTTGTTGTAAAAACATCCAGAACAGTACTTCTACTTCTACTTTATGCAACTGGTAGTTTAAGTGTTCCTGAAAAAAGATTTTACATCAACAATACTGTAAGCTAAGTTACAATGACCAATTTCTTATAGAAAATCTATGCGTTCCATTCATTTCAATGGAGCGATCCCTAGAAGAACTCATATTGTCCTTGTGACACAGCACTTCACAACACACAAGTGAACACTGCACACTGCACACAACAAAATTGCATGTATGCCTCGCCTGTGCAAGGGAGCAGTGCGTCGGGATGGTACCATGCTCAGTGTACCTCAGTCATGGAGGAGGACGGGGGAGAGTACTGGTTAATTACTCCCCCACCAACCTTCAAGTCTGACTCCATAACCGCTTACTCATGAAGGCATGAAGGCCCATGGTCTGCATAACGGGTGAAACTAGAAGCTGGCAACAATGGGCATTGACTGCCCTAAGTAGAGAAAGTGCTTAAAGTTCATGATCCGACCCAGGTGGGACTTGAACCCACAATCCCCAGCTCCGGAGGCTGATGCCTTATCCATTAGGCCACTGGGCCTACATTCAAAACAGGAATACAGATGGTAATGTTTGTGTTGCTGCTATGTCGCTCCACCCAATGGCAGTTTGATTTTCAGGTAAAAACTACTTAATGTAATCTTCCTCGGACAGTTGTGCAGCCAAGTGGAAACCAAGATGCAAGTTGTCAACTATGGACACTTAGTTGTACGTAGATACAAACGACTACTACTTTTCATGTTATGATTTGGCTTTCCAGGCTAACTTATTGGTCATGGTATTGTACTTACTAGAGTAGTATTGTGGTATTGAGCATGTCCTTACAAATTAAAGTTGATATTTTCATAGCCAGGTGGGGCATGAATCCACAATCCCCAGCTCCAGAGCCAGGCGCCTTATCTATTAGGCCACTGCACCTATATTGACAGAGTGATGCTGATGTGTGGTCTGGTTCTATGCAGCTCCACCCAATTCAGATCCAATCAGTGGCTGTGAGTGTGTCTTAGATAATGGTAGAAAAGTGCTAAGGACAGACAGCCATCCAAATTCTTTTTTAACTTTTAATTTACATGGCCTCTAAATTTCCATTTGTGATCAATTACAATGTAAGTATGCCTTTTTCCATTATTAAATCTTTGCTGACCCAGCCATGTTTTTGTTGAGTAAAAAAATGATGTATTGTACACATTGGGCAGTCATGGATGAGCGGTTAGGGTGTCAGACTTGCATCCCAGAGGTTGCCGGTTTGACTCCTGACCCGCCTGGTTGGTGGGGGGAGTAATCAACCATCCTTCTCCATGACTGAGGTACCCTGAGCATGGTACCGTCCCCCCGCACTGCTCCCCATGGGGCGCCACTGAGGGCTGCCCCCTTGCACCGGTGAGGCATAAATGCAATCTTGTGTGCTGTGTCACAATGACAATGGGAGTTGGAGTTTCCCAATGGGCTTTCACTTCACTTTCACGATGTAGGTCTGTGAATGTAATTTTCTGAATAGACCAGGCAAACCCATCCTGCAATCCCAAGGCTTGAGCTTGAGTTTGGCTTTCCAGACAGCTAATGTGCCAACTTGACCTGTCATTAGTGGAGAAGGTTGTAGATGCGACCCAGGTGGGACTTGAACCCACAATCCCCAGCTCCGGAGGCTGATGCCTTATCCATTAGGCCACTGGGCCTGCACAATTAAAAGAGAGGTGCCACTGGGTGTTTCGCTGCTATACCGCTCCACCCAAAGGAGATCCAAGCAACTGAGAATGGCTTATTGATAATGGTAGAATGGTGCTAAGGGCCAGTTTGATTGTCAGATAAAACTACCACAACCATCCATGTGCCTGCACTGCACTAAATGTTCATTGTAATGTTCACTATCTTAAAGAGGTGCAATGTAGGATTACGTAGTTAGTGCGGTGCCCGTGGCATGCCTGTCTCAAAATCTACACCATCACGAAAAAAATGCTGTTTAACTTAGCTTGCTGTGAAAATATTTTTCGTCACAGAATGCCAGCAGTTGATACGAATGTGAATATATATCTGGTGGTATGTAAAGCAAATTTTTCGTATGAGAAGTGTTTCCAACAACACTCGTTGGGTCGCTCTGTCAAAAGTTACATTAGGGGTTCTCTGACAACAGACCGTGAAAGTGGTCGCGAGAGTCATTGTTCACTTACTATTGACTTAAATAAAATCTGCTGACTCTGGACAGTGATTAATTCAAATTTCATCCTACATATTGCCCCTTTAATCCAACTAGTGAAAAGTCTTAATTGGCTTCTTTAACTTTTATTTTTTACAATGGTCATTTCTTTGGGGATCAATTACAATTTAAGTATGCCCATCACTACCATTATATATTTGCTAACAAAGTGTATGTCATAATGAAACTCAACTGAACATGCTCAAAGTCTCCCGACCGAGACTCACCTCCACACCAACGTCCCTCCAACTCCCCCAGACACACTGAGCCAAATCTGTCCCAACGGCCCCCAACAAACGCCAATAACCAACCATTTGGTCGGAGTAGAGACCCCATAACAGAACATGTATACCCATCCTGCAATCCCAAGGTGAGGGCTTTGAGCCACAGATGCAGTAAGTACAATAACAGGTCAGTCCTCAGCTTTCTGATTCGTCCAGTGGCAGACTAATTTTCCTGTTCTACTACAGCCTAGTTCGGCTTTGCGGGCAAGTAATGTAAGGACGTGATCTGTCGTTAGTGGAGAAGGTGCCTAAAGTTGATACTGCGACCCAGGTGGGACTTGAACCCACAATCCCCAGCTCCGGAGGCTGATGCCTTATCCATTAGGCCACTGGGCCTGCATGAGCACTTTGAAGACTGATGGAATTGTGTGGGCGGGTCCTGTGCAGCTCCACCCAGCTCAGATCCGAAAAGTATGTGGGAGTAGAGGATGCAATCCTGTATCTTATGCACAGAATTCTCACTTGTGAGAAAGGATGCAATACATTACATTACATTACATTTCTCTTAGCTGACGCTTTCATTTTATTCAAAGCGACTTACAGTTATTGGTTGTCAGGGTATCCCTGGAGCAATACTGTGAGAATCATGTTCTTTGATTTCTCCAGCGCCTTCAACACAATTCAGCCACTCCTGCTGAGAGATACAGCAGCAGATGAAAGTGGAGACGGGGCTGGTGACCTTGATTACAGATTACCTTACAGAATGGCCCCAGTTTGTCAAACAGAGACTGTGGTCAGTAGCACTGACTCTACAAGGAACTGTGCTCTCCCTGGTGTTGTTCACCTTGTACACCACTGACTTCAACTACAATACAGAGACCTGCCACATGCAAAAGTACTCAGATGACACAGCCATTGTTCAATGCATTAAAGATGGGCAGGAGAGGGAGTACCAGAGCCTGGAGGAAAACTTCATCAGATGGTGCACGACCAAGCAGATGTAGCTGAACACCACCAAAACCAAGGAGATGGTGGTTCACTTAAGGCTAACCCCCCACCCCTGGTGCCTGTCTCTATCGAGGGGAAGAGAGTGGAGACAGCCTGCATGTACCTGGGGGTACATCTGGACAATAAACTGGACTTGTCTGTAAATTCACATGCACTCTGCAGATGTTCGACCAGTCTGTCATGGCCAGTTTTCACTCCTATGCTCTGCCATGCTGGGATGGTAGCATGAATTAGAGATGGCCCAGTGGCCTAATAGATAAGGCATCAGGCTTCAGAGTTGGGGATTGTGGGTTCAAGTCCCACCTGGGCCTTAACATCATCACCTTTAAGCACCTTCTCTACTTAGGAGAGTCCACAGCAGTGTTCCATTGAAGTCTACAAACTTCAAGCAGAGAGACTCCAAAAGAGTGATGTGCCAAATGACAGTTTCCAGGTTCTAGTTTCGCACTTTATGCAGACCTAAGGACAGTTCCACTGAAAGAGAGCAGTGAACTGACAAGACACATTAATGTTATACAAATAATCGGTCATTGTAACTTTCTGGGTGTGTTGAGGGTCCAGGTGTACGTGACTATGATCAATCAAAGGCTAATACTGTAGCTTTTAGGCCTACTGTTTGAATTTTGAGAAGAGACTAAATCTTACTTTAGGTCAAGCAGTATCACTGATGTGTAAAAGTATATAACTTTTCCCTCCACTTTATTCCTAACCAACGACGGCCAGGAGTTTGGTTATTTTTTTTTGGCATTTGAAACAGAAGCAGTGTTAACTTAAGACACAGGAAGGGCAAATGGCATGATACAGATGAGGAGATGCAAATGAATGAATGTTATATGACAATTTAATTATCAACTGCAAGGTAGCATTACATTTAACTCAAGGCTATTGTAGGTTACATAGGATACAGTGAAATCAAAGACATTTTAGCCAACCTCGGAATGTTTAGGACACAGAGAGAGAGGGAGAGAAAGAGAAACAGAGAGACACACACGCCTTTTGCATGGGAGAAAGAACTCAAAGAGGGGCTCATCATCATAGGCTTTTATACTGTAAGGAGAGGGGGCCAAGGTCCTTTGTCTTGTTGGGTCAGTGACACCCGATACCAGGGGTTTGAGCCACCACATGGCATGGGGGGATGACCTCCTAAGTCAACTTTACTGAGATAACAGCAAACAGTGACAGCAACAATATCAGTTCTGGGTCATCCAACAATTTCCATGTTACAATAATGTATGAATAGCAAGATTGAATAGCGTGAATTTACATGTGTAAAGATTGACACTAATCGGTGTTACATCACTTGCCCTTTGCTTCCGACGGTCTTCGCCGTGACACATAACTTTTTCCAGTGTGACATATTTTCGCAATTTGTGTAGCGTAGCGTGATTTGTGGTTCATAATTAGCACAGCTAGGGATATCTCGACAGGAGTGAACAAAGTGGTAAATTCTCTCAGGCCCAGGGAGAAGAGGTGCCCAGAATTGGTTCCCCATTACATTGTATGAATTGAGGGGGCAGGGGGGCTTTAAGATGACTTTGCCCTGGGCTCAGCTTAAGCTGTCAGTGGCCCTGATGATTAGCACAGCCATAGCTGTGTGGCACCACCAGCGCATGGTGCTTGCTAGCGCTGACCTTTTGTTCGCGCCCATTCATCTGCCAGAGTGATTACATCTATTTAAGGCTGCTCACCCTTACAGCACGGTTCACAAAACAACCATTATGGAGTTGGCAAGGACAGCCAAATGGACGCACCATGGATGAAAGCTATCTTTGTCAGTGTGTTTTGCTTGTGTGTGAAATAGGCAGACAGTGTGTGTGTGTGTGTGTGTGTGTGTGTGTGTGTGTGTGTGTGTGTGTGTGTGTGTGTGTGTGTGTGTGTGTGAGAGAGAGAGAGAGAGAGAGAGAGAGAGAGAGAGAGAGAGAGAGAAGAGAGAGAGAGAGAGAGAGAGAGAGAGAGAGAGAGAGAGAGAGAGAGAGAGGGAGAGAGAGCAAAAGGGAGAGGGCAATGAAAAAAACAAACAAAACTTCCTCTCTTTGTGTTTGTATTAATGTGACTGATGCGTGTGACAGATAAGGGTGAGGTGGGCAAAACACTGAGGGAGAAGAAGAGAAAGAGTGAAAGCAAGTGGATAAGCGACTGAGAGAGAAGGCTGCCATAAGAGTGCCAATGGGTGGATGGCAGCCTAGAGGGCCAGGGGACATTAAAGCAGACCGAGATGAAAAGAGAGAGAGCCCATAAGATGTTGGAGAAGGAGAAAGGGAGACAGAGAATGTGTGTGTGTGTATGTGTGTGTGTGTGTGAGAGAGAGACAGAGACAGAACAGAGTGAATGGCTTTTCACTTGATCGTGTCATTGATTGGTGCTGGGTGAAATGGATGTCTCGCCCGAGCGAACAGAGCAGATACAAACGAGGAGGGAGTGTGTGTGTGTGGGGGGGTGTTACTGGGCAGTGTTGCCAGGTTGGCAGTTTCTTGCCCAATTTGGCTGCTTAGGATGACCATCTGCAAGTAAAAAAGGACAAAAAATGCATTTGGGTGGGTTTTTCTGCCGATTTATGACCATAGAAATTAATAGAATTTTGTTCAAATTGGGCTCGATTATGTGGTTCCAGGCGGGTTTTGGGCATTTTTTGGGCTGGAAATCACCAGACACATCTGGCAACTCCTGCTTCTGGGTGACCACATGAGGAATGGAGGTGTGGGAGCGAGGGATGAGATGAAAGGAGGAGGAATAAGAAGGGGGTAAGGTATGGGTTGGGGGGGTTGAGAGGTCCCCCTCTAGTAAGTGCTTCAGGTCAGTCAGATCTGAAAGAAGGGAGTGGGGAGAGACAGCACTATGACATCTCAGGTGATGCTGTCCAAGTTCACACTCTTATTTATTTCAGTAACCAACACCCTCCTGATACCAAGATTCTATTTCTCTTTCTCTATTTGTCTCTGTTTGTCTGCCTCTCCATCTCATTCTCTCTCCCCTCTTTTCTCATGGCTGCCCTTCGTCTCTGCTCTTTGCATGCTTTGATGTCGAGCACAGCCCTGGGGAATTACGAGGCCTTTCATTTGTTAATTTCCCGTTGTCATGGTGATTTATGTTGTCACCGTGGCAACATATTTAACCGCCTGCTTTGTAGTCTTCTCCCAAGTGATCCATAGTCCTAATACCTCTAATATGACTACCACCTCAGGGTCTCACTTCAGAATGTATTTCACATTTCGAAGATACCCTGTACTCAGGGACGGATTATGTTTCCATAGGCCCCTCGGCCAGACAGCAAGAAATCCCCCCTTCAATGGGTGCTGCTAGTGTACAAAACGATTCAGGATTTTATGTTGTTGGCGGTATGGGGGATAGTCCCGTGAAAAGTATAAAAATATAGTTGTTAAAAGTGCGATTTGAACAGAATATGAGAATGGAAATATGGATGTTTGGGCTTCAGGGCCCCCTTAACTCTAGGGCCCCTGCACCTGTGCCCGTTAGGCCTCTGCAGTAATGTGTCCTTGCCTATACTAATATGGGCCTTTAGAACAGGCCTTTTCTATATGCTTACATGCTATACTGTATCTAAAGACTTCAAGTGTCTCTTCATACTGCTTCAAGCTGCTCCAGTATTTAGGCTACTTTATACCACACCAGGTCTAATGCAAAACACATTCGTAACCTCCAGTGTGGGCTGAAATTGAATGATGATATTATAAGCATTATTTCTACTGACCGCATCAGCATGAGTACATTAAATCCAATGACTTTCTTGTGTAATATGGTAAATTGGTTTTCCTCTCCATACTTGAGGACTCATTGTTGTATTTGAGCACATACAGATGTGCTCAGCAGGCCATAGATCCATATGTTCTTGAGACTGCACCCTGCCCTCAGTTTATATAGCTTAACAACTGTACATTCTGTTTTAATTATCACAGAGACATTAATGTTTTGGGAACTGGAAATTGGTCAGAGCAACTATTTAACAATTTTACTACTCAGGTGGGTCTTGTACCCACAATTCCCAGCTCCAGAAGCTGATACCTTATCCATGTTGAAGGGAGTGGATAGAGAATGTAAGGGAAAT
Source organism: Engraulis encrasicolus (assembly GCF_034702125.1). Lineage (NCBI taxonomy): Eukaryota > Metazoa > Chordata > Actinopteri > Clupeiformes > Engraulidae > Engraulis > Engraulis encrasicolus. Next base: position 11,208,043 of record NC_085874.1, read on the forward strand.
GTTAAATATTTGACATTTGGGTTTGAAAAGCTGCCTCTTGAGTCCAAATGAGGTCAGTGAAGCACTGACCCATAACGCTAACACGAAAGAGGAGCCTTTCCAATACTCCGTTTGTCAGGTATCTGAAGGTGGCATGGTTAACAAAGGAAATGTGCATAGGTTACAGGTCCATAGGGATTTGAGACAGCACCCAGAGTTGGTATAGCTGAACAACTCCAAATTATGTTTTAATTACCACGGTAATACTTATTTTATGGGAACTGGTGATTGAACTGGTATTGGCAAGAGCACCTATTTAAAGCAACTGTGACCCAGGTGGGACTTGAACCCACAATCCCCAGCTCTGGAGGCTGATGCCTTATCCATTAGGCCACTGGGTCTACAGTTTATAGGCAGGAAATCAAGATTTGAATTTGAATGGCCTATCTCTTTAGTCCTAATAAGGCACTGGGGTTCTGGCCAATTTCAGTTACACCTAAACTCCTTTTGTCAGACACCTGAAGCTGGCATGGTTGACATTCATGAGTAGGCCACATATTCATGGGTACTTGACTGCTCTTTTTTATTTATCACAGTAACGTTTGTGTTGTGGGAATTGCTAACTATTGGCAAGAGCTTTTGTTTAAAGCCAGTACTCCAGTATTAATGTACACCTGAAGGTGACACTGTTAACAATGGTAATTCACGAGTAAGTCACAGATACATATATGCACTTCAGACTGGACTCTGAGTATGCGTTGCTGAACAACTACATATTCTATTTTATGTATCACACTGAAACTAATTGGAAAGTGTTGGAAAGAACACTTGTTTTAAGCAACTGCAAGCCAGGTGGGACTCAGTGACGTGCGGTAAAGTTTATGGCTGGTGAGGCACCGACTTTACCAATATCAGATTTTCAAATATATAATACTACAGCTACAGTATAAGTACATTTTAGTAAATTTACCAAATAGGCCTACCGATAAGTTTCATATGTCATAGCTTTCTTAACATAAGGTAGGCCTACATAATAAAACATGCTGCATTTCCGTAGAGAAAATGCTAGTAGATCTCTCTCTCACACTCACACTCACACACACACACACACACACACACACACACACACACACACACACACAGGATTCAAACAGTGGTCTCACATAAACCACACAGCACCAATCACGGCGGATGCTCAATGAAACACACACACACAGGATTCAAAACATGGTGTCATATAGACCGCTGAGCACCACGGCGAACAAACCGGTGTGATAGCTTTTGTGATACGCACCGGATTCTCGTGCAAATGTACATCTACTTGTACGAGGCTACGGCAAGCGATGTGGGACAAAGGTGTGGCAGGAAGCGAATGTCAACATAAACAGAGATTACACAAGCTTCGATATGGTCACCAAATATTTTGGGACTGTCATTTATGTTATGCCTACACTTTGGAATTATATCAGTCTTGTTGTTACACGGGTATATTTGATTTCCCTCAACGGTACCCTGTACTCAACTTTACAAACTGTTACAGGGCACATGAGAATCCGGTGCATATCACAAAAGCTACCACACCGGACAGAATCACGGCGGATTCTCTCTCTCTCCCCACGGGTCTCACAAACACAGGCTTCACACACATAGGAAACACTGGTCTTACCTTTACTCGTACATCAGGTCCACTTTGGCGTTGTGCATGCTAACGTTACTTTAGCCGGTGCTGTTCATCCAAAGCCACATCTATTCGAGACGCCCCAAACGTCTCCAAAGCAATTTGGCATTGAATATGAGTAGCCGCGAGGATTTGTGTTTCGTGAGGCTCCTTAGTAAATTGTTAAGTCGTAAAATCCCATGCGAATGGTCTTCCACACATTCTCGCCGGTTGCAGACACAGGGGAAACGAAAAATCTTGTCTGTTGTACCACTCACTTTGAAATGGTCAGGTAGTTCTAATCTTCTGACCGGTCACCTGCAGTAGCAAACCCTTCAGCTCTGGTCCTCCATTCTTTATTACATATTTTTCCCTTGGAAATCCAACTTTGAGAATGCTCTTCGGAGCAATTTGACATGCAATAGGCAAAAATTACGATTTTCGCCACGAAAATGAATGAAAATGAGTGAAACTGTTTAAATACTGCTCAAAAGGTATTTATGGTGCAGATGCTCGAAAACAATAGCTGTTATTGTTACTATTATTCTGCATTATATACAGTATATTATTATACTGCATCTCATCATTCTCATGTGGGGCTGGTGAGGCAGTGCCTCCCCTGCCGTATTGGAGTGCACGTGCCTGGTGGGACTTGAACCCATAATCCCCAGCTCTGGAGACTGATGCCTTATCCATAAAGCCACTGGGCCAGTTTCTTGTTGAACAGTCCATCACATTACCTTTCAAAGAAAACATGTATCCTCCAGTAGGGACTGACATTGTGATGATATTGTGACACTGAGTGCATTCAAATATGCTACCTTGCGCCCTCCACTTGTGCTTGTGGCCTCGCCCCGCTTTCCGCCCCCTCCTCCGTGGAGAAAACAAAAAAAACAAAAAAAAAACACAAAAAAAAGTTTCCCCGCTGTCAGCCTAACCAAAACTATTTTGGGGGGAACTATTCATCTTTCACCATCGAGTTTGCAAATGAATAAATGACTTTGCAATTGAGCTTTTGCGATATATTGAAATATAATGCTGTTGTCAGTGATGTCATTATGACATATTGCTACCTGGTACGAGGCCACAAGCACAAGTGGAGGACGCAAGGTCGCACATTGGAACGCACACACTGTCACATGAATTATATGTGTCATTTTTAAGTCCTAAGCCTTTCTTGTTTCATGCCCATGTAAAGTTCATGTGGTATAGAATGTAATGCTGAGTATTATGTCAATGTCATCTGCATGTTAAGGTAGGATATGCTCATCTATCTTAAAAGCCTCAACTGCCAATAATTCATTGCGCCGCGTACTGGTCTGTAAGTAAGAGTAACTTTCTTAATCCCAGGGGGAAATTAAGGTAACTGATTCTTACAATATCATGTGGCATTAATTACAATAGTGTTGGCATGACGTGCACTCGTGACTATGTTAAGGGTCAAACTGACAGAAGTTACACATTTTTTCAGGACACATTGTTTCGTTTGAGATATTGCTATCTAGTGTATTTATTTAGATATCAGTATTGAAACTATAGAGTGTAAAGAGGCACCCTCAGAAAGGCGCTGCGACCCAGGTGGGACTTGAACCCACAATCCTCAGCTCCGGAGGCTGATGCCTTATCCATTAGGCCACTGGGCCTGTAAAGCATAAGGACAGGAAATCAAACACTCCCCCTTCCGACACAATTCTGACCCCCGCACACAATTTCACCACAGCAGAGTATGGATAATCAATGGGTGGCTCTGACTTTTGTCGTAGCTGATGTGCGGAAAGATCCCTCGGGGAGCGTAGAGAGCAAGACAGCTGAGAGAGGGGGAGGGTGTTTTTTTCATTTTGTTATTCTTATTCATGCTGTTGGTGGGGGTGATGACTAGCCTGGTCCTGACCATCCCATAATATTACCATTTCATTTCGTATTTATGGTCTGGCATTTGTTTGCTCTGAAGTGAAGGTTTGAAATTATTGGACACCTCTCACCCAATCGCTGGCAGTTACTCAACAACAACATAGTAGACCAATGGCTCTAGCGCAGATGTGTATGTCATTGTCATGAGCGTCCTCGCTTATTGGCTGTTTTCTGGGGGGAGGGGGCGTTGCGATCAAAATTCTACTGCTCCAGGCACTTCACAGAGAAGCACGGCCAGACTACAGTAGTGGAGCCAATCCTTTGGCGGATGTACGTAGGATGGCTCGCAAGGTGAGGTGATGACATGCTTATGATGAGGTTAATGTTGAGAACCCATGTATCCATGTATGATCCCATGTATCATGCAAGAAGGAAGTATTAACACCTCCACCTATTGTCATGCAATGATTACTCATCCTGACCACATCATCACTACACCTTGAATACTTGACCATGTACCATTTTGTCACTTAAGCATTCTTTCTTTAATTTAAGTTTAGTATGCAGAGTGTGTGTGTGTTAAAGGAACTGCAGTCTGCTAGCCAGACATGTTCATTTCCGTCAAGATCCTATGTGCTGCTTTGCCGAAGTCCTCCTTTTGGTTCATATCCCGTAAGTGTACACAAGCTAATACATTTCTATTAAGCTGCTCACCCAATTACTGGTTCTTGATTCAATGCAGAAAACAATCTGTTGGAAAATTAAGAAATGTTGTGTGTGAAATATGATTATTACTAAATAAAGATAATCAGATTTGAGGGAATAAATGAAACATAAACATTGAAAATAAACATTACAAGGCTATGCTTGCAGCATTATATTTCATAGGCCTACACTCACAAGCACATAGACAGAAAAAGATGCTCACAAACCAATTTTCACAGCACAAAGACACACACTAAAACACACTCACTACAAATTTTGCTGATTTCACTTGCGGAGTCATCAATTTCTTGGATGGCTTACAAGGTTTCAACACCAGTGCAAATACTATATGCATGATAACAGTAGAGTAGCACAGTAGAGTTAAATGGAGAGCCATAAAGTAGGAATATATAGTGTCTCTAATCTACTCTATTACTTATATGGACATACGCTGTCGCTGACAGGCGAGGACAAAGGAGAGCTGTCCAGGGCCCAGGGAAAGAGGCCCTGGACATGCAGTCACACAAAGATGTCTCCTGTGTTGATTGACGGGGACATGAGGGACGCTGCAAGGTATGACGCCCGTCTTTTTAGCACTAGGTACCTGTATGCCAGGCTTAGGCGTGCTGTATTACCATTGGGAATTCCTCATTTCCTCATTTGCTGTAATGGTACACTGGTGGGTTAACATGATTAGATCAACATGACTGCATTAAGACCAAGCATGTCATTGCCATACCGTTGGGCTAACGGTAGGGCACTTGTCTGCTATGCAGCTGACCTAGGTTCGATTCTGGCTCGGGTCCTTTGCTGTTTCTCTCTCCCCACTTGCTTCCTGTGATTGCTTCACTGCCATGTCGAAATAAAGGCCAAAAAGACCAAGAACTTCATGTGTACATACACACATCTCTGTGAAATTGACTAAATAGGATAGAGCTCAGCATTTCTTCTGCATAATTTAGCAGATATGGAGAGCTACTTTAAGATAATTTAACTGTTTCAACCTTATTATCACCTTGTGTCCTTTTATGTATGGACATCTTTCCCACGTGTGGTAGGAGAGGTACAGAATCAAATAGCAGATACTGATCAGATTGAACTTCTGTGCTTGCGATTGGTCAATAAGTACATTCGAGAGCAGTTTTATAGCTAAGGCACTTTAGATGTCGTGCGACCTAGGGTGACCATCTCCGTGACAGTAAAAAGGCGGACATGTTTTTGGTGGGGGGTTTTGGGGATCCTCCCCCAAGAAAATGTGTGTTTCTTAGATGCAATTTCATGCATTTTGATCAGTTGGGCGTCCGGCACAACATTAAGCCGGACCCCTAACTGATTAAAATGCATAAAATGCTAGGCACTGAAAAGACAGATGTTCCGTCCTGAAGACGGATGTCTAGCCACAATCTTGAACCCACAATCCCCAGATTCAGAGGCCATTAAGGACAAGCATCCAGGTGGAAATTGAACCCCCAGCTTTGGACACTGATGCCTTATCCGTTAAGGCCACTGGGCTTATACAGGCACACACAGGTTCTCTGTGTATAAAAGTGGTCAATCTTGATGAAGAGATCACAGTTCTATAGAACTTCACCAAGCATTAAGTGTAATAGGTTTCATTTGCTTTTACAGCTGCTTTTCTCAGGGCAAAATCAGATTACATTACATTATATTCAACTTAACTGCCATTATACGTGTAAGAATGCTCAAGAAAGCATGAAATTAAAATAAAATGAATGGTACGTTTCAAGGTTAGATGTCATATTAGCATTAGGTATGCGTAAAAAAACTAATTTACACCTCGTTTCTTCACTTTATGGTGCACTAAATTGCGCGGTAGTTAGTTCAGCATAGCTTAATTATCATAACTACACCAAGCCCAAGCAATAATAAATTAAAGCTTCATCAATGACAGTGTGGTGGTCTATATACACCACAGTAACATTAGCCTTTACCTGTGCTTAGAGGCAGGAGATCAATGTTTTTGCACATTAATGTCACTGTTCAGTTGTAAGCATAGAACTTAACAGACCAAACACAGACCAACTGTAACACTCCTGTGTTTTGAGAAGTGCAGTAAGACCAAGTCTTACCCATCTAAACACAGTATCCTTTGCACACTTTGCGACCCAGGTGGGACTTGAACCCACAATCCCCAGCTCCGGAGGCTGATGCCTTATCCATTAGGCCACTGGGCCTATAGGTTGCATAAAGAGTAAGGGAAATTTGTTGGGTTTTTTTGAGAATAGAAAATCATAAAAAGGTCATTGTCACCTAAACAAGTGGAGTTCCTATTTAATCCTACAACATAGTTGTAGCTGAAACATAGTTCTTTCATTGTGGCAATAATAAGATATTCTTACCATATTGTTCCTGAAATGTGTCCTTCCTGTCATTCAAAGCCTTTGCGAGGTGTGGCTTTAACCCTCAATCCTCAGACAATAATCCACAATGGAAGCCTTATTCATTAGCTGGACCCGTATGACCTACGAGATAAATTAGGTTGACATTGAGTCTTCCCGAAGAGCACTATCAAAGTATATGCATGGTCAAAAAAGCACGAAACTCTAGGCTCTATAGGACATGTTACATGCATTAGCGAAATCTGAGTATTTTTTCCCTTAATGAAATGATTTGAGAAGCACAGAGGACTGCATGGCTGCCTTTACCTTGCAGCTGGGTGATCAATCGCCTTTCCCATAAATATACTGTATAGCTTGAAATCTTGAGTGACTTTAACTAACTGCATGGAAGCACTTGTGGTCACGGTAAAGGTATTGCTCTTGGCAGGCAATGCGACCCAGGTGGAACTCACAATCCCCATCTCCAGTGGCTGATGCCGAATTCATTAGGCCACAGGGCCCGTATAGCAATGTGTAAGAGGCTATCTATGCTACATGCCCTATTCTGTATGATGTGGGATGAAAAACTATGCAGCGTGACCTATCCTTTCATTACTAAATTGGGTTATTAGTCATTTAGCAGACGATATTATCCAACGACTTACAGAGACAGTCCATCTGGAGTAATTAGAAGTTAAGTGCCTTGCTCAGTAGCACAATGGCTTCAGAACTCCAAGATAAAACGTACAGGCCTTTGGAGTTCTCCTTGGGAGATAGACAATGCTGGCTGCTTTACAGAGAATTGTCGTATGCAGCTATGTACAGTCCCAGGAAAAAGTTTGTACACCCTTTGAAATTTCTTACCTTTCTGTCAAAATTGGTCATAAAACATGGTCTGATCTTCCCGGAAATCACAAGAAGGAACAACCAGAGTCTGCTTTCACTAATTCAACCCAAACATTTACAAGTTTTCATATTTTCATTGGCCATAAGATGTAAACATTCACAGGACAGCAAGACATAAGTAAGTACACCCTTGCATGCAATAGGTTTTAACCCTAAGTTAGTCGCAATAACCTCAACCAGATGTTTCCTGTAGTTGAAGATCAGATTAACAAAACAATCTGAATGTATCTGGTCTCCCTCTTCTTTAGAAAACTGCCTCTCGTCAGCAAGGTTTGTGGGATGTCTGGAGTGCATAGCTTTCTTGACTTCACGGCATATAATCTCAATTGTTTTTTGTCAGGGCTTTGACTGGGCTATTCCAGAATGTGTATTTCATTATTATGAAGCCATTCTAAAGTCGATTTGCTTCTAAAGTATGGGTTGTTGTCACATTTCAGCACCCATCCTCTTGTGTGCTTCAACTGTGTGACATACTACCTCACTTTTTTTCTGTAAAATATCTCGATAAACTTCCGAGTTCATTGTTCCACTGATAATAGCAAACTGAAAAGGGCCTGAGGCAGCAAGGTAGCCGCATATAATGATGCTCCCGTCACCGTACTCAAAGGTGGAGATGATGTTTTGGTGAAGGTGTGGTTCTCCAGTTCTCCTCCAAACATGACATTGTGTGTTCCCCTGAACAATTCAACTTTGGTTTCAACGTTGGTCTACAGAATATTTTGCAGTAATTTTATGAAGCATATAAATGCTTTTTCGCAAACCTCAAAGGTGCAGCAATATTTTTTTGGACAGAAACCCCATTCATTTTATATTGGCAGAATGAATCCCATTTTTAGCTATTCTTGGTTACATCTCCTCTTCTGAGTATGGTGGCGGGAGCATCATTATATGCGGCTACCTTGCTGCCTCAGGCCCTTGACAGTTGGCTATTATCAGTGGAACAATGAACTCAAGTTTATTGTGAGATTTTACAGAAAAAAACGCGAGGAAATCTGTCACAGAGTTGAAGCACACAAGAGTATGGGTCCTGAAATGTGACAACAACCCATACTTTAGAAGCAAATCGACTTTAGAATGGCTTCATAATAATGAAATACACATTCTGAAATAGCCCAGTCAAAGCCCAGATAAAAAAAAACAATTGAGATTATATGGCATGAAGTCAAGAAAGCTATGCACTCCAGACATCCCACAAACCTTTCTGACGAGAGGCAGTTCTCTAAAGAAGAGGGAGACAAGATACAAACAGATTGTTTTGTTAATCTGATCTGCAACTACAGGACAAGTCTGGTTGATAATATTGCAACTAACTGAGGGTTAAAACCTACTTAATGCAAGGGTGTACTTACTTATGCCCTGCTCTCCTGTGAATGT